>NC_052150.1:217617837-217917837 GCF_902713615.1 Scyliorhinus canicula
GGGGGGACAAGAATGCCGGGGGGGGAGGGAGGGGAAGAGAGTGCCGGGGAGGGGGAAGAGTGCCGGGGAGGGAGGGAAGAGAGTGCCGGGAGGGGGAAGAGAGTGCCGGGGAGGGAGAGTGCCGGGGGGGGGGGGGGGGGGAAAGAGTGCTGGGGAGGGGGGTGGAAAGAGTGCCGGGGGGGGGGGGAAAGAGTGCCGGGGGGGGTAAAGAGGGCCGGGGAGGGGGGAGGGGAAAGAGTGCCGGGGAAGGGGGGGGGAAGAGTGCCGGGGAGGGGGGGGGGGAGAGAGTGCCGGGGAGGGGGGAGAGAGTGCCGGGGAGGGGGGGGGGGGAAAGAGTGCCGGGGAGGGGGGAAAGAGTGCCGGGGAGGGGGGAGGGGGGAAAGAGTGCCGGGGGGGGAGGGGAGAAGAGTGCCGGGGGGGGGGGGGGGGGGGGGAATAGTGCCGGGGTGCGGGGAGGGGGGAGGGGAAAGAGTGCCGGGGAAGGGGGGGGGGGGGAAAGAGTGCCGGGGGAGGGGGAAAGAGTGCCGGGGAGGGGGGAAAGAGTGCCGGGGGGAAAGAGTGCCGGGGAGGGGGAGGGGGGAAAGAGTGCCGGGGAGGGGGGAAAGAGTGCCGGGGGGGGGGAAAGAGTGCCGGGAGGGCTGGGGGAAGAGTGCCGGGAGGGAAGAGTGCCGGGGGGGGGGGGGGGGGGGGTGGGAAGAGTGCCGGGGAGGGGGGGAAGAGTGCCAGGGGGAGAAGAGTGCCGGGAGGGGAAGAGTGCCGGGGAGGGGGGGGGGATAGAGTGCCGGGGAGGGGAGGGGGAAAGGGAAAGAGAGCCGGGGAGGGGGAAAGAGTGCCGGGGAGGGGGAAAGAGTGCCGGGGGGGGGGAAAGAGTGCCGGGGGGGGGGGGAAGAGTGCCGGGGGGGGGGGGGGAAGAGTGCCGGGGGGGGGAAGAGTGCCGGGAGGTGGGGGGGGGGGAGTGCGAGGTCCGGGGAGGGGGGGGAAGGGGGAGTGCGAGTCCTGGGGAGGGGGTGGGGGAAGAGTGCCGGGGAGGGGGGACCTGTTTCATGAACATCCAGGTGGTCTGCGACCACCGCATGATTATCCTGCACGTCCGGTACCGGGAAGTGTTCATGACTCATACGTGTTGTCGCGGTCTTACATCCCCGGCATGTTCGAGGGACGCTACCCCCGGCTGAGGGGCTGGTTGCTGGGCGACAGGGGTTACCTGTTGCGGTCGTGCTGATGAAGCCTGTACGGAGGCCACAGAGTGACTCGGAGAACAGCTACAATGATGCCCATGCAGCGACAAGGGGTGTGATAGAGAGGTGCTTTGGCGTGCCCAAATGCGTTTCAGGTTCCTGGACCTCTCTGGGGTGCCCTCCGCCAGATAGGGTCGGCCACTTCATTGTGGTGTGCTGTGACCTCCGCAACATAGCCCAGCAGAGGGGCGATGTGCTGCAGGCAGAGGAGGGGAGAGTGGAGGAGCAGCAGTAAGAGGCGCAGACCTCCCCAGATGAGGGGGATGGGGGTAATGGTCAGGGCAGACCGGCTGGACATGGGCACGGGACAGGCTGATAGCCGCCGGGTTCACTGACGAGGGGGCGTGGGAATCGGCAAGTACGGCCACATACCGCACACCATGGCAACATCCGACCACCCTCACCCCCCCCTCACCCCTCCATACCCACCCAGCACCAACACCCTCACCCCCCCCACCCAACCACACCCACCCCATCCACATGTACAGCACCCCTCCATTGCAAATCCACCTGCGGCACAATGGGCCGGGCTCAGACGGATGCCGGTGGAAGCATGTCTATTGCAGGCCATGGAGGATGATGACGACCCGCTCTGCGATGAGCTCCTGGCTCCACATTGTTGGACAATGTCTGACCCATGGCCACCGTACCACCATCCACCTGGACCATCCCTGCATGCGGCCGTGACACTGCAGCGCACAGTCCCGTCCTCTGCCCGGGGGATGGAGAGGGTGGCCCAGGGGGAGAGGGGCGCACTCACCTGGGGCCGACGTAAGACCACCCCTCACACACACACTGGTGCTCAACGTACATGACACCCCCCACACGCTACAGACAGAGCACAAAGGCAGCTTCTGAAGGTGTGAAAGTGATTTTAATAACAAACTGTCCATACAAGTGCCCCAGCCCCTAAAACTCTTCTGTTCCCTGCACCCGTGCCAACTTACTCAGTGTCTAATTGTGTGGCCTTACACGCCCTTTGACTACGCTCAGCTGGCTCCCCAGACAGTACAGCAGACCTGGAGGTGGACTCCTGTGATTCCTGCCCTGTGACTCGGGATCCCTTTGGCGGCCGTTTCCTGGGGCGGCCGGCCTAGATGGGCCAGGCTGCAGCTCGGGCGACTGGGATGGCGAGCTGCCAGCCTGTCCTGCCTGTTGCCCACCAGATACACCTGAGACAGAAGGGTGGGTGGGGGGGGGGGGGGGGGGAGTCCGAGATGCTGCAGCGTTCCAGGACCTCCCCTACAGGAGGACCCAGGACGAGCCCCAGCGCCGCCTCCTCCCTCGGGGTGCCCGATGGCCCCAGGGCCTCTACATGGGTCGGGGGTGCGAACGGACCCACCACCCGACGCCCCCCCCCCGACACCTGGCGCTGCCAGTCCTGGAGGCCCATGCTGGTATCGACAAGTGTCTGCGCATTTGCAGCCATGGAGCTCAGAGAGTTGCCCATCCCTGTCTGTGTCTGGGCGACGCCGGCTAGCATATGGGCAATGGAGCCGATGCCCTCAGCGATGGCCTGCTGAGACTGCGCCATGGCCTGCTGGGACTGCGCCATGGCCTGCTGGGACTGCGCCATGGCCTGCTGAGACGGCCATAGCGTTGAGCGCCTCTGCCATCTGCCTCTGGCTCTGGCTCATGGCTTCCTGTGAGAGGGAAGCCATGTCCTGGGCCACACACGCCGCCTTCATGGAACGCCCCAGGCCTCGCATCCTGCTCCCCATGTCTGACAACGTCGCACCCATTGCCTCCACTGCGGACGCCACCCGTGCAGTTTCGGCCTGGGTGGCACGCATGACCGGCACCACTCCCAGCTCCTGGACGCGGATGCACTCCTCCACCTGCGTCTGCAGCTGCTGCAAGCCAGCCATCATCCTCCTCCTTCGTCCCAGGTTTGGTGGCTGCACGGGTCTATGGGTGTGTGTGGTAACTCCAGGAACCCAGGACCCATCTGGGCGGCAGATGTTCGCTTGCGCCAGGATGCCCTCCGATGAACTTAATGCATTCTATGCTCGGTTTGAGCAGATAACCAACAATCCGCTGTCGAGTGCCCCAGCAGCCCATAATTCACCCGTACCCACCATCACAGTTTCCGAAGTCAAGTCGGCCTTCCTGAAAGTGAACCCACGGAAGGCGATGGGCCCGGACGGGATCCCTGGTTGTGCACTCAGAGCCTGCGCATACCAGCTGGCAGAGGTATTCACAGATATCTTTAACCTATCCCTACTCCACTCCGAGGTCCCCACCTGCTTCAAGAAGACCACCATCATACCGGTACGAAAGAAGAATCAGGCAACGTGCCTCAATGACTACCGCCCGGTGGCCCTGACATCAGTTGTGATGAAGTGCTTCGAGAGGCTGATCGTGAAGCACATCACCTCCATACTCCCGAAACACCTTGACCCACTTCAATTCGCATACCGTCGCAACCGGTCCACATCAGACGCCATTTCCCTGGCCCTACACTCATCCCTAGAGCATCTCGAAAACAAGGACTCCTACATCAGACTCCTATTTATTGACTACAGCTCCGCCTTCAACACCATAATCCCAGCTCCAAAACCTAGGACTTGGCTCTCCACTCTGCAACTGGATCCTTGACTTTCTGACCAACAGACCACAATCAGTAAGAATGAACACCAACACCTCCTCCACAATAGTCCTCAATACTGGTGCCCCACAAGGCTGCGTACTTAGCCCCCTACTCTACTCTCTGTACACACACGACTGCATGGCAAAACTTGGTTCCAACTCCATCTACAAGTTTGCTGACGATACGACCATAGTGGGCCGGATCTCGAATAACGACGAGTCCGAATACAGGAGGGAGATAGAGAACTTAGTGGAGTGGTGTAACGACAACAATCTCTCCCTCAATGCCAGCAAAACTAAAGAGCTGGTCATCGACTTCAGGAAGCAAAGTACTGTACACACCCCTGTCAGCATCAACGGGGCCGAGGTGGAGATGGTTAGCAGTTTCAAATTCCTAGGGGTGCACATCACCAAAAATCTGTCCTGGTCCACTCATGTCGATGCTATCACCAAGAAAGCACAACAGCGCCTATACTTCCTCAGGAAACTAAGGAAATTCGGCATGTCCACATTAACCCTTACCAACTTTTACAGATGCACTATAGAAAGCATCCTATCGGGCTGCATCACAGCCTGGTATGGCATCTGCTCGGCCCAGGACCGCAAGGAACTTCAGAGAGTCGTGAATACCGCCCAGTCCATCACACAAACCTGCCTCCCATCCATGGACTCCATCTACACCTCCCGCTGCCGGGGGAAAGCAGGCAGCATAATCAAGGATCCCTCTCACCCGGCTTACTCACTTTTCCAACTTCTTCCATCAGGCAGGAGATACAGAAGTCTGAGAACACGCACAAACAGACTCAAAAACAGCTTCTTCCCCACTGTCACCAGACTCCTAAATGACCAGCTTATTGACTGACCTCATTAACACTACACCCTGTATGCTTCAACCGATGCCAATGCTTATGTAGTTACATCGTATATCTTGTGTTGCCCTATTATGTATTCTCATGTATTTTCTTGAATTTTGTTTAATTCCCTTTTCTTCCATGTACTGAAATGATCTGTTGAGCTGCTTGCGGAAAAATACTATTCACTGTACCTCGGTACACGTGGCAATAAACAAATCCAATCCAATCCAATCCAATCTCCCGGTCCCTCTGCTGCTCCTACCTCCACCTGCTGTACCGGTACGGCTGTGTGAGCGCCCCCAGTGAGTGTACCAGACGCCTCATCACTAAAGTGCCCAACCGAGGTGAGTGTCTCTGCGACGGTGGAGGGTGTTGGAGACAGCAGTGGCGTTGTGTCGTGCGCGTCGTCCGACTCAGAGTCCATGGTACTTTGGGGCGGCGGTTCATCTCCACCAGTCCGCTGTGTGTTGGTGTCCTGGGTAGGGGTGTCCTGGGTAGGGCTGTCCTGGGTAGGGCTGTCCTGGCTTGGCTGTGACGGGGGCCTGTGGCTGCTCCCCTCGCTGCTGGGTGTCACACGCCTATGTCGCCGCACCTGCACGAGACGGGGGCGTCGTCTCCCTGTTGCTCCGGGTGTCTCCCTCTCTCGTGGCCGTCCTGGGGCGTCCTGCAAATGGTCGGCATCCGCGGGGACGGGTGCCTCGACGTTTCGTCCTGCAATACACAATACAGCCTACATGGTTAGACACGCGGGCGGTGATCGGGGGATATGGGGGGTATAGGGGGGAAGATGGGGTATAGTGGGGAAGATGGGGTATAGGGGATGGGGGGAAGATGGGGGATAGGGGGAAGATGGGTTATAGGGGGATGGGGGGGAAGATGGGGTATAGAGGGATGGGGAAGATGGGGTTATAGGGGATGGGGAGGAAGATGGGGTTATAGGGGATGGGGAGGAAGATGGGGTATAGGGGATGGGAGGAAGATGGGGTTATAGGGGATGGGGAGGAAGATGGGGTATAGGGGATGGGAGGAAGATGGGGTATAGGGGATGGGAGGAAGATGGGGGATAGGGGGGAAGATGGGTTATAGGGGGATGGGGGAAGATGGGGTATAGAGGGATGGGGAAGATGGGGTTATAGGGGATGGGGTGGAAGATGGGGTATAGGGGATGGGGAGGAAGATGGGGTACAGGGGGATGGGAGGAAGATGGGGTAAGAGGGATGGGGAAGATGGGGTTATAGGGGATGGGGGGAAGATGGGGTATAGGGGGAAAGATGGGTTATGGGGGGAAGATGGGTTATAGGGGATGGGGAGGGGGATGGGGAGGAAGATGGGGTATAGGGGGGAAGATGGGGGATAGGGGGAAGATGGGGTATAGGGGATAGGGGGGAAGATGGGTTATAGGGGATGGGGAGGAAGATAGAGTTTAGGGGAAAATGGGGTATAGGGGGAGGATGGTGGAGAAGGAATATGGGGGAGGGAGGAATATGGGGGAAGGGGGGATATGGGGAATATTGGGGGGGGTGACATGGGGGAGGGGGGAATATGGGGAGGGGGTGGTAGGGGGAAAATGGGGGAGGGGGAATATTGGGCGGGATGATATGGGGGAGGGGGGAATGTGGGGGGGGGGGATATGGGGAATATTGGGGGGATGATATGGGGGAGGGGGGAATGGGGACGGGCCATGGGTGGCTCACTTGCCGGTGGGCCCCTGACCTCTGCATCGGCAACCTCTGCCAGGTCCGCCTGCCAGTTCCAGGGCCCTTTCCTCATTAACGGTACTTGGTCTCTCATAAGCTGAGCCCCCTCCAGTTCTCTAACGCTCCCTGTTGAGTGCACGCTTCTCCTGTGGGGGCGGGTGGGTGGGTGGCAGGGGTAAAGGGCAACAGTGTTTGACAGATATATGAATGCATGCCAGCAGTTGCGCGTATACTGGCAGAGGTGCTCAGCACGTTAGGGTTTGGGTTGGGTTAGCGTTAGGGTTGGTTGCACCTGGGGGTGTGCCGCACATCGGGGGAGGGGGGGTAGTGCGTGGGTACTCACCCTGCTGCCCTGACAAGGTCGTTCACCTTCTTGTGGCACTGGGTGCCTGTCCTCGGTGTCACAGCCACAGCGCTGACGGCCTCTGCCACCTCCCTCCACAGGCGCCGGCTGAGGCGTGGGGCGACCCTGCGGCCATGTCCGGGGTACAGGGCCTCCCTCCTCTCCTGTACTGTGTCCAGGAGCGCCTCGATGTCGTGCTCCTGGAACCTCGGGGCTGCGCGATGGACGTCCATCTTAGCGGGTCTTCCGGTGGGGGACGGGGGGGCGCGTCTTTTGTGCTGTGACGCGGTGCGTCCACAGCGGGTGACGCCATCGCGAATGGTGTCACGCCGCTGATAGCCCATTCGGGCCCGGAGACTTTGTGACATTTGGGGGGGCCCGCGCCAGAGTGATTCGCGCAGTTTTTGGCGCCAGGTCCAGGCCATCGCGCCGGTTTTTGGAGAATCCAGTCCCTGAATCTGGACTACGCAAAAGAGGCACTAACAGTGAGCTGAATTTTGCAAAATCATTCCATGGTGGTCAGTTCAAAAATATATAAAGCTTGTCCAAAGAGTGATGTAAAAAAAATAGGAGGTATCTCAACAAACAAATAATGTCATGAAAAATGTTAAGAAAGATTATTTGTTGGCCTAGCAAGAGAGATAAGATGAAGCACAAAGTGAGGACCAGGCCGATACAGAAAGTTCAGAGGGGAAATGAAGAAATAAGTAAGAGGTGCAAAGAGAGAGTATGAGAAAAGACTGGCAGCTAACTTGAGAGGGAATCCAAAAGTTTTACAGCACAGGATGAGGCCCTTCAGTCCATTGTGTGCACAGGCCATTAAACACCTATCTATTCTAATCTGATTTTCCAACGCTTGGTCCGTAGCCTTGTATGTTATGGTGATTCACCTGTTCATCTAAATGCTTCTTAAACACTGTGAAGGTTCCCGTCTCTATCATGCTTTCAGGCAGTGAGTTCTAGATTCCCTCTAAATCTCCTGCCCATGACCTTACATCTATGTCAACTGGTTATTGACCCCCTCTATTAAGAGAAAATGTTTCCTCCTATCTACCCTATATATAACCCTCATAATTTTGTACACCTCGATCAGGTCTCCCCTCAGTCTTCTCTGAAACAGGAAACAACCCCAGCCTTGATTGACAGGATGCAGGGCTGGGCTGAAAAGTGGCAGATGGAGTTCAACCTTGATAAATGTGAAGTGATTCATTTTGGCAGGTCAAATTTGAATGCTGAATACAGGGTTAAAGACAGGATTCGTGGAAGTGTGGAGGAACAAAGGGATCTTGGGTACATAGATCCCTCAAAGTTGCCACCCAGGTTGGTCGGGTTGTTAAGAAGGCGGATGGTGTGTTGGCTTTCATTAACAGGGGGTTGAGTTTAAGAGCCGTGAGGTTTTGCTGCAGCTTTATAAAACCCTAGTTAGACCACACTTGGAATATTGTGTCCAGTTCTGGTCGCCTCATCATAGGAAGGATGTGGATGCTTTGGAGAGGGTACAGAGGAGATTTACCAGGATGCTGCCTGGAATGGAGGGCATGTCTTATGAAGAAAGGTTGAGGAAGCTAGGGCTTTTCTCACTGGAACGAAGAAGGCAGAGAGGTGACTTGTCAGAGGTGTACAAGGCGATGAGAGGCATGGATAGAGTGGATACAAAGAACAAGAACAAAGAAAATTACAGCACAGGAACAGGCCCTTCGGCCCTCCCAGCCTGCGCCGATCCAGATCCTTTATCTAAACCTGTCTCCTATTTTCCAAGGTCTACTTCCCTCTGTTGCCGCCCGTTCATATACCTGTCTAGATGCCTCTTAAATGATGCTATCGTGCCCGCCTCTACCACCTCCGCTGGTAAAGCGTTCCAGGCACCCACCACCCTCTGTGTAAAAAAAATCTTTCCACGCACATCTCCCTTAAACTTTCCCCCTCTCACCTTGAAATCGTGACCCCTTGTAACTGACACCCCCGCTCTTGGAAAAAGCTTGTTGCTATCCACCCTGTCCATACCTCTCATAATTTTGTATACCTCAATGGACCTGAACTCCCAGATCTCTCTGTACATCAATTTCCCCCAGGACCCTTCCATTGACCATATAGTCCGCTCTTGAATTTGATCTTCCAAAATGCATCACCTCGCATTTGCCTGGATTGAACTCCATCTGCCATATCTCTGCCCAACTCTCCAATCTATCTATATTTTGTTGTATTCTCTAACAGTCCTCCTCGCTATCTGCAACTCCACCAATCTTAGTATCATCTGCAAACTTGCTAATCAGACCACCTATACCGTCCTCCAGGTCATTTATGTAGATCACAAATAACAGCGGTCCGAGCACGGATCCCTGTGGAACACCACTAGTCACCCTTCTCCATTTTGAGACACTCCCTTCCACCACTACTCTCTGTCTCCTGTTGCCCAGCCAGTTCTTTATTCATCTAGCTAGTACACCCTGAACCCCATACGACTTCGCTTTTGCCATCAACCTGCCATGGGAAACCTTATCAAACGCCTTACTAAAGTCCATGCATATGACATCTACAGCCCTTCCCTCATCAATTAACTTTGTCACTTCCTCAAAGAATTCTATTAGGTTTGTAAGACATGACCTTCCTTGCACAAAACCATGCTGCCTATCACTGATAAGTCTATTTTATTCCAGATGTGAATAGATCCTATCCCTCAGTATCTTCTCAAACAGTTTGCCTATCACTGACGTCAAGCTCACAGGTCTGTAATTCCCTGGATTTTCCCTGCTACCCTTCTTAAACAAAGGGACAACATTAGCAATTCTCCAGTCCTCCGGGACCTCACCCGTGCTCAAGGATGCTGCAAAGATATCTGTTAAGGCCCCAGCTATTTCGACCCTCGCTTCCCTCAGTAACCTGGGATAGATCCCATCTGGTCCTGGGGACTTGTCCACCTTAATGTCTTTTAGAATACCCAAAACTTCCCCTTTCCGTATGACAACTTGACCTAGAGTATTTAAACATCCATCCCTAGCCTCAACATCCGTCTTGTCCCTCTCCTTTGTGAATACCGATGCAAAGTACTCATTAAGAATCTCACCCATTTCCTCCGAGTACACGCATAAATTCCCTCTCTTGTCTTTGAGTGGGCAAATCCTTTCCCTAGTTACCCTCTTGCTCCTTATATACGAATAAAAGGCTTTGGGATTTTCCTTAACCCTGTTAGCCAAAGATATTTCATGACCCCTTTTAGCCCTTTTTATTGCGATATTCCTCCAAAGCTTCATCAGTTTTGAGTTGCCTCGATCACCACAGATCTTACATATGCTTCCTTTTTCATCTTAGCTAGTCTCACAATTTCACCCGTCATCCATGGTTCCCTAATCTTGCCATTTCTATCTCTCATTTTCACAGGAACATATCTGTCCTGCACTCTAATCAACCTTTCCTTAAAAGACTCCCGCATTTCAAATGTGGATTTACCCTTAAACAGCTGCTCCCAATCCACATTCCCTAGCTCCTGCCGAATTTTGTTATACTCTGCCTTTCCCCAATTTAGCACTCTTCCTTTTGGACCACTCTTGTCCTTGTCCATGAGTATTCTAAAACTTACGGAATTGTGATCGCTATTCCCAAAGTAATCACCGACTGAAACATCAACCACCTGGCCGGGATCATTCCCCAATACAAGGTCCAGTATGGCCCCTTCCCGAGTTGGACTATTTACATACTGCTCTAAAAAACTCTCCTGGATGCTCCTTACAAACTCTGCTCCATCTACGCCTCCAACACTACACGAATCCCATTCGATGTTGGGGAAGTTAAAATCTCCCATCACAACCACCCTATTGCTCCTACATTTTTCTATAATCTGTCTGCATATTTGTACGTCTACTTCATGCTCACTTTTGGGAGGCCTGTAGTAAAGTCAGAGACTTTTCCCCAGGGTGGAAATGGCTGTCACGAGGGGGACATAATTTTAAGGTGATTGGCGGAAGGTATAGGGGAGATGTCAGAGGTAGGTTCTTTACACAGAATGGTGGGTGTGTGGAATGCACTGCCAGCAGAGGTGGTGGAGTCAGAGTCACCAGGGACATTTAAGCGACTCTTATACAGGCACATGGACAGCAGTAAATTGAAGGGGTGTAGGTTAGATTGATCTTAGATTAGGATAAATGATCGGCACAACATCGTGGGCTGAGGGCTTGTACTGTGCTGTACTGTTCTATGTTCCAATCGCCCTCTCTGTACAGCTGAAATGCTCCAGTCCAGGCAACATCCTGGTGAATCTCCTCTGCACCCTCTCCAGTGCAATCACATCCTTCCTGTACTGTGGTGACCAGAACTGGACACAGTACTCTAGCTGCACCCACTTTAGATATCTGGGGGTGCTAGTGGCGTGGGACTGGGGAGGGGCTCTGTAGGTACAATCTTACTAGCTTGGTGGGGAGGGTGAAGGTGGACTTGGCAAGGTGGGATAGTCTACCTCTGTTGCTGGCAGACCGGGTGCAGGCGATTTAAATGATTGCGTTGCCGCAGTTTTTGTTTATATTTCAGTGCCTGCCGATCTTTTTACCAAGGCGTTTTTTAAGGAGGCGAAGAAATTGATTACCTTGTTTATTTGCGGGGGAGGAAGGTGGCCAGGATTCAGAGAGGACGGCAGTCAGGGGGTTAGGTCTCTCGAATTTACTGTATTATTACTGGGCGGCGAATGCTGTAAAAGTGAGGGATTGGGAGTCCCAGTGGGTTAGAATGGAGGAGAGTCTGTGCAGGGGGTCAGGGCTGAGGGAGTTGTCAGCAATGTTGCTCCTTATGGCCCCTGGTAAATATTCGGGGAATGCGGTGGTGGTGGGAACGCTGAAGACCTGGAGGCAGTTGAGGCAGCACTTTAAGTTGTGGATGGGGTCGGGTGATGCCGATAGGGGGGAACCATAGATTTGAGCCAGGGAAGTGGGATGGGAGGTTTTGGAGATGGAAGGAGAGGGGAGTTAGGGTACCAAAGGATTTGTTTTTGGGAGGCCAATTTGTGAGGTATGGGGAGAAATATAGACTGGGACAGGGGAGGTATTTAGATATCTGCAGATCCAGGATTTTGCTCGGTAGGAGGTTCAGAGCTACCCTCTCGTGCCGGCCTCCACATTGTTGGAAGAGGTATTGTCGACAGGAGGAATGGAGAAGGGGGTGGTGTCGGTGATTTATGGAAAGATTCTGGTGGAGGACAAGGTATCATTGGAGGGGATTCAAGCTAAGTGGGAGGAAGAGTTGGGGGAGGGTATGGAGGACAGGCTGTGGTGTGAGGTGCTCCGGCGGGTAAACGCTTCTACCTCGCATGCGAGGTTGGGGCTGATAAAGTTGAAGGTGGGATATAGGACGCACCTCACGAGGGCGAGGAAGAGCCGACTCTTTGAGGGGGTGGAGACTGTGTATGAGCACTGTGGGAGGAGCCCTGCAAGCCATGTTCACATGTTTTGGTCCTATCCGAAGCTGGAGGGGTTTTGGAGGGAGGTCTTTAAGGTCAGCTTGGGGGTGGTGCATGTGAGGTTCGAACCAGGACCCCTAGAAACCAGTTTTGGGATGTCGGACCAGCCTGGGCTACAGATGGGGGCGGGGGCAGATGTTTTAGTCTTCGCCTCGCTGATTGCCCGAAGGCGGTTCCTGTTAGGGTGGAGGTCAGCTTCTCCGTCGTGTGCCTGGGCGCAGCGGGGGGACCTCCTGGAATGTTTGACGCTCGAGAAGGTGAAGTTTGAGTTGAGGGGGAGGATGGAAGGGTTATACAGTTTATGCGCATTATTTATCTTGCGCTTTCAAGAATTGGATGCCATCTAACTTTAGTGGGGGGGGGGGGGGGGTTGAGCATATTGTTTATTGTTTACCATGTATAGGATGACCGAGGATTTTCTTTTGGTCTTGTTTTATGTTTGGGATGTAGGGGTGATATTTGGGTTTGTTTGTTGAAAGGGATGCTGGTTGGGGGAATTGCTATTTTGTTTGTTATTGTTGGTTACCTTTGTTGGGTGTATATTGTATGAAAAAGTGGAAAATGAGGAGAATAAAAATATTTTTTTAAAAAACAGTGCTCTAGCTGTGGCCTAACCAGCGTTTTATACAGCTCCATCATAACCTCCCTGCTCTTATATTCTATACCACGGTTAATAAAGGCAAGCATTCCAAATGCCTTCCTAACCACCATATCTACCTGTCCTGTTGCAGTCAGAGATCTTTGTACATGCACCTCAAGGTCCGTCTGGTCCGCTGTACTACCTAGAATGCTACCGTTCATTGTGCATTCCCTTGCCTTGTAAATCCTCCCCAAAATGAATCACCTTACGCTTTTCAGGGTTAAATTCCATTCGCCACTATTCCTCCCACCTGACCAGCCAGTCTATGTCATCCTGTAATCTAAGGCTTTCCTCCTCATTATTTACCACACCACCAATTCACGTGTCACCTGTGAGTTTACTGATCATATCGCCCACATTCAAGTCTGGGTCATTAATGTACACTACAAACGGCAAGAGACCCAGTACAGATCCCTGCTGAACACCACCAGACACAGACTTCAAGCCACAGAAACAACCTTCAGCCATCACCCTCTGCCTTCTGCTACAAGGCTAGTTTTGGATCCATAGATCTTGGGCGGGATTCCCCCAACGGGAGACTAAGTGCCGACGCCGGAGTGAAAACCAGAGTGTTTCACTCCGGCGTCGGAGACCGTTCCTCCCCCCCACTATTCTCCCAGCCCTAGGGGGCCAGGAGCGGTGCCGCGTCATTTATGCGTGCCGGGCCTTGGCGCCGCGTAAATTACACGGGCCTCCCCGCGTGCGCCCTGCAAGAAATTGAGGAGTGATCATGCGGAGCGGTGGAGGAAAGGGGTGCGTCCTTCAGAGACACCGGCCCGCCGATCGGTGGGCACCGATCGCGGGCCAGGCCCCCGGCCCCAGGCCGCCCCCGCAGCATTCGCGTGCTGTTCACGCCGGCAGCGACCAAGTGTGGTTGGCGCCGGCATGAACCCGTCGTATTCATCCGGGCCGGAGAATCGCCGCTCGCCCGTTACAAATAGCGAGCGGCGATTCTTCGAGCAGCCTGCTGTAAATCTTGGCCCGCCGTTTTGGGTGGGATAGGAGAATCGCGTGCGAGTGCCGGGGCGGCATGGCGGGACTCGCCCCCCCCCCGCCAATTCTCCCACCCGGCGTGGGGTGGGGAGAATTGCGCCCCATAGATCATAGAATTTACAGTGCAGAAGGAGGCCATTCAGCCCATCACGTTTGCACCGACCCTTAGAAAGAGCACCCTACTTAAGCCCACGCCTCCATCCTATCCCCGTAATCCAGTAACCCCACCTAACCTTTTTGGACACTGAGGACAATTTAGCATGACCAATCCACCTAACCTGCACATCTTTGGATTGTGGGAGGATACCGGAGCACCCGGAGGAAACCCACGCACACAGGGGGAGGATGTGCAAACTCCGCACAGACAGTGAACCAAGCCGGCAATCAAACCTGGGACCCTGGAGCTGAGAAGCAATTGTGCTATCCACAATGCTACCTTGCTGCCCTTAAGAACAAATTAATCTACACTCCATTATTCTACCATAATCCATGTACCTATCCAATAGCCGCTTGAAGGTCCCTAATGTTTCCGACTCAACTACTTCCACAGGGATTATTATTATCATCTTACCCTTGCAGCTCATGGAGGTCGTTTCTCTTTTTCTTAAATTGGACAACACTCCTCCTCGTCGTGCTACCCCTATTGATAGCCGTTGCCATTGCCTCCCAGCTGCTGGTCCTCCGACCCCTTCGGGGAACAGTGTGCCCCGCCTCTCATTGACAACATTGGGAAGCCTGGCCAGGTCAGCATCCCCAAAGCGAGGAGCAAGTCTGCGCGCTGCCATGTTTGTGCGTTGACTGGGAGTGAGTGGTGAGGGAGCGTTTAAAAGGAGTGTTGAGAATCTCGTGGGGGCTCATTTTGTGGAGTCTGCACATCTTCCCCGTGTTTGCGTGGGTTTCCTCCGGGTGCTCCGGTTTCCTCCCACAGTCCAAAGATGTGCAGGTTAGGTGGATTGGCCATGATAAATTGCCCTTAGTGTCCAAAATTGCCCTTAGTGTTGGGTGGGGTTGTTGACCTTGGGTAGGGTGCTCTTTCCAAGAGCCGGTGCAGACCCGATGGGCCAAATGGCCTCCTTCTGCACTATAAATTCTATGAAAAAAAAGACACTGGCTGACGCCTTACACTCTCCCCACATCTGATCTTCATGCTTGTTCCTCAGATCCTCTTGGCACCCACCAGCACAACCCCATCATTTAAAAAAAATATTTTTAGTCAAGGCATTTTCAAATTATTTACAGAACACATGTAACTATCGTCCACTAACATTAGATCCAATATAAAACCTCTCCATGCCCTAACCAGATCCACTTTCGAATTACTATAATAACAAAAAACACAAAATGAACACACAACACAGTAAAATAACTTAAACGTCCCAGCTGATATTTACTACTCCTTAAAGAAGTCAATGAGCAATCTCCACCTCAAAGAAAAACCCCCTAATGGCAAATTTTCCAGATGTACGATTTCCGCCAAGTCACCCACCCAACCCTCCACCTTCGGTGACTCCGAATCCCGCCACCCTAATAAGATCCGCCTCCGGGCTAGCATGGAGGCAAAGGCCAACATGACAGCCTCCCTCTCCACCTGCACTCCCCGGACCCTCCGACACCCCGAATATCGCCACCCACAGGCTCGGAGCCACCCTCACTCCCAGTGTCTCTGACATGGTCGCCGCAAAGTAGCCCCAGAACTTCCAACTCCGGGCAGGCCCAGAACAATGACCATGATTAGCCCGTCCCCTTAAGCACCGCCTGTGTCTTATCCTCTACCCATGAAAAAACGGAGTCATCCGCGACACTGTCATGTGCGCTCTGTGCACCACTTTAAACTGAATGAGGCTCAGTCTCTCACACAAGGAAGTCAGATTTACCTCTCGCAGTGCTTCTCAGCATAATTCCGCCTCAAATACCTCTCCATGTACCTCCTCCCACTTCCATTTTATATCCTCCACCGAGGACCTCTCCCTTTTCCATCAATTCCCCAGAAATGTCCGAGATCCTAACCTCCCCAAGCTCATTCTCCCACAGACTTTTTTTCCTGCAACAACAAGGGTGTCAACCTTAGGAACATGGCCAACTCCTCCCTCATAAACTCCCTGACTTGCAAGTGCCGAAACCCATTCCCTCTCGGCAGCTGGAACGTCTCTTCCAACTCTCCCAACCACACAAAGGGGTCCCTAAAACACTCTATCCCCACCGCTCACACACCCTGAGCACAGAGCCTAACCCTGCCGGGATAAATCGAGGATTGCCACAGATTAGCAGCCACAATGACATACCCTCCATTTAAAATGTTGCCTGCACTGATTCCACACTCTGGGCGATGAATCCATCACTGGGCCTGTGGTGTACATAGCTGGCGAGAGCGGAAGAGGCGCTAGTAACAGTGCTCTTGAGCTTGTCTCAATACACAAGTCCTCCTCCATCCGCCCCCACACCAACCTCTCCTCCACAGCCCACTTCCTGACCATCTCGACATTCGCTGTCCAGTAATAATTCAGGAAGCCTGGCAGTGCTAAGCCCCTCCCACCCCACCCCCCCTCCACCTGTCCCTCTCCAAAAACACCCTCCTGATCCAGGGTACCTTACCCACCCATATAAACCCCAGAATCATCCTATTCATCTCCCAAAGAAAGACTTTGGCACAAAAATTGCAAGATTCTGAAAACTGAACAAAAACTTCGGCAAAACCATCATCTCTATTGTCTGACTCTCCCAGGCTGCGAAAGCAGAGGAATATCCCACCCCTTAATGTCCTCCTTCACCCCCTCCACCAAGTTCACTAAATTCACCGTATGCAATTGGGCCCAACAATGCGCCACCCGTATAGCCAAATATCGAAATCTCAACTTGACCATCCGAAACGGCAACTTGTCCAAGCCACATCCCTGCACCCGAGGATTGACTGGGAACACCTCGCTCTTTCCTACATTGAGCTTATACCGTGAAATCAACCCAAACTCTGGTAATCCTATCAGTACTCTCCACCGGATCCGTGACATACAACAACAGCTCGTCTGCACACAAGGACGAGCCCCCCTTCTCAATACCCCTCCACCCCCCCCCCCACTGCCCGAAGCCCCAAGCGCCATCGGCAAAGTCTCAATCGTCAGTGCAAAACGCAATGGAGACAACGGACACCCCTGCCTCCTTCCCCGGCACAGAGGGAAATACCCTGAGCCAATATTATTTGTACGAACACTTGCCGTGGGGCCCTATAAAACAATCTAATCCAATCCTCAAATCCCTGCCCAAATCCAAACCGTCCCAACCTCAAACAAATGATCCCACTCAACCCGGTCAAACGCTTTCTCTGTGTCCATAGATATCATCACCTCAATTTCCTGACCCTCTTGGGGGCATCGTAATTACATTTAACAGACTCCTAATGTTAGCTGACACCTGCCGCCCCTTCATGAACCCCATTTGAGATAGAGATAGATAGAGAAATACAGCACAGAACAGGCCCTTCGGCCCACGATGTTGTGCCGAACTTTTGTCCTAGGTTAATCATAGAATTTTGGACACTAAGGGTAATTTATCATGGTCAATCCACCCAACCTGCACATCTTTGGACTGTGGGAGGAAACCGGAGTATCCGGAGGAAACCCACGCACACACGTGTGGTCCTCATCTATCACCCCAGGCATACAGTCTGCCTTGCCTGTCGCCAGCACCTTAGCCAACAGTTTCACATCCACATTCAAAAGCGATATCGGACAATACGATCCACAGTCCTCTGGGTCCTCATCCTTCTTCAACATAAGTGAAATTGCAGCCTGTGTCAATGTGAGCAGAAGCTCCCCCTTGCCAACCGACTCATTAAACATCGTCCCGAAAAGGGGCCCAATTCGGTAACAAATTGTTAATAGAATTCCACTGGGAACCTGTCTGGACTCGGGGTCTTCCCAGAGTGCATCAAACCCATTCACCATTCACCCTATCACTTCCGCCAGCCCAACCCCTGAACCTTCCCCTCTTCCACCACCGGAAAGTCCAGGCCATCCAAAAACCGCCTAATGCCCAAGAGTCCCAGTCTGGTCAGAGGGCTTCTAGCACCCTTTCTCCTCTCCCATCCCCACCCCCAAGCCCTGATCAGCTATATCTACGTTTCGATGGACCCCTCCAGGCTTGTGACCCGCCCATATCGTGGTCCCCTCAAGATGGCCGCCACCACCCACACCTGCCAGCCAACTGCTCCACTGCAGCACCTTCAAAGTTAGCAACTCATCACCCCCCCACAACCCTTCGCCCATCCCAAACACTAAAGGTCTCACCTCCCCAGGCCCAGTATCCGCCCCCCCCAGCAAAGTAAACCAGCGCAACCTGAAAACCTACCCCCCCTGCCCCATCCTCCTCCCTCCACAGCTCCCCCCCCCCCCCCCCCCCAATCCGCACTTCACTTCCGTTAACTAGCCTACCTGCTAACAGGATGACCCCCACCCGAGGCAAAAGACCAATTTCCTCCGTATCAAAGCACCCTTTAACCCCCCCTCGGCCCCATCCAACCCCCACGTTCCCAACAAGCCCCACACATCTTTATATTACAACCATCACTACCCCCAACGCGGGGGTACTCTACTTTAACACAATTACCTAGACACAGTGAGTAGTATAAGAAAAACCAAACATAACAACCCGGCATGAAAGCATACAGCTTCTCAGCCTACCCAAGTACAGCACCTCCAGTCCGTTTCGCAGGCAAACCCAACAATGATCCAGGGTGGGATTCTCCGTCACGTCAACCTTGTCTTCTGGCGCGGCACGCCCTCGCCGGCAGCGGGATTCTCCGTTCCCGCAGCCGGCTAATGGGGTTTCCCATTGTGGCCCACCACACACCATCGGGAAACGTGCGGGCGTGGGTGCACTGCCAGCAGTGGGGGGGGGGAGGATCTCGGCTGACGGAGAATCCTGCAGCCAATGTTTTCAAATGTCCCCTAGGCCATGGTCTCTTAAAACGTTGCTCTCCTCTTCGATTATGTCGAAATAACACTCCTGTTCCCCCATATGTGACCCACAGACGAGCAGGGTATAGCATCCTCAACCGCATCTTGTTCCTGAATAGGGCCTCCTTGACCCTATTAAACCTGGCCCACCGCTTGGCCAGGTCCGCTCCAAAGTCTTGGTAGATACAGGCTGTATGGCCTTCCCAGATGCACTCGAGCATTTTCTTTGCCCACCTCAAAATCCTCTCCTTGTCCAAGTACCGATGCAGCCTCACAATGATCAGCATGGTACCATAGTGGTTAGCACAATTGTTGCACAGCTCCAGGGTCCCAGGTTCGATTCCCAGCTTGGGTCACTGTCTGTGCGGAGTCTGCACATCCTCCCCGTGTGCGTGGGTTTCCTCCGGGTGCTCCGGTTTCCTCCCACAGTCCAAACGTGTGCAGGTTAGGTGGATTGGCCATGATAAATTGCCCTTAGTTTCCAAAATTGCCCTTAGTGTCGGGTGGGGTTACTGGGTTATGGGGATAGGGTGGAGGTGTGGGCTTGGGTAGGGTGCTCTTTCCAAGAGCCGGTGCAGACTCGATGGGCCGGATGGCCTCCTTCTGCTCTGTAAGTTCTATGATCGTCCTCGGCAGCTCCCCTACCTTCGGCTTCCTCCTCAACGACCTGTGCACCCAATCCACTTCAGCAGGCCTGCCAAAGACCCCCTCCTCCATCAACCTCTCAAACATCTTAGCCACATACTTTGCGGCCTGCGTTCCCTAAGTCCCTTCAGGCAGCCTACGACTCTCAGATTCTGCCTCCTCGAACGGTTCTCCAGGTCATTGACCTCTGTCCTCGGCTTTTTCTGACCTTCTGCCATCATCAGCATTTCTGCCTTCAGCAAGGCATTCCGATCCTCATGGTCAGCCATCGTCTCCTCTACTTTCTGGATCGACACATTCTGCACCTCCAGCCTTTGCTCTACTCTCTCCAGGGCAGCTCGAGTCGGCTCTGCCACCTGACAGATCCTCTGAAGCCGCCTTCCTTTGCTGCATAAACACAGCCACCAGGAACTCCACCAGCTGCTCCGCTGGCCATTGTGTGGTCCTTCCGCTCTATTTTCCCTGCTGTGAGTCCTCCCGGTCTCAACATTGCGCCTTACTCATTGTACACCTCGTTTGGTAATTCTTCAACATAACCCACTGAAGGAGAATCACTTATTCTTTCATTTTCCCACGTTTTCCATCTGCAAGAACCCCGCAAAACAGGCAAAAAGGACCAAAGAATCCGACCTTGGGCATTGAGACACCTTATGCGTGACCATTTGACCGCCATCAGCAGCACGGTGGTTAGCACTGCTGTCTCACAGCTCCAGGGTCCCAGGTTCAATTTCAGCCTCGAGTCACGGTCTGTGTGGAGTCTGCATGTTCTGCCCGTGTCTGCGTGGGTTTCCTCCAGGTGCTCTGGTTTCTTCCCACAGTCCAAAGATGTGCAGGGTAGGTGGATTGGCCATGCTAAATTGCCCCTGAATGTCCATAAGGTTAGGTGGGGTTACTGGTCCTAGACTCTCCTACAAGAGGAAACATCTTCTCAGTATCCACCCTGTCAAGCCCCTTGAGGATCCTATATATCTCAATAAGGTCACCACTCATTCTTCTAAAGTACGGGCCCAATCTATTCAACCTCTCCTCATGAGCAGGAGTTCCTCAGCGTACAGGGTTCCTAGGCCCAACCATCTCCAGCTGCTTCATCAATGACCTGCCTTCATAAGGTCAGAAGTGGGGATGTTTGCTGATGACTGCACAATATTCAATATGGGCAGCACGGTAGCATAGTGGTTAGCACAGTTGCTTCACAGCTCCAGGGTCCCAGGTTCGATTCCCGGCTTGGGTCACTGTCTGTGTGGAATCTGCACGTTCTCCCTGTGTCTGCGTGGGTTTCCTCCGGGTGCTTCGGTTTCCTCCCACAGTCCAAAGATGTGCGGGCTAGTTGGGTCGTGTCCAAAGAAAGGTTAAGTGGGGGTTACTGGGTCACGGGGATAGGGTAGAGACGTGGGCTTGAGTAGGGTGCTCTTTGTAAGGGCCGGTGCAGACTCAATGGCTGAATGGCCTCCTGCACTGTAAATTCTATGATTCAGCATTATTCGTGACTCCTCAGATACTGAAGCAGTCCATGTCCAAATGCAGCAAGACCTGGACTATATCCAGGCTTGGGCTGACAAGTGGCAAGTTACATTCGAGCCACACAAGTGCCAGGCAATGACCATCTCCTGCAAGAGCGGATCTAACCATCGCCCCTTGATATTCAATGGCATTTCCATTACTGAATCCCCCACAATCGACATCCTGGGGGTTACCATTGATCAGAAACTGAACTGGACTAGCCATATTAATACTGTGGCTACCAGGGCAGGTCAAAGGCTAGGAATCCTACGGGGAATAACTCACCTCTGACCCCCAAAGCCTGTCCACCATCTACAAGGCACAAGTCAGGAGTGTAATGGAATACTCTCCACTTGCCTGGATGAGTGCAGCTCCAACAACACTCAAGAAGCTCAACACCTTCCAGGACAAAGCAGTCTCACTTGATTGGTCCACTTCTGCAAACATTAAAACCCTCCACGAACAGTGGCAGCCGTGTGTACCATCTACAAGATACACTGCAATAACTCATCAAGGTTCCTTAGACAGCACCTTCCAAACACACAGCCACTACCATCCAGAAGGACAAGAGCAGCAGAAACCTGGGAACCCCAACCCCTGGAGGTTCCCCTCCAAGTCACTCACCACCTTGACTTGGAAATATATCGCCCTTCCTTCACTGTCATTGGGGCAAAATCCTGGAACACCCTCTCTAACATTGGGTGTATCTTCACATCAGGGACCGCAGTGGTTCAAGAAGGCAGCTCATCACCACCTTCTGAAGGGCAACTAGGGAAGGGCAATAAATGCTGGCTGAACCAGCGACGCCCTCATCCCTTAAATGAATGAAAGAAAAGATAAGAGGACTAAAACTGTTCACAATATTCCAGGCGTGACCTTGTATAGTTTTAGTTGGACTTCCCAATTTTTATACTCCATTCCCTTTGAAATAAAGGCCAACATTCCTTTTGCCTTCCCGGTTACCTGCTGAACTTGCATGCTAGCTTTTTGTGATTTATGCATGGGGTCCACCAAATCACTCTGTTCTGCAGCTTTCCCCAGTCTTTCTCCATGGGGTGGCACAGTGGTTAGCACTGCTGCTGCATAGTACCAGGTACCCAGGTTTGATCCTGGCCTTGGGTGACTGTTATGTGGAGTCTGCACGTTCTCCCTATGACTGCGTGCGTTTCCTCCGGGTGCTCCGGTTTCCTCCCACAGTCCAAAGATGTGCAGGTTAGGTGGATTGGCTACTTTGTGTCAAAAAGGTTAGGTGGGGTTACTGGGTTATGGGGATAGGGTGGGGGCATGGGCCTCGGTGGTGTGCTCTTTCAGAGGGCTGGTGCAGACTGGGTGGGCTGAAGGGCCCTCTTCTGCATTGTAGGGATTCTATGATTTAAATAATATTCAGCTCCTTTATTCTTCCAACCAAAGTGCGTAACTTCACATTTTCCTCCATTATATTCCATCTGCCAAATTTTAACTCACTCGGCTAACCTGTCTATATCCCTCTGTGTCATCCTCACTACTTGCCTTCCCACCTATTTTTGTGTCATTTGCAAACTTGGCAGTAGTAGATTCACTTCCCGCATCTAAGTCATTAATATATATTACAAATAATTGTGGTCCCAGATCAGATCCCTCTGTGACTCCACTGGTTACAGGTTTCCATCCTGAAAATGTCCTTCTGATCCCAACCCTCTGTCTCATGTCAGTTAACCAATCCTCTATCCATGTTAATATACTGCCTCCCAACACCATGGGCTCTTATCTTATTGAATAGCCTTTTGTGTGGTACCTTATTGAATACTTTCTGGAAATCAAAGTATATTACATCTATTTGTTCCCCTTTATCTATGCTGCTTGATACCACCTTAAAGAATTCTAATAAATTTGTCAGGCATGATGTCCTCTTTCTGAAGCCATGCTGACTGCTTGATTATGTATTTTTAAATGTTATGTTCTTACATCCTTTATCATGGACTCTGACATTTTCGCAATGACAGAAGTTAAGCTAACTGACCTATGGCTTATTGCTTTTTGTCTGCCTCCTTTTTTGAATAGAGTTGTTACATTGGCAGTATTCCAATCTTCTAGAAGGTAGCCATCACAATTAGCCTTGGTCACTAATTGGCTGCCAAAAATCTTTGATCTGTGAATGATGATGATGTTTGAACACAATGATCATAGCAGCCCTTTGGATATTGTATTCATATGCACCTTGGATATGTGATTAGAAGTCCATCATGGGATATAATATTACCCCAAGGTTCTCAGTAAACCTAATGAGGTACTTCTGAAGTTGGAGTGTAGGAGGCATGAGAACCAATGACAATGTGACAATACCCATCATGTTTTGTTAAGGATAAATGTTGCCCAGGACAGCATTAAGCCTTTGCTTTATTTGGAAAGAGCAGCGTGGGAATTTTTGGGTCTGTCTGAGGGGGCAGTTTGGGCATTGGTTTAACATTGCATCCGTAAGGTACATATGGTGTAACGCTGTCTCAGTGTCACAATGGAGTGTCGACATTATGTTTTTACAGGGTAGCACGGTGGCGCAATGGGTTAGCACTGCGGCCTCACGCCGCTGAGGTGCCAGGTTCGATCCCGGCCCCGGGTCACTGTCCGTATGGAGTTTGCACATTCTCCCCGTGTCTGATAGGGTTTCACCCCCACAACCCAAAGATGTGCAAGTTAGGTGGATTGGCCATGCTAAATTGCCCCTTAATTGGAAAAAATTAATTGGGTACTTTAAATTTATAATTTAAAAAAACAACAAACATTTTTTTTAAATATGTAAAAACAAATTATGGTTTTGCGTTCAGGTCACTGGAGTTGAAATTGAACCCACAACGTTGGGCGGGGTTCTCCAATAATGGGGCTATGTCCCCACGCCAGCGTCAAAATGTGGGTGTTTCATTCTTAGAACATAGAACATTACAGTGCAGTACGGGCCCTTCAGCCCTCGATGTTGCGCCGACCTGTGAAACCATCTGAAGCCTATCTGACCTACACTATTCCATTTTCATCCATATGTCTATCCAGTGACCACTTAAATGCCCTTAAATTTGGCGAGTCTACTACTGTTGCAGGCAGGGCGTTCCACACCCCTACTACTCTCTGAGTAAAGAAACTGCCTCTGACGTCTGTCCTATATCTACCATCCCTCAATTTAAAGCTATGTCCCCTCGTGTTGGTCATCACCATCTGAGGAAAAAGACTCTCATTGTCCACCCTATCTAACCCTCTGACTATCTTATATGTCTCTATGAAGTCACCTCTCAGCCTTCTCCTCTCTAATGAAAACAACCTCAAGTCCCTGAGCCTTTCCTCGTAAGACCTTCCCTCCATACCAGGCAACATCCTAGTAAATCTCCTCTGAACCCTTTCCAAAACTTCCACATCCTTCCTATAATGTGGTGACCAGAACTGCACGCAGTACTCCAGGAACGGCCGCACCAGAGTTATGTACAGCTGCAGCATGACCTTGTGGCTCCGAAACTCAATCCCCCTACTGATAAAGGCTAGCACACCATATGCCTTCTTAACAGCCCTATTAACCTGGGTGGCAACTTTCAGGGATTTATGTACCTGGATGCCGAGATCTCTCTGTTCATCTACACTACCAAGAATCTTGCCATTAGCCCAGTACAGTAGTCCCCCTTTATAACGCGGGTGTTGGGGTCCAAGACAGCCACCCGCGTTGCATCCGAGCCGCGGATATCCACGATGGGGGTTTTAAATTTATTTAAAAATCTATGCTAGCGCTTCCCATTGAGAGTCTACGGGGGGCGGGGGGAGAGGTCAGACCCCCGTAGACTCACAATGGGAAGCGCTAGCATAGATTTTAAAATAAATTTATAACCCCCATCGTGGATCTAATTAAAACAGTGTCAATTTCAACGGCCGGCTCACTTTGATCCGGAGAGGGAAGCTGCTCTCTCACTGAAACAATCAGCCGGCCGCTGAAATTGACACTGCCGGCTGCTCTCTCCCTCCAATCCAACTTTTAAGTTTTAATGTTTCTGATTGGAGGGAGAGAGCAGCCGGCAGTGTCAATTTCAGCGGCCGGCTGATTGCTTCAGTGAGAGAGCAGCTTCCCTCTCCGGATCAAAGTGAGCCGGCCGCTGAAATTGACACAACTGACAGTTGGGGTCCATAAGCCCCCCCGCGGTATTGCGGAGCGCGGTATAACGGGGGACTACTGTACTCTGCATTCCTGTTACTCCTTCCAAAGTGAACCACCTCACACTTTTCCGCATTAAACTCCATCTGCCACCTCTCAGCCCAGCTCTGCAACTTATTTATATCCCTCTGTATCCTATAACATCCTTCAGCACTATCCACAACTCCACCGACCTTCGTGTCATCTGCAAATTTACTAACCCATCCTTCTACACCCTCTTCCAGGTCATTTATAAAAATGACAAACAGCAGTGCCCCAAAACAGATCCTTGCGGTACACCACTAGTAACTGAACTCCAGGATGAACATTTGCTATCAACCACCACCCTCTGTCTTCTTTCAGCTAGCCAATTACTGATCCAAACCGCTAAATCACCTTCAATCCCATACTTCCTTATTTTCTGCAATAGCCTACCGTGAGGAACCTTATCAAACGCCTTACTGAAATCCATATACACCACATCAACAGCTTTACCCTGATCCACCTGTTTGGTCACCTTCTCAAAAAACTCAATAAGGTTTGTGAGGCATGACCTACCCTTCACAAAACCGTGTTGACTATCGCTAATCAACTTGTTCTTTTCAAGATGATTATAGGGTATCTCTTATAACCTTTTCCAACATTTTACCCACAACCGAAGTAAGGCTCACAGGTCTATAATTACCAGGGTTGTCTCTACTCCCCTTCTTGGACAAGGGGACAACATTTGCTATCCTCCAGTCTTCCGGCACTATTCCTGTCGACAAAGTCGACATAAAGACGACATAAGAAAGTCCAGAGTGATTCTCCTTCCTGAAGGGGGCTAGCAGGGCCCCAGAGTGCTTCTGACAGCTCTGACTGCGGATACGGGGCCCTGCGTGTCCGGTCGGCAGTCCGTGCATGAGCACAGCGGTGGCCTGCGATGGCCACCCCGTGGGACATGGCGGATTCGCACCGCGGAGCGACACCAAAAATGTCGGGCCCCCCGAGATCGCATCCGCCCGAGGATCGGTGACGCCCTAATGCCCCCCTGGCCGTCCATGAGGCCCCCCCCCCCATGAAGGATCCCCCTGCCCCCCACCAGGGTGGCCACGGACTGAATCCACAGGCGCCACCGGACATCCCCGACAGGCACAACGTGGTTAGAACCACGGCGTCGAGAACTCGGCCAGTTGCCCTCGGTGAATTGTTGGGGGGGACTCTGTCAATGCCTCCCTACCTGCACCGTGTAGACCACGTGCGCATCGGACTGGGGAATTGCAGGAATGTCGTCGGACCGGATTTCATCGTTGACGCCCATTCTCCGCCCCCGTGCCGATCGCGATTTCGGAGCGGAGATTTGGAGAATCCAGCCTCTTATGTCTCAGGGACACAAGTGCTACGCACTATGTTACCACCGGCACTATGCAGGTCCCAATTACTTGGAACCGCAAATTTAAGTTCATATTCGGCATGACGAAGGACTGATATTTCAGTCTGATGTCAGAAGTTATCAAACTGGCACACTGAAGACTGTCTACATGATAGTCTTATAAACTATTCATCTCTTCCAGCTGCATATTTGGGTTTAATCCAGTTTTGTTCATTTCCTTTGTGTGCAAACATTTGCAACTGATACAATTTTTGTTGTTGTGCACTCAGCAGACAGACAGTGTCCATTGTAGTACTCCATGTGACCCATCATTGCTACGTGTTTGCTCCAAGCCTGGTACCGAGGCACTTAAAAAAAAACCTGCTTTATGAATGGCTGGCTATACAATGTAATAGAAACAAAGGCCTTTGTCTTGGAATGCTCCTGCATTAATCTTTTCATTTCTTTTCCTCGTAGATTCACTTGTAATGCGCAAACTCTTGAACAAGAGAGGTGCAAGCTGCTCTGTGACTCAGATGGAAAGCACGTTACCAGTCTGGAACTGAGCCCTTTGAGACTGGAGGATATCAACGAGAGCACAACACGGCTGGAGAATCCCTGGAGAGACCTCCAGCGAGCCTCCCGACAGGCTCCGCACCTCGCGAGATTTCAATCGACAATGGGTTTCACAGTCGCTAGACGAGCTTTCAATTCCAGATTTTATGGATTGCTGGCCTGGTGGGATTTTAACCCATGTCCCCAGAACAATAGCCTGGGCCAGTGCCATTACCACAATGTCACCGTCTTCCCAGAAGGCTACCACCTTCACGGGCAGCACGGTAGCACAGTGGTTAGCGCTGTGGCTTCACGGCGCCAGGGTCCCAGGTTCGATTCCCTGCTGAGTCACTGTCTGTGCGGAGTCTCCCTGTGTCTGCGTGGGTTTCCTCAGGGTGCTCCGGTTTCCTCCCACAGTCCAAAGAAGTGCAGGTTAGGTGGATTGGCCATGATAAATTGCCCTTGGTGTCCAAAAAGGTTAGGAGAGGTTATTGGGTTAAGGGAGGTTGAAGTGAAGGCTTAAGTGGCGGTTGAATAAACTCAGTGCATTAGCTATGAGGAGCAGTTGATTAAACTCAGTGCATTAGCTATGAGGAGCGGTTGAATAAACTCTGTTTGTTCTCACTGGAACGACGGAGGTTGAGGGGCGACTTGATAGAGGTCTACAAAATTATGAGGGGCATAGACAGAGTGGATAGTCAGAGGCTTTTCCCCAGGGTAGAGGGGTCAATTACTAGGGGGCATAGGTTTAAGGTGCGAGGGGCAAGGTTTAGAGGAGATGTACGAGGCAAGTTTTTTACACTGAGGGTAGTGGGTGCCTGGAACTCGCTGCCGGAGGAGGTGGTGGAAGCAGGGACGATGGTGACATTTAAGGGGCATCTTGACAAACACATGAATAGGATGGGAATAGAGGGATACAGACCCAGGAAGTGTAGAAGATTTTAGTTTATAAGGGCAGCATGGTCGGCACGGGCTTGGAGGGCCGAAGGGCCTGTTCCTGTGCTGTACTTTTCTTTGTTCTTTGGTGCAGACTCAATGGGCCGAATGGCCTCCTTCTGTACTGTATGTTCTATGTCCACGGCTCCAAAAAGAACAATCTCCACATCACTGTCGGACTGCACCCCGATACTATTCTAGTAAAATCCCTTCTGCATTCTCCCCAAGGCCTTGACATTGTACCAGAATGTGGTGACCAGAATTGAACACAATGCTCCAGTCTGAGAGCACTCCCTTTAAACTTGTACCATTTAGTTTATAATTGGCTCCTTTCCTTCTTCCAAAATGAATCGCTCCATTCCCCTCTGCAATTAATTTTATTCAATATGCATCTTCCCATTTCATCAGTCTGTCAATGGTCTCCTGAGGTCTCTCGCTAACCTCCTCACTGTTGACGACATTTCTAGCATGTCACCCTGTCAAGAGCCCACAGCCAAACCCAGACAAGGATGAAGTTTTGGGATGGAAAGAGGTTGAAGTTTATGGCCTCCAACCCCACCATGGCTAATCCCCAGTTAGCCAGCTCAGTTCATTAGGTAAAAAATACATTTATTTTATTTACTTCTGAAGTTACCGTACACTTTGGTTTTGCACCATCAACCTTATTGCCATTTAATCTCTCTGGGAATCCACCTTATCACAAACGTGTACTTTCCTCCCGTCGCTCCCACCCTCCGTCACTCACACCCGCATCCCCTTTGCTGCCTCTGTACCTATGTCTCTAACGTTTCCCAGTTTTGACCCCAAGGTCATCGAGCTGAAATATTAACTGTTTCCCTCTCCACAGATGCTGCTTGACCTAGTGAGCACTGCCAGCAGCATCATCTGCTTTTATTTGAGAATCCTCAAAACTTTGTTTCCACTTTAGAGATTCAATTTCCTGCAATACACATTCCAGCCATTCCCCCCAGCTGCCCTTTAGAAATGGACGAAACAGGACTGGCTCGTATGAAGCACTAAAACAACAACAAATTCCTTTGACATTAAATAAATATTTGGGGGTTCACGTGTTAATGTAGTCCAGCTCAAGAGGTCCAAGTTTTATTCCACACTGAGTAATCTTTTTTATTCTTTCACGGGATGTGGGTGTCACTGGTTAGGCTAGATTTCATTGCCCATCCCTAATTGGTGGTGAGCTGATTGAGCTGGTGATTAATGCTGCTTGATGTTACATTTGATTGCAGACTACTGAGTTTTATTGCAGAGATGGCTCCAGAGGAACACAATAGAGGTGAAATCTGACTCTTTTCCTGAGGTCAATAAACCTACATGCCCTCTATCCTGATTATAACAACCCTTGGGAATCAATTATACCGTGTATTTTATAATGTATTCTCAGCAATGGAATGTAAATGCAACATGAAAAGATTGAATGCAATGATTTATAACAGTGAGATCTTACAAGTGAGAATCTTTTAACTGTAGCCATGTTTAATTCTGTGATACGTGCTTCTAAAACATAAATAATTATATTCAATCTATAAACTGTTCTTTGTCTAGGATCACACTTTTGATTTGTCACTTTTATTTTTAGTTGGTTTTGTACAGGAGCTCCCCTCTTAGTTCTGAGAAAGGTGCTTTACTTGAAACATTAACCTGCATTTACCCTCTGCATCTGCAGATGGGTTTGCAATTCCCCCAGGCAAATGTAGATATTTGTGTGAAATTTCCATTTTTTAAAAATCTCTTTTTGTTGGTGTTTAAACATGTTTGTCAAGTCTGGGAGGTGGCTGGCATCTGATTTTACGTAGTTATTAGATGTTTTCTTTTCAATACATTTGTTTTTAGTTCATCAATGCAGAAACATTTGGTACGTTGTTTACTCTTCATGATTCTTTCTTTGCTACAGTTCCAGAGGAAACGCACATTGTTTAATGTAATTGGCTAACCCCATTTAATCCAGGCCTGCATTCACTTTTTATATATACACATTTCTTCAGAGTGAATAAATATTTAGCGGATTCATCTTTCTCTCTCTGTTCCCTTTTTCCACCTTTTCAGTTGTCCAGGGCTCTATTGCATTGTTACGAAAATAAGGGGCTGGTTTAGCTCAGTGGGCTACACAGCTGGTTTGTGATGCAGAACAAGGCCAGCAGCGCGGGTTCAATTCCCATGCTGGCTGAGAAGACTGAATTCTCCCTCTGTAACCACAGTAACTTCATTGCAGTATTTTTTTTAAAATAATTTTTATTGAAAAATTTTGAATTTATACAACAATAACGCACCATAGTAAAATACCAAAAATAACAATAATATTACCAATCATAAACATTCGCCCCACCTCCTTGAACAACACAGCATTTTAACAACAACGCAATTTAACACAATATAAAGTTACAGAATAGAAACTACAATAAGGAACCCCCCCTTACCCTCCTCTCTCTTTCCCCCCTCTCTTTCCCCCCTCTCTTTCCCCCCTCCTCTCTTCCCCCCACTCTCTTTCTCCCCCCACTCTCTTTCTCCCCCCTCTCTTTCTCCCCCCCCCCCCTCTTTCTCTTCCCCCCACCCTCTTTCTCCTCCTCCCCCCCCCCCCCAGTTGCTGCTGCTATTGACCAAGTTACCTATCTTTGAGCCAGGAAGTCCAGAAAAGGCTGCCATCGTTTATAGAACCCTTGTATTGATCCTCTCAGGGCAAATTTGACCCTTTCCAATTTTATAAATCCCGCCATGTCACTGATCCAGGTCTCCACACTTGGGGGCCTCGCATCCTTCCACTGTAGCAGAATCCTTCGTCGGGCTACTAGGGACACAAAGGCCAGGACACCGGCCTCTTTCGCCTCCTGCACTCCCGGCTCTACCGCAACTCCAAAAATCGCGAGTCCCCACCCTGGTTTGACCCTGGATCCAACCACCCTCGACACCGTCCCCGCCACGCCCTTCCAGAATTCTTCCAGTGCTGGGCATGCCCAGAACATATGGGCATGGTTCGCTGGACTCCCCGAACATCTGGTGCACCTGTCCTCACCCCCAAAGAACCTACTCATCCTAGTCCCGGACATGTGGGCCCGGTGCAGCACCTTAAATTGGATGAGACTAAGCCTCGCACATGAGGAGGAAGAGTTGACTCTCTCTCCAAGGCATCCGCCCAAGTCCCGTCCTCTATCTGCTCCGTGAGTTCCTCCTCCCATTTAGCCTTCAGCTCCTCCACTGATGACTCCTCCACCTCCTGCATTACCTTATAGATGTCAGACACCTTCCCCTCTCCGACCCACACCCCCGAAAGCACTCTGTCCATCGTCCCCCGCGAGGGCAGCAGAGGGAATCCCTCTACCTGTCGCCTAGCAAACGCCTTTACCTGCAAGTATCTGAACATGTTCCCTTGGGGAAGCCCAAATTTATCTTCCAGTTCCCCCAGGCCCGCAAACCTCCCGCCAATAAACAGGTCCCTCAATTTACTGATGCCCGCCCTTTGCCACCCCCTAAGTCCCCCATCCTTGTTCCCCGGGATAAACCGATGATTGCCACCCAGTGGAGCCTCCATCGAGCCCCCTGTTGCCCCCCGATGCCGTCTCCACTGTCCCCAGATTCTTAGGGTCGCCGCCACCACCGGGCTCGTGGTAAACCTCTTGGGGAGAGCGGCAAAGGCGCCGTTACCATGGCACCCAGGCTCGTACCTCTACATGACGCCATCTCCATTCTTTTCCAGGCCGCCCCTCCCCCCTCCATCACCCATTTAACCATTGACACATTGGCCGCCCAATAGTACCCCAGAAGGTTGGGCAGCGCCAGCCCGCCTCTATCCCTCCCTCGCTCCAGGAATACCCTCTTCACTCTCGGAGTCCCATGTGCCCACACAAAGCTCAAAATACTGCTAGTCACTCTCCTAAAGAAGGCCCTGGGGATAAAGATGGGCAGGCACTGAAAGAGGAACAAGAACCTCGGAAGCACCGTAATTTTGACGGACTGCACCCTCCCCGCCAACGATAATGGCAGCATGTCCCACCTCTTGAACTCCTCCTCCATCTGATCTACAAGTCTGATGAAATTATGATTGTGAAGGGTCCCCCAGTCCCTGGCCACCTGCACCCCCAGGTACCTAAAACTCTCCCCTGCCCGCCTTAGCGGGAGCCTACCAATTCCTTCCTCCTGGTCTCCAGGGTGCACCACAAACACCTCACTTTTGCCTAAATTTAATTTATAACCTGAAAAGGTCCCAAACTCAGCTAGTTGCTCCATCACCCCCGGCATCCCTCCCACCGGGTCCGCCACATACAGTAACAGGTCATCGGCATACAACGACACCCTATGTTCCTCCCCACCTCGCACCAAGCCTCTCCACCTCTCTGAATCCCTCAACTCTATCGCCAGCGGCTCAATTGCCAGTGCAAACAACAAGGGGGACAGGGGGCAACCCTGCCTGGTCCCTCGGTAAAGCCGGAAGTACTCCGACCTCCTCCCATTCGTGGCCACGCACGCCATCGTGGCCTCATATAGCAGCCTTACCCATCTAATGAACCCTTCACCAAATCCAAACCTCCCCAACACCTCCCATAGGTACCCCCACTCCACTCTATCAAAGGCCTTCTCCGCATCCAGCGCCACTACTATCTCTGCCTCCCCCTCAATCGCCGGCATCATGATGACATTCAACAATCTCCGCACATTCGTATTCAGCTGCCTTCCCTTCACAAAACCTGTCTGGTCCTCGTGCACAACCCCTGGCACATAGTCCTCTATCCTGGTGGCCAGGATTTTTGCCAGCACCTTAGCATCCACGTTGAGGAGAGATATGGGCCTGTATGAACCACACTGCTGGGGGTCCTTGTCCCTCTTTAAGATTAAAGAAATCAGCGCCCGCGACATCGTCGGGGGCAAAGTCCCCCCTTCCCACGCTTCATTGAGTGTCCGCACCAGCAAGGGGCCCACTAGGTCCACAAACTTTTTATAAAATTCCACCGTGAACCCATCCGGCCCCGGTGCCTTCCCTGACTGCATCTGCCCGATCCCCTTAACTAGCTCCTCCACCTCAATTGGCGCACCCAACCCCTCCACCTTCTCCTCCTGCACCTTCGGGAAAGAAAGCCCGTCGAGGATCCTCTCCATTCCCCTCCTCTCCCCCGTTGGCTCCGACCGGTACAGTTCCCCGTAAAAGTCCTTGAAGACCTCATTCACCTCTACCCCCTTCCGCACCACATTCCCACTCTTGTCTCTCACTCCAGCAATTTCCTTAGCCGCATCCCGCTTGCGGAGCTGATGAGCCAGCATCCTACTCGCCTTTTCACCGTGTTCGTACACTGCCCCTTGTGCCTTCCTCCACTGTGCCTCAGCCTTTCTAGTGGTCAGCAAATCAAATTTAGCCTGCAGGCTGCGCCTCTCCCCCAACAGTCCCTCCTCTGGTGCCTCTGCATACCTCCTGTCCACCTCCAGCATCTTTCCCACCAATCTATCCCTCTCACTCCTCTCGCTCCTCTCCCTGTGTGCCCAGATGGATATCAGCTCCCCACGAATCACTGCCTTCAGGGCTTCCCAGACCGTCCCCACCTGAACCTCCCCCGTATCATTCACCTCGAGGTACCCCTCAATACTTGGTCGGACCCTCCTACACACCTCCTCCTCCGCCAACAGCCCCACATCCAACCGCCACAACGGCCGCTGGTCCCCCACCTCTCCCATCTCCAACTCTATCCAATGCGGAGCGTGGTCGGAGATTGCAATGGCCGAATACTCGGCCTCCTCCACTCTCGGAATCAGTCCCCTACTCACCACGAAGAAGTCTATCCGAGAGTAGACCCTATGTACGTGGGAGAAGAAAGAGTACTCGCGTGCCCTCGGCCTCACAAACCTCCATGGATCCACCCCACCCATCTGGTCCATAAACCCTCGACCGCTTCACCGGCCCATTCAACCCTCTCGCATTCCAGGTGACCAACCGGATCAGAGGGCGTCCCGCCCCCCTCCCCCGTCGACTAGCCATAGCCCGACGACTGCCCGCCCCAGGCCAGCACCCCCTGCCCGACCCAGTCCCCACAGAGACAACACCTTACCTCTGTCCCCCCAGCCCCCACCAGCTCCTTCCTCACCCTACCAGCAGCAACCCGGTATTCCCCTTTCCACCCCCCCTCCCTTCCCCCCCAGGCTAGGAACCCTCCCAGCCGCGAACCGTCCTCCATTGTACTTCCGTGGGTCAGCTAACTTCTGCTGACCCCGGAAACTCCCGCCAATAACCCGACCCCTCCCAAAGTGGGATCATCCCCCAATCTATCCCTCCTCCAGGCACCGCTCCAGCGCGGGGAAGAACCAGTTACGGCCCCGCCTCCCCCCGTCATCGTCTCCGCCCCGCAGCGCGGGAAACCAGAGGAAAGCCCGCGCTTTCGCACTGCCCCACCACACCCTTCTGACGCAGCTCCCAAATACCAGCCCCACTCCATACCCCCAACCTGCCATAGAATACAACAAACCCCCCCCAACCCTCACCGCAAGATACAAAACTCAAACAATGCCCCACAGCAAAAAAAAACATAACAGAACAACACCCCCATAAATAACCATATCGAAATTACAAAAGTACAAAAAAACAAAAAAAAAGAACACAGCAACAGCAGAAACCAGCAATAAAGCATTACAACCGACCCCGCAACCCCCAACCCCTAGTTCAAGTCCAGTTTCTCCGTCCGCACAAAGGCCCACGCCTCCTCCGGGGAATCAAAATAGTAATGCCGGTCCGAATAAGTTACCCACAGGCGCACGGGCTGCAACATTCCGAACTTTGGGCGAGATTCTCCCAAAACGGGAGAAATCGTAAAGCTGCCGTAAAACCCGGGCGGGTTTTACGGCAGCGCGCCCCTTCCCGACGGGGGACCGATTCTGGTCCCCGGTCGGGGCTAGCAGCCCGACGCCATAGGCTCCGGCAAGACGGGCTTAACGAAAATCGTTAAGCCCGTTTACCGGAGTTAGCGCCGGCTGACGCGTCATATGACGTCAGCCGCGCATGCGCAGTTTGGAAGACTCCAACCCGCGCATGCACGGGTGACGTCATCGCGTTTTTGCGCGAAACCCGCGCATGCACGGGCCGGGTTGCCCCTCAGCCGCCCCGCGAATGGATACTGCGGGGCGGCGGAAGGACAAGTAGTGCGCGGGCATCGGGCCCGCTGCCCGCGATCGGTGCCCACCGATCGCGGGCCCATGGCACCCTTGGCACGGCCGTGGTACTGCCGTGCCAATCGGTGCCATGGTTATAAAAAGCGAGTTTGTGACGCCGTTTTTACGAACGGCAAGACCAGGTGTGTTTGCCATTCGTGAAAACGGCGGAAAGGGCTGGGACTTCGGCCCATCTAACAGCTGTGAATCGCTGCCGGCCGTAAAAAAACGGCGGCAGCGATTCGGGTCGGGACTTCGGCGGGGGGGGGGGTGGGAGAATAGCGGGAGGGCGGCAAAAATGTCGGGAATGCCCTCCCGCTATTCTCCCACCCGTCGTGGGGGGCGGAGAATTTCGCCCTTTATCTTTTTCCTGAAAAGCACCTCTTTCGTCCGATTAAATCCGGACTGCCGCTTAGCCACCTCCGCACTCCAATCCTGGTAGATCCGTACTACCCCATTCTCCCAATTGCTGCTCTTCACCTTCTTGGCCCAGCGCAGCACACACTCCCGATCACTGAACCGGTGGAACCTCACCAGCACCGCACGCGGGGGTTCATTCTCCTTATGCCTCCTGGCCAGTACTCTGTGTGCTCCCTCCAGCTCCAAGGGCAAATGGAAAGACCCGGCCCCCACTAGCGAGTTCAGCATTGTAGCCACGTAGGTTGTCAGGTCTGACCCCTCCAGCCCCTCCGCAAGGCCCAGGATCCGCAGGTTTTTCCGCCTCATGCGGTGATCAAGCTCCTCGAAGCGTTCCTGCCACTTCTTGTGGAGTGCCTTGTGCCCTTCCACCTTACTCACGAGGACCACGGCCTCCTCCTCTCGTTCAGTGGCCTGCGTCTGCAACTCCTTGATGGCAACACCCTGGGTGGTCTGAATCTCCGACAGCCTTCTGTTCGTTTCCTGCAGAGAGCTCAGTACCTCAGCCTTGAAGTCTGTAAAGCAGCGCAGGAGAGCAGCTTGTTGCTCCTGGACCCACTGCTTCCACTCCTCTGGAGCTCCGCCGGCCGCCATCTTGGATTCCTTCCCCCGTTTTTTCTGGGGAGCTGCTGCCGTTTTTTTTCCCCCTTTCCACTCCGAGTTTGAGTCATGGACTGGGGAAAGTCGATCAGCACACCTTCTCCCACCGGGAGACATTGAAAAATTTCCGTTTTGGGCTCTAAAAAGAGCCAAAAACCGTTTAAAACGGGAGCTCCCAAATGTGTGGCTTCCTACGTCATCGCCGCCACCGGAAGTCCCCTTCATTGCAGTGTTAATGTAAGCCTACTTGTGACAATAAATATTATGGAAATGGAAATAAAGGTGGTTTTAAGGGATTCATATTTGCATTGGTTAACATAAAAAAAGTTATTGTTTAAAATGTGTTTAATTTAATGTTTCTATGCCTGGAAGGGTGATGAGACCATCAATTCACAAGACACGTGATTGGAAGTGAACAGTGGTTTTAATAGTCTTACAACAGAGCCTGCCTGCGACGAGATGAACTCGCAGCAGGCTCACGACTGCAGAGCTTTATACTTCCGGTTAGTGGGAGAAGCCATGGGCGGAACCAAGGATGGAGCCCAGTACAAACTCCTCATCTCCCTCTATGGGCAGAGCCATGCAATGGCTCATATACAGAGCCCACAAGGACACAATACATATAATACAACACAGTGTGAATTACTAGGTTTATAATTCACCACATTCACCCCCTGTAAAAAAAATCAAGTCCGGCGGGGGTGATGGGCCTACAAATTGAGCCGGACCAGCGGCCGAGTCGTCCTTTGGGATCGCCGGAGCACCGGGGTTGCAGCCTCTTCAGGTGGCTGGGTGGGGGAGGTCGGCGAGTGTACGATAGTGGATTCCCAGGGGTGTTTCGGTCCGAGCTTCGTACCTGACTGGTTCGACGGGCGACGGGGAGCGCCGGAAACGTATAGGCGCGGGGGCGTGGAGCATGGGCAGTGAACCTATAGATGCCGGGTCGCAGGGCGCGGAGGGTTGTATAGGGTGTAGTGTGAGGGGTACCTCGGTGGTAGTGGTGGTGGAGTTGGATTCTGCAGGCGTCAGGTCCCAGAGGGAAACAGTGTCCTGACGGCCGTCAGGGTATTCGATGAAAGCGTATTGGGGGTTCGAATGGAGTAGGAGCACTCTTTCTACAAGTGGGTCAGTTTTGTGTGCCCGGACGTGCTTCCGGAGGAGAACGGGCTCGGTGTCTTCAACCATGCTGGGAGCGAAATCCCCGTGGTAGTGCCCCTAGAAAAAACAAATAGCCGTTTGTGAGGGGTCTGGTTGGAGGCTGTGCATAGGAGGGACCTAATAGCATGGGGCGCGTCGGGGAGGACCTCCTGCCAATGGGAGGTCGGGAGATTCCTGGACCGGAGGGTCAGTAGGATGGCCTTCCAGACCATCGCGTTCTCCCTCTCCACCTGCCCATTCCCCCTGGGGTTGTAGCTGGTAGTCCTGCTCGAGGCGATACCCTTGTCGAGCAGGTACTGACGCAACTTGTCGCTCATAAAGGACGAACCCCTGTCGCTGTGTATGTAGCTGGGAACCCAAACAGGGTGAAGACACTGTGCAGGGCTCTGATGACTGTGTGGGATGTCATATCGGGGCACGGGATAGCAAAGGGGATGCGGGAGAACTCATCGATGACGATCAGGAAGTACACATTCCAATTGGTCGAGGGAGTGGCCTTTGAAATCGATGCTCAGGCGTTCAAAGGGCCGGGAAGCCTTTACCAGGTGGGCCCTATCTGGACTATAGAAGTGCGGTTTGCACTCCGCGCAGATCGGGCAATCCCTGGTGATGGCTTTTACCTCCTCGGTGGAGAAAGGTAGATTTTGGGCTTTAATGTAGTGGGCGAGTCGGGTGACCCCCGGGTGGCAGAGGTCATTGTGGATAGCTTTCAGGCGGTCGTCTTGCGCGCTGGCGCACGTGCCACGGGACAGGGCATCTGGGGGCTCGTTGAGCTTCCCCGGTCGATGCATAATATCGTACTTGTAGGTGGAGAGTTCGATCCTCCACCGCAGGATTTTATCATTTTTAATTTTGTCCCTTTGTGAGTTGTCAAACATGAAGGCAACCGATCTTTGGTCGGTGATGAGGGTGAACCTCCTACCTGCGAGGTAGTGCCTCCAGTGTCGTATAGCTTCCACGATGGCTTATGCTTCCTTTTCAACTGAGGAGTGTCGAAGTTCCGAAGCGGAGAGGGTTCGGGAGAAAAAGGCGACTGGTCTCCCTGCCTGATTTAGTGTGGCGTCGCTCTCCACCTGGAAGGGGACAGATTCATCCACCGCCCGCATGTCCGCTTTGGCGATGTCCTCCTTGATGCAGGTGAACGCCTGGCGAGCCTCAGCTGACAGAGGAAAGAGTGTGGCCTTAAATAGTGGGCGGGCTTTGTCCGCATACTGAGGGACCCACTGGGCATAATGCGAGAAGAATCCCAGGCACCGTTTGAGGGCCCTGGGACAATGAGGGAGAGGGAGTTCTAAGAGGGGGAGCATACGGTCCGGGTCGGGGCCCAGGACTCAGTTTTCCACGACATAGCCGAGGATGGCTAGCTTGGTCGTGCGGAAAATGCATTTCTCCGTGTTATACATGAGGTTAAGTTTCTGGGCAGTTTGGAGAAATCGATGGAGGTTAGCGTCATGGTCCTGCTGATCATGGCCGCACATGGTGACTTTATCCAAGTACAGAAAAGTGGCCCGCAGCCCGTACTGGTCCACCATTCGGTCCATTGCTCGTTGGAACACCGAGACCCCATTCGTGACGCCAAAGGGAACCCGGAGGAAATGGAAGAGACGGCCGTCTGCCTCGAACGCCGTGTAGTGGCGGTCCTCCGGGCGGATTGGGAGCCGGTGGTATGCAGACTTCAGATCCACCATGGAGAAGATGCGGTACTGGGCGATCTGATTCGCCATGTCTGCAATCCTGGGAAGGGGGTACGCATTGAGGAGTGTGAACCGATTAATGGTCTGGCTATAGTCCACTACCATTCGGAATTTTTCCCCGGTCTTGACGACAACCACCTGAGCTCTCCAGGGGCTGTTACTGGCCTCTATGACCCCTTCATGTAGGAGCCCATGGACCTCGGTTCTGATAAACACCCTGTCCTGCAGGCTGTACCGCCTGCTGCGAGTGGCTACGGGTTTGCAGTCCGGAGTGAGGTTCGCAAAGAGTGGAGGGGGGTCGATTTTTAGTGTTGCTAGACTGCAGATAGTGAGTGGAGGTAGGGGCCCACCGAAGCTGAGTGTGAGGCTTTTGACGTTGCACTGGAAGTCGAGTCCCAGTAGGAGTGGGGCGCAGAGTTCGGGGAGTACGTACAGCTGGAAGTTTGAGTAGCTAGTGCTCTGAATCGTTAGGGTTGCGATGGTGCGCCCTTAGAGGTGAACAGAGTGGGAGCCCGAAGCGAGGGAGATCGTTTGCCGTGCAGGGAACATAGGGAGTGAACAGCGTCTTACCAGATCAGGGTGTACGAAGCTCTCGGTGCTCCCGCAGTCGAAGAGGCACGGTGTCCTGTACCATTGATTTTAACGGTCATCATAGAGTTGCGGAGGTGTTTCGGACGTGACTGGTCCAACGTGACCGCGCTGAGTTGCGGGTAGTCGGCGGCTCAATCAGCTGTACTGGAGTGGCCCCGTGATCACTGACCGCTGAGTTCGTAGTCTTCGAGGTGAATTTCAGAGGCTGAAGAGGATGGAGCCCAAGATGGCCGCCCCCGTGGATCGCACGTGGCGGGCGGCGAGGAAGATGGCTTCCAAGATGGCCCGCCCCATGAGTCGCACGTGTCAGGTGGGGGTGGAGTCGGCAAACAGGCTGCAGCATTTCGTGGCTTGCAGGCCTGCGAGTTTGGGAAGCGAGCGCTCTGGGCTGCGGGAGAGGTTGGAGCACGAGTTTTCTTCGCCAGGCAGACCCGGGCATAGTGTCCTTTGCGTCCACAGCTGCTGCAGGTCACGTTGCGGGCTGAGCAGTGCTGCCGTGGGTGTTGGGGCTGCCCACAATAATGGCACGCTGGAGCTGCGTAGTGGGTGGGTGGCCACGCGGCGCAGGCCTGGGGCAGTCGCTGATCGGGGGCCCATGATGGGGTCGCTTGGTCCGCGGGGAACGAGGTGAGGCTGCGGAACGAAACCTCCATGGTTGTAGCTAACTCTACAGTGTCCTCCAAGTTCTGGGCCCCTTTCTCAAGCAACCGCTGGCGCACATAGTTCCACCTGAGCCCTGCCACGTATACATCTCGGACAGTGAGCTCCATATGCTGGTCGGCTGATACAGCTTGATAATTGCAGTCCCGAGCTAAAGCTTTTAAATCGCACAGGAATTCATCCAGCGTCTCCGTAGGGCCGCTGTACGGCGGGCCGTATAGGCGTCATCAGCCACGACCGCAACGGGTAGCCCCTGTCGCCCAGCAACCAGCCCCTCAGCCGGGGGTGGCGTCCCTCGAACATGCCGGGGATGTAAGACTATGACAACACGTATGAGTCATGAACACTTCCCGGGTACCGGGCGCAGACGTGCAGGATAATCATCCTGCATGTCGCAGACCACCTGGATGTTCATGGAATAGGTCCCCTTCCTATTGGTGAACACGGCCCTATTATCTGCAGGTGGCCGCACGGCGATGTGTATCCCATCGATCGCGCCCTGGACCATGGGAAACCTGGCTACGGCAGCGAAGCCCATGGCCCGGGCATCCTGGCTCACCCGGTCCACAGGGAACCGGATGTAGCGGTCCGCAATGGCATAAAGGGCGTCTGTCACTGCCCGGACGCACCGGTGCACCGATGTCTGCGAGATGCCGGACAGGTCCCCACTCGGCGCCTGGAATGACCCCGTGGCATAAAAGTTCAAGGCCACCGTAACCTTGATGGACACGGGGAGAGGGTGTCCTCCCCCAGTGCCACGTGGTGCCTGGTGTACCATCAGGTGGCAGAATGTGTGCCACGGTTTCCCGGCTCATCCGGAGTCTCATAGAACATAGAACAGTACAGCACAGAACAGGCCATGATCACGTGATCAGAGCAATGATCACCCTACCCAAACCCACGTATCCACCCTATACCCATAACCCAACAACCCCCCCCAACCTTACTTTTTAGGACACTACGGGCAATTTAGCATGGCCAATCCACCTAACCTACACATCTTTGGACTGTGGGAGGAAACCGGAGCACCCGGAGGAAACCCACGCACACACGAGGAGGACGTGTAGACTCCGCACAGACAGTGACCCAGCCGGGAATCGAACCTGGGACCCTGGAGCTGTAAAGCATTTATGCTAACCACCATGCTACCGTGCTGCCCCTGCTCCTCCTGCATTCCCGGTCCGTGAGGTCCTGGTACGACGAGCGGGGCCGGTACACACGAGACCTCCTCGGGTGTCTCCGTTGCCATGGCACCACCACCTCCTTCTCGTCCTGTCAGGTGGGCGGCCCTCTAGTCTGGGCGGCTGCCACCTGCCCCTCTACGGCATGCTCCTCTATGGCAGCCTGCGCCGACTCCCTGACACGCTCCTCCTCCTCCCCCAGGGCAACATGTAGAATTGAGGCTGCCGCCACGGCGGCCAACATCGCTGGCTGATCAGCAAACATAACCGTCTGCGGGGGCTGGGGGGGACGACGACATGTCATCATTGCCCGTACCCCCCAGGTGCCATGGGCTGCATTGGCACGACTGTTGGAGGCTGGCATTGGCCAGGCGGACGACCTCTCTCGTCCTCTCCCCTCACCCGGCACAATAGCCCCACCCCCCCTCCTCGGCACTGCCCCCCACCCCGGCACTCGCCCCTCCTCCCCGGCACTCGCCCCACTCCCCAGCACTCGCTCCCCCCCTCCCTGGCACTCACCCCCCCTCCCTGGGACTCTCCCCCCCCCCCCCCTCCCCCCCCGTCCCCGACACTTGTCCCCCGTCTCCGGCACTCGTCCCCCCCGTCCCCAGCACTCGCCCCCCCCCCCTCCGCGGCACTCACCCTCCACCCCCAACCCCCTGCTCCACCCCCCACCCCCCTCCACCCCCCACCTCCCACTCACCCCCCAACACCCCCCCCCCCCCCCCACCACACACACACAGACTGTGGCCACACCATCACTTCTCCTGCGGCCACCCCACGGCGTGACCTACCTCCGCGCTGTCCGGCGTCAACCATCAGCACTGGTGTACGCCGTTATATAAGGTGGTTCAATTTACTTGTGGTCACGTCGGCGGGACTTCGGCCCATCTGGACGGGAGAATTCGGGCAGCCCTGGTGTCCATAGCGTCGCGCCGGTCCCCGCCATTCTCCAAGGCGGGCGGCGCAATTCACGCCGCAGCAGCTTTTGTGGGGTCGGAGAATTCAGAGGATGGCGGGGGCGGGATTCACGCCGACCCCTGGCGATTCTCTGACCCGGCGAGGGGTCGGAAAATCCTGTCCCAGGTCTCAATGAAGTACAGGAGTGCACTGATGACAACTATTCTGGACAGCAGGACTTTTGCTGACTTGTGGAAGTCTTTCTTGTCGTGCATCTGCTCCTGTAGTCTGTAGAAGGTGAGCTGACGCAACTTACGGTGAGTTTGAGTTCCAAGTAAGTAGGATGGGTCTGAAATTTACATCGTGAGATAAGTTGGGAAATTGGCTTTTCAGCTGTTGAATTTCAAAAGGGAGTTCAGAGGGAGTAAGGAACATCTACATCTTACAGAGGCTCCATAAATAAGCCGGAAAAAATATATTATATTTTATTAACCCAAACGTAGAGTCAAAATAGAAAACATTAAAGATTTTGTATATTTGGTGAAATTGAGTTCAAAGAGGTGTTTGTGGCAATGGAACCCGAGATGAAAGGGGGGGGGGGGGGGATATTTAAGGAAAGGGATGTTGAACTGAGTTGAGTTGCTGTGGAGGAAAGCCCTGAAGAGCAGCTCCTTTGTGTGGGATGCTGATAAACCATGGATTTTGAATCCCAGGCAGCTACCCAGTGTTAAACCAGGAGAGTCTTTGTTTTAGAACATCAGAGTGGGATGTCTGAGAAGTCCTGAGGTATAACTTTATTAAACTGTAACAGTTCCTTCACTTGGGTAACATTTACTGGATTACTAAGATAAAAATCTAAAAGGGTTGTTGCCAAAAAGGTAGTATAGTTGTACACTTTTAACTCAGCATGTTTCTTGGAGGGAGTTGTTCTGTAAGAGTGTTTTAACTGTGTAACTTTTATCTTATGTGCTTAAGTTTTTTTTTCTTTTTAATAAATCTTTTAAGTTTTAATGTTGTAAAAGATGCAATCCGACTTGATAGATCCTGGGCTGGATTCTCCGCCATCAGGAGCACCGTTTTGCCACCAGCCTGGGCGTTTCCCATTGGTATGGGGCTACCCCACAATGGGAAACCCCGTTGACCAGCTGGCGAAACGGAGCATCTCCGCATAATACATCCAGAAATATGGCGCGGTGGGACGGAGAATCCAGACCACTAACTTTTGTTTATTTTTTCTTCAGCGATGTGGTTGAACAGAGTCACAGGACTGCTGTTAGCAAAAGAATAAAACATTTATGAAACAAGAAAAAGATACTCTACTTTTTCATTCCACCGAAACCTTTACAACCCTGCCCCCAGGGGGAAAGCAGCATGTGATCATCTGGGACTATGGTGACTTTATTTACATTACCTTTAAAGATCTATTCAGCTTTGTCAGGACAGCACAAGTCACAAAAATCATATACGTTAGTGTTCTCAGTAAGCACAAAGCCCATGGAAGCGTGATCCGACACCCCACACTCTGAAACCAAGTGACTGATGCCACCCAAAACAACTGCAGATTACTCATCACTTCCCCACCACATTTTCCTACATTAAAACAGTGACCACCCTTGGCAAAAATACACACTACTGGCTGTAGAGCGAGTGTTCTGAGGCTATGAAAGGCGCAATATAAACGCGATACTTTTTTTTTGCTTCTGTCCGCATGAAGACAGTAGTTTCTGGTCCGATGGGGAAACTGAGTGGGAAAAAAATCACACAAATAGTCAGCTTGCTGATGTTCTCCAGACTCCTGATAGATGCTGGCGCAAGTTTATAAAAATAAAACCGTAAATGTCTCAAAAGGATCTTTCTCTGCTCAGCATTGGAGTGACTGACTATTCCTAAACATCCTTAATTCAACTTGATGGATCTGTTAAATATAACTGAGAAAAAACACAATAAGGAAGACTTGGACCTTGTTCATACAGATTATGCCGGGTCGGGGAGGGAAGATCAACATCCCACTGTAACCAAAAAGCATGTGGCAACATCTGTTTCCTCTCAGGCACTTCACATTAATTGTGCTCCACCCTCAGGCCGTTGGAGAACACGTCAGTCCATTCAGAGCAGCTGTTCAAGAACACCACTGCTTAAAAGGTTTGAGTGCCATTGAGATCCCAACATCGCAATGAAAACAGGAAGAAAAACAAGTCTGAAGGAATTGGTCCAAACCATCAAATGGTTGGCAGAGAGCCCAAAATTAACCAGGCCTTCATTCATCATCCAAGTACAATAAAAACCCATTGAATTGATATTGGAGAAGGCATTGACACTTGTTGTGAAATTTAGAAAGGAACAATGAGTCCCTCCTGACTGCAGGAAGGTTCAAACAAGATAAATCATAGAATATGTCGGTATTCTATGATTCTATTCTATGTATGGCGGCATGGTAGCATAGTGGGTAGCACTGTTGCTTCACAGCACCAGGGTCCCAGGTTCGATTCCTGGCTTGGGCCACTGTCTGTGCGGAGTCTGCATGTTCTCCCCGTGTCTGCGTGGGTTTCCTCCGGGTGCTCCAGTTTCCTCCCACAAGTCCTGAAAGACGTGCTGTTAGATGAATTGGACATTCTGAATTCTCCCTCTATGTACCTGAACAGGCGCCGGAACAGGTAGCAACTCAGGGATTTTCACAGTAACTTAATTGCAGTGTTAATGAAAGCCTGCTTGTGACACTAATAAAGATTATTATTACTAGAGAACAGGGACAGTAAGAATCAGAGGAAGAGCAGGCAGGGAGATGTTGCTGAACAGTTACCACAATTCAATAAGTTTTAAGGTATTGGTGGACAAGGATAAGGTCCTCAGGTGAAAGTGCTTAATTGGGGGAAGGCTGATTATCAAAATTAGGCAGGAACTGAAGAATCTAGATTGGGGCGGATGTTTGAGGGTAAGTCAACATCTGACATGTGGGAGGCTTTCAAATGTCAGTTGAAAGGAATTCAGGACCGGCATGTTCCTGTGAGGAAGAAGGGTAAATATGGCAAGTTTTTGGAACCTTTGATAACGAGGGATATTGTGAGCCCAGTCCAAAAGATAAAGGAAGCATTTGTCAGGGCTAGAAGGCTGGGAACAAACGAAGCCTGTGAGGAATATAAGGAAAGTAGGAAGAAACTTGAGCAAGAAGTCCGGAGGGCTAAAAGGGGCCACAAAAAGTTATTGGCAAACAGAATTAAGTAAAATCTCAAGACTTTTTATACGTGCATAAAAAGCAAGGGGGTAGCCAGGGTAAGGGTTGGGCCACTGAAGGACAGGGGAGGAAATCTTTGTGTGGAGCCAGTGGAAATGGGCGAGGTATTAAATAAGTACTTTACATCAGTATTCACCAAAGAGAAGGACTTGGTTGATGATGAGTCTGAGGAAGGGTGTGTCAATAGTCTGGGTCACATTGAGATCCAAAAAGAGGAGGTCTGATGGGATCTACCCCAGAATACTGAGGGAGGCAAGCGAGGAAATTGCTGGAGCCTTGACAGAAATCTTTGTATCCTCACTGGCTGCAGGTGAGGTCCCAGAGGACTGGGGAATAGCCAATGTTGTTCCTTTGTTTAAGAAAGGTAGCAAGGATAATCCAGGAAATTACAGGCCGGTGGTAGGGAAATTATTGGAGAGAATTCTTCGAGACAGGATTTACTCCCATTTGGAATCGAGTGGATGTATTTTTTTTTTAAATTTAGAGTACCCAATTATTTTTTCCAATTAAGGGGCAATTTAGCGTGGCCAATTCACCCAACCTGCACATCTTTGGGTTGTGGGGGCGAAACCCACGCAGACACGGGGAGAATGTGCAAACTCCACACTGACAGTGACCCAGGGCCGGGATTCGAACCCAGGTCCTCAGCGCCGTAGGCAGCAATGCTAATCGAGTGGATGTATTAGGGGAGGTCGTGTCTCACTAACCTGATCGGGCTTTTTGAGGAAGTGGCGAAGATGATTAATGAGGGTAGGGCAGTGGATGTTGTCTACATGGACTTCAGTAAGGCCTTTGACAAGGTTCCTCATGGCAGACTGGTACAAAAGGTGAAGTCACACAGGATTAGATGTTAACTGACAAGATGGATACAGAACTGGCCTGGTCTTAGAAGACAGAGGGTAGCAGTGGAAAGGTGTGTTTCTGATTGGAGGGCAGTGGAAGGGTGTGTTTCTGATTGGAGGGCTGTGACTAGTGGCGTTCCATCGGGATCAGGGACTTTGCTGTTTATAATATTTATAAATGATTTGGAGGAAAATGTGTATCAATGATTTGGTTGAAAATTTATCTGATTTGATCAGTAGCTTTGCGGACGACACAGAGGTTGATGAATTTGTGGGCAGTGATGAGGACTGTCAGAGGATACAGCAGGATACAGATCGTTTGGAGACTTGGGCGGAGAGATGACAGATGGAGTTTATTCTGGAAAAATGTGAGGCCATGCATTTTGGAACGTCTAATACAGGTGGGAAATATACAGGTGAATAGTAGAACCATTAAGAATATTGACAGGCAGAGGGATCTGGGTATACAGTCCACAGGTCTCTGAAAGTGGAAACATAGGTGAAGAAGGTAGTCAAGAAGGCATACGGCATGCTTGCCTTCATCGACCGGGGCATTGAGTATAGATATTGGCAAGTCATGTTGCAGCTGTAAAGAAGTGTAGTTAGGCCACACTTGGAATATAGTGTTCAATTCTGGTCGTCACACTACCAGAATGATGTGGAGGCTTTGGAGAGGGTGCAGAGGAGGTTTACCACGATGTTGCCTGGTATGGAGGGCATTAGCTATGATTGGAGAAACTTGGTTTGGTCTCACTATAAAGATGGAGGTTGAGGGATGACCTGATAAAAAAGACTACAAGATTATGAGGGGCATGGACAGAGTGGATAGTCAGAAGCTTTCTCGCAGGGTGGAAGAGTCAATTACTAGGGGACATAGGTTTAAGGTGTGAGGAGCAAAGTTTAGAGGAGTTGTGCGAGGTAAGTTTTTTTTCATACAGAGGGTAGTGGGTGCCTGGAACTCGCTGCCAGAAGAGATGGTGGAAGCAGGTACGATAGTGCTGTTCAAGGGGTGCCTTGACAAATAGAATGGGAGTAGAGGGATATAGACCCCAGAAGTGTAGACGGTTCTGGTTTCGATGGACAACATGTTCAGCGCAGCGTCAGAGGGCCAATGGGCCTGTTCTTTTGTTGTACTTTTCCTTGTTCCTTGTTCATTGTTCTTTGTTCACTTGAGCCGGTGATGAGGATGTTATCTAGAAAACATCGTACCTCATTTAGCCCACTCATAATTTGCTGCATGGATTTCTGAAAAAAAACAGGAGCAGATATGATCCCAAATAGAAGTCTCCCGTAACTGAACAGGCCTTTGTGCATCACGTTAGTGAGTAGCTTCTGTTATTTTGTATTTACATTTGTAAAAACGCCTGTGACAGATCCATTTTACTGAATTCCAGGCCTCCCGAAACACCAGCAAACAAGTCTTCAATCAGTGGCAGTGGATCAAGATCTGTACACAATACCAGGTTTATTGTTGTCTTAAAATCTCTACATATTCTTACTGAGCCATCGCGTTTTAGTACAGGAACTATTGGTGTAGCCCAATCACCTGTAATAACTCTTTCAATGACTCCTATCAGGACTAGTCTATCTAGTTCTTCTAGTTCTTGGCCTGATGGCGTGTGGTACAGTTCTGGCGTTGAGACATTTTGGTGTACTGTTTGGCTTAATTTTGCATTTTGCAATTCCTGAGCCCAGTGAATCTTCAGACACATTTTTTTACTTCTCCAGAGGTTGCTGTAGGTCATTCTTTGAATCACCCAGTTGATTCACTGCTCCCGAGCTGAGTTTAATTTTTCCAACTTGACCAAATAAAGTAGGAAAGTTTCCATGGACAATGTAGAGAGGAAACTCTGCTGTTTGTCCATTTATTTCCACTTTTACCATAATGAAAAATGAAAAAAAATATGAAAATCGCTTATTGTCACAAGTAGGCTTCAAATGAAGTTACTGTGAAAAGCCCCTAGTCACCACATTCCGGCGCCTGTTCGGGGAGGCTGGTACGGGAATTGAACTGTGCTGCTGGCCTGCCCTGGTCTGCTTTCAAAGTCAGCGATTTAGCCGTGTGCTAAACCAGCCCCTGCATCTTTTTAGTGGGACAAACATTTCTCTGTACGTCCATTTAATAATATTAATGATCCCTTATTGTATCAATGAAGTTACTGTGAAAAGCCCCTAGTTGCCACATTCTGGCGCCTGTTCGGGGAGGCTGGTACGGGAATTGAACCCACGCTGCTGGCCTTGTCTGCATTACAAGCCAGCTGTTTAGCCCATTGTGCTAAACCAGCCCCATTTGATGGTTTTAATGTCACGTCAATTAACTTCTAATTATAGATTGTCCCCAGTATCAATGATACAGTCGCACTCATATCCACTTCCACTTTTACTGAATGGCCATAAATTAGGAGAGGGGTTAAAAGCAAATTACTGCGGAGGCTGGAATCTGAAACAAAAACAGAAAATACTGGCAATCTCAGCCGGTTAGACAGCATCTGCGGAGAGAGAAGGGGCTAATGTTTTGAGTCAGGATGACTCTTTGTCAAAGCTATAGAGAACTGGAAATGGGGTCAGATTTATACTGTAGTGCGGGGGCGTGGAGCAGTGTGGCTGGATAGGGAGGCCAGTGATAGGTGGAGATTGACAAAGATGTTGAGGACAGAAATACAAAGGGAAGGTAAATGGGGTGATTAAGGCTAAGAAGGGGCTGATCGTGGCACAGAAAGAGATTAGAATGTGTTAATGGCAGAACAAAGGTGAACAGTGTGAAGTTAAAACTCACCACTATTCTTAGAATTCCCCCTATACCAAAAAAAAGGGTTGATATTCTAAATGGTGAACAGGGATTCTCACTCCGACTCCGATGCAGGCTTCGGTGGGTGCTATTCAGGTCAAACTATATTTTCACGTTATCCCCCGGTATAACCCATACCTTCACGGAAGAATTTTACCTACTTACCCCTTAGTAGCATCGATGTCCTGGGTCCTGCGTTGTTTTTTTTTTTTTTTTTAATTTAGTGTACCCAATCATTTTTCCAATTAAGGGGCAATTTAGAGTGGCCAATCCACCTAGCTTGCACCTTTTTGGGTTGTGGGGGCGAAACCCACGCAAACACGGGGAGAATGTGCAAACTCCACACGGACAGTGACCCAGAGCCGGGATCGAACCTGGGACCTCGGCGCCGTGAGGCAGCAGTGCTACTGGTCCTGCGTTGTTAAGTAAGTAAAGTAGGCTAATAACCACGGTTTCAGGTTAAAACTTTTAAGTTATTTTATTATTATTATTTTTTTTTAAAGCTGTAAACACTTTCTTAACAGAAAGGTAAAAAGATCTTGCTTCTGGATCTTTCCTGTTGGTTGAAGGAACCGTCAGGCCCACCTTGACAATCAATCTTCTTTAAAATCTGGTCTTCTTGAGATGTATTCGCTGGTGAACTCGGTTGCTGTGTCCTATCCTTCCCATGTACCGAGCTGTGAGAGCTGGCTCTGCTGGCTGTCCCCTTTCTTCCGGTTTATATTCTCTTTCGAAGAGTTATTAAGTTTTAACGACTTTATTGTAAATGAGCTTGTTTCATTTTGATTGTTAAAAAGTATCTTTGATGTAAACATTTTAATACAACTAATTGTTCATTTTGGGCATAACGTCACCTCTCAGATCTGATTTTAAAATGCTTTGGTTTCAATAGGTGTTACTTTTATTTCTGAAATTTCGAATCGTGTAATTTTTCAATTGTCCCCAGCTCATAACTTTGCCTTTGATTTTGACTTTAAATTATGTTTCTTGTAGACAGGTCATCTCCAATTTTCTTTTAATTGACTTGATGTTAGTAGAATTTTACACTTAGAATTTACACCAAATTCGACTGAGCATCATCCATCCTTTGCAGCTGTTCACTAAGAGAGTTAATTTCAATTAAGGTGTGAAACTTTGCTTTTAGCTGTATGCTAAAATTTAACTTGGTTATGACTTGAAAGACCTGCCTGTTTTAAACATTCGTCACTTAATTCAATTGAAACTCTCATCCATGCTTTTCCAGATGCTTCCTGAGATAGTTACATTCCATGAAGGTGTGAGCCATTGTTTTAGCTTATTATATGAAACCTGTGTATTTGCTAAGCCTGCTTGTGAGAAAGAATCTGCATTTTATAATCCTGCTCTTTGCAGCTGCTATTAACCTTTTGTGGGATCTTTCCCTGTATCCTCTCAGACCAGATATTGCCAGACTTCCATGTTTCAAATTACACATTTTTCTGTATTTTCAATTACAAGTGTGTCAAAGGGCAACTAGGGACAGTTGGCCCAAGTGGGGCGGGGGGAGGGGGGGGGGGGGGGGGAAACAATGGTGAGGGGAAAGAGATCTGTGGAAGAAATGAAAATAAATTGATAGAAATAAAAAAGGGGTGAAGGTAGAGGAGAGAGTTCACAGTCTGAAGTTGTTGAACTCAATGTTAAGTCCGGAAGGCTGGAACGTGCCGAATCAGAAGATGAGGTGCTGTCCCTCCAGTTTGCGCTGGGCTTCACTGGAACGTTGCAGCAGGCCAAGGACGGACATGTGGACGTGAGCGCAGGACGGTGAGTTGAAATGACAAGCGACAGGAAGATCTGGTCTTGCTTGCGGGCCGAGCGAAGGTGTTCTGCAAAGCGGTCACCCAGCCTGAGTTTAGTTTCTCTATTGTGGGAGCAGCACGTGCAATAGACCAGATTGAAGGAGGTGCACGTGAAGCACTGCCTCACTTGGAAAGAATGTTTAGAGCCTGGGATGGTGAGCATGGAGGAGGTGAAGGGGCAGGTGTTACACCTTCTGCGATTCCATGGGAAGGTGACGTGGAAAGAGGGTGAGGTGTTGGGGATGATGGAGGAGTGGACCAGAGTACCCCATAGGGAACGGTTCCTGCGAAATGCTGACGGGGGAGTGAGGGCAAGATGTAGTGGAATCATACTGGAGTTGGCTGAACTGGCAGAGGATGATTCTTTGAATGCGGAGGCTGGTGGGGTTAAAAGTAAGGACAAGAAGGACCCTATCCTGGTTCTGGGAGGGAAGAGAAGGGGTAAGGGCAGAGGGTCAGACACGGTTGAGAGCCCTGTCAACTACAGTGGATGGGAAGCAATGATTAGGGAAGAATGAAGATGAGAGGACACTATAATGTTTTCAGTACCCGCCGCATAAGCCACTGTGCACTGCACTCCTACCTTCATCTGAGACACACCTCACTGAACTTTTTGCAGCACTGAAGCTGCATGCGAGGCACCACGTCATGTCCACTGACCTGAGCGGCGACCTCTGCCCAGGCCTATCTGGTCAGCTGTGGGCAACCTTGTCTTGCTGTCCCTGGGAGTCCCAGATACTCATCGAAGAAACGGGGGGGGGGGGGGGGGGGGCCAGAGTGCCCGTCCGTCTTCCACTCTCGCCTTCTATGACCACCAGGTGCCGAGGCCATGACACAACACTAAGGATAGCTCCTTCCAAACACCAAATTGTTAAATTTGTACTTGCAATTCTGTATGCCCCTGGTTCTGGGGAAAATATTGGAATAATCTGCCATCCAGTGGTACCAACTGGTATTGCATGCTGCTTCGTGATTTTGTGCCGTTGCGTAGCCACATGGAGGAAGGAGTGAAACGAAAGAGAAAATGCTGGAAAATCTCAGCAGGTCTGGCAGCACCTGGAGGGAGAGAAAAGAGCTAACGTTTCGAGTCCAGATGACTCTTTGTCAGGAGTCAGCGGGGGGGGGGGAAACCAGCTCAATTATTCAGGTCACCCCTAATTGGCACGATTGAGGCCGAGTGGCCAATTAAGATGAAGGGAGCAGCATTCTCGCAAATTTTGAAAGGGCCCCAGCAGCTTAAAAGGGAGGTTTTCTTCGGTCATCAAAACAGGGAGCCAGAGAGACTAGTTCAGGGGTAAGGGTGTAGTGAGGTTGGAATACAAAGGGGACTGTCCTACTCTTGGATGTTCTGTGGGTAGGAATATCAGTGATCAGGTTCGTCGACATGTGTGAACGCATTTGGTGTTATCTCAGAGCAGAAATAAATGTAATAGTCTCACTGGGTTATCACCAAGAGTTCCAGTAACATACATTTAGGGCAAAGAACTCCGAGCACAGAAAGAGGCCACTGAGCCCAAAGGGTCGGCATCAGTGTTCACTCTCCACAGGAGACTGCTTTTAACATCTATAATCATATTCTTCTATTCCTTTCTCGCTCATTTGTTCAATTCCTTCACTACAGTCTGTACACAGGAAGAAGACCCTCCACAGTCTGTACACGGGGAGAAGGCCCTCTACAATCTGTACATGGGGAGAAGGCCCTCTACAGCCTGTACATGGGGAGAAGGCCCTCTACAATCTGTACACGGGGAGAAGGCCCTCTACAGTCTGTACATGGGGAGAAGGCCCTCTACAGTCTGTACATGGGGAGAAGGCCCTCTACAGTCTGTACATGGGGACAAGGCCCTCTACAGTCTGTACATGGCGAGAAGGCCCTCTACAGTCTGTACACAGGAAGAAGACCCTCCACAGTCTGTACACGGGGAGAAGGCCCTCTACAATCTGTACACGGGGAGAAGGCCCTCTACAATCTGTACATGGGGAGAAGGCCCTCTACAATCTGTACATGGGGAGAAGGACCTCTACAGTCTGTACATGGGGAGAAGGCCCTCTACAGTCTGTACATGGGGAGAAGGCCCTCTACAGTCTGTACATGGGGAGAAGGTCCTCTACAATCTGTACATGGGGAGAAGGCCCTCTACAGTCTGTACATGGGGAGAAGGCCCTCTACAGTCTGTACATGGGGAGAAGGCCCTCTATAGTCTGTACATGGGGAGAAGGCCCTCTACAGTCTGTACACGGGGAGAAGGCCCTCTATAGTCTGTACATGGGGAGAAGGCCCTCTACAATCTGTACATGGGGAGAAGGCCCTCTACAGTCTGTACATGGGGAGAAGGCCGTCTACAGTCTGTACATGGGGAGAAGGCCCTCTACAGTCTGTACATGGGGAGAAGGCCCTCTACAGTCTGTACATGGGGAGAAGGCCCTCTACAGTCTGTACATGGGGAGAAGGCCCTCTACAGTCTGTACATGGGGAGAAGGCCCTCTACAGTCTGTACATGGGGAGAAGGCTCTCTACAATCTGTACATGGGGAGAAGGCCCTCTACAGTCTGTACATGGGGAGAAGGCCGTCTACAGTCTGTACATGGGGAGAAGGCCCTCTACAGTCTGTTAATGGGGAGAAGGCCCTCTACAGTCTGTATATGGGGAGAAGGTCCTCTACAGTCTGTACATGGGGAGAAGGCCCTCTATAGTCTGTACATGGGGAGAAGGCCCTCTACAATCTGTACATGGGGAGAAGGCCCTCTACAGTCTGTTAATGGGGAGAAGGCCCTCTACAGTCTGTTCATGGGGAGGAGGCTCTCTACAGCCTGTACATGGGGGGGAAGGCCCTCTACAGTCTGTACATGGGGAGAAGGCCCTCTACAGTCTGTACATGAGGAGAAGGCCCTCTATAACAATAATAATCTTTGCTAATGCCACAAGTGTGGGCAGCACGGTAGCATGGTGGTTAGCATAAATGCTTCACAGCTCCAGGGTCCCAGGTTCGGTTCCCGGATGGGTTACTGTCTGTGCGGAGTCTGCACGTCCTCCCCGTGTGTGCGTGGGTTTCCTCCGGGTGCTCCGGTTTCCTCCCACAGTCCAAAGATGTGCAGGTTAGGTGGATTGGCCATGCTAAATTGCCCGTAGTGTCCTAAAAAGTAAGGTTATGGGGTGGGGGGGGGGGGGGGGAGTTGTTGGGTTACGGGTATAGGGTGGATACGCGGGTTTGAGTAGGGTGATCATTGCTCGGCACAACTTCGAGGGCCGAAGGGCCTGTTCTGTGCTGTACTGTTCTATGTTCTAAGTAGGCTAACTTGTTGTGCTCTAGGTGTAGCATAAGCGGCTTCCTTGTGGCGCACTTGACAAAGGAAGGATCAGACATGGAGATAACTTCAACACGTTTATTAAACTATTTACACTTCTATAACTCGGGTTCGACACTACTGTTAATCCTACTATAGCTACTCAGACTGACTAACCAGACTGCTACAATCCACATGGTGGAAGTGATATCAAATAAACCCTGTGTCTGTACTCACTGACTGTCTCCACTGGAAAGAGGCAGATCATGTGTGTGGTGTCCTTTATATATGAGTTGGTGTAATGCCCTCCTGTGGTCTTGTCACCTCTGTGTGTATTGTGAATGCCCATTGGTCGTGTCCTATCTAACTGATCTATTGCTTGAGTGTGTGTGTGTGATGTCTCTGGTGCTCCCTCTAGTGTCTAGCTAGTCTACATATATTTACATTAACCCCTTGTGTATTTACAGTGATGCATATCACCGCATCCCTCCCCTTTTTTATATGTTACATATTTTCTGTACACTTTAAGAAAATTGAACAAAAAACAGGTAGATGAGTTAAGGTATATATAAGTCATGGGAACAGTAATGAAACAATGAGTCCAAATCATTTGTGTGAGTCCAAAAGCCATCAAACATCATGGTCAAATGTCTCTCTTGGTGGGTTGGTGAATTTGATGGTGGCAGGTCCTTATGAATACCATCAATGTCCCTGTGCCACAGGAACCAAGAAGTGGTCAACTCACTTCACTGTCTGTTTTGAAGTTCCTTCTTTTTGCGATGTTTGTGATGGTGATGTTGGGTGGCACCTTGCAGCCGATAAGGTGTTGGCGTTGAAGAGGTACCATCAATAGTATCATTCGATGTCATGTATGTGCCATGTGTTGAAGTTGGATTAGACTGTACATACTGGTTGTGGCCAAATGGTGTGCAGGAAGGGTGATCCTGATGAGAACTGTTGAAGCTCGTCGGCTTGGAAACAGAATCGCTGTTCTCATAAATACCTGGTGATGGCGTGAAACTAGAGCCTTGCATCTGATGGGAATATGCCGTTTGGCCAGGCTGGGGTGCAGCAAATCCTGGGCTGTAACTAAGGCATCCAGTCTGTGGTGCAGATTGCGCCTGTGATAGTTCTCCTTCGGTTTTGATTCCACTCGTGGGCAATCAGTGATGCTGGCCTGGTTGAGAAGATGCTGCATAGACTGCTGGCTGCTGCATTCCTGAATACTGGGTTTGTCCAGCAAAAGCTGTCATTGGCTGCACTGCTGGTGTGGAAAAAAATCTGTGGATCTGGCTGTGGGGAATATTGGTGAATCCCTCTCGGACTGTAGCCACTTCTTGTTATTACTGACCCAGTGTAATTGTCAAGTGATCCATCTTCTGTCGTTGTGGCATCTGCTGTCACCCTGAGCGTGCCATCACTGAGGTTGCGGCACTCCCTGTCTGGAGTAAAGTCCGGCTTCCGTGAATCAGAGTCGGCGTTTGGTTGGTCCCCATCTGGATTCTGGTCTGTCTTAACTGAGTCAGTGTTGGTTCATTGGTGCTCCCCGTCTGGAGTCTCGTTTGTGTCACCTGAGTCAGGTGTGGTTTGTCGGTGCTCCTCGTCCGGAGTCTTAGCAGGTTCACTGGAGTCTGCTGAGATTTCTTGAAGCTGCATGCCTGGAGTCGGAACATGCAGGAATGCATTGACTTGTAGAGAGGTTCGAGCGAATGAGGTTGGAAGTATCGTGGTGTCACCGAAGTCACCAGTGGTGTCACAGTGATCGTCGAGTGCCTCTGTACACACTAGCTGAGGTCTGTCACTTTGCACATCTGGCATGGGAAGTGGGAGGCTGTCGTCACTCGTCTCACATACCGTGGGTAGAGCCTCAGTAGCTGCTTGCTGTTCACTTGGGTTGGGTAAATTGTCAGAGTCTTCATCTGGTGGCGCAAACAATGTGGGTGGACTGTCATTGTCTTGCTGTGGTTCTTCACTTGGGCTTGGACTGTCATCGTCGCTTTGTTCTGCACTGGAGCATGATAGACCATCATAGTCGTCCTGCTGTGCACTGGAGCGTGGTAGAATGTCATAGTCTTCTTGCTGTTTACTGGAGCATGGCAGACTTGCATCGTCTGCTGCTAGTTGGTCTGAGGAGGTTGCTAGACCCTCATGGTCTTGTTCCGGCAAGGACTGTGCATTGGAGTCTTGCGTTGCTTCTATCGTGGAGACAGTCCACGAGCACGCCGCGGAGGCTCGTGACACTGGGGCCACGTCTTGTGTGTGCAAGGACTGCGCTCTGGAGTCTTGCGTTTCTTCTATCGTGGAGTTTGTCCACGAGCTCGCTGTGGAGGCTTGTGACACTGGAGTCACTTCTTATTCAGGCAAGGACTGCGGTGTGGAGTCTTGCGTGTCTTCTTTCGTAGAGTTGGCAACCCTTAGCGGTGCGTGGACCACACTCTGTGTGGCAGCAGGCAGCTCTCTGTGGGCTTGACCGCTGTCTGTCTCTTGGTTTCAGGCCGCAGCATAATCCTGCACTCACGAGTCGGGATGTCGTAGATGCTGGGCTGCAGATCCTCAAATACGAAGAATGAATCCGCGTCTGCGTCGGATTCAGTACGGGGGTAGCCTCCCAAGGTGAAAGGTTCATCATAGTCTTAGAACATAGAACATAGAACAGTACAGCACAGAACAGGCCCTTCGGCCCTCAATGTTGTGCCGAGCCATGATCACCCTACTCAAACCCACGTATCCACCCTATACCTGTAACCCAACAACCCCCCCCCCCTTAACCTTACTTTTATTAGGACACTACGGGCAATTTAGCATGGCCAATCCACCTAACCCCGCACATCTTTGGACTGTGGGAGGAAACCGGAGCACCCGGAGGAAACCCACGCACACAGGGGGAGGATGTGCAGACTCCACACAGACAGTGACCCAGCCGGGAATCGAACCTGGGACCCTGGAGCTGTGAAGCATTTATGCTAACCACCATGCTACCCTGGGACCATATCACCACTGTCCGTGTCGGAGCTGGCATTGGGCTCGCGAGGTTGAGAGAATATATAAAGGTCGGTATCAAAGTATTCCAGGTCGGAATCATTGGTTTGGGCGTAGGTAATTGCTTGTTGCAGGGTTCTTTGGAAGTAAATTTCATGTTCTGGTTCAATTTGAGGCATTGTGCAGTCATTCCAAGCGAAAGAGGGTTGTTTTACGGCTTTAAGAGATTTTTGCTTTGATTTGGGACGTTTCCCTTTTAAATGGGCGTGGTCCGGGGCCGTTGACATCATGACGTATGTGACGTCAGACGTAGAAAGCGCATGCGCATATCGCTATGCATGAGCCGGGCCGTTTTCGTCATTGTGCGTGCGCGGCGTCCGGCGCATGCGCAAACGGATCTACCGGTCGGCGCCCTTCTCTTGTAACTGCGCATGTGCAGTTCCTTAACAAAGATGGCCGCCGATCAGAAGTGTTCTCAGCTCCGGGATCTCGGCCTCGTGGTAAGTACTAACGATTTTCTTACCTTTTCCTGCTGGTTGGAGTGTGCTGTCTTCACAGTATTTGCCGAATTTGTCCAGGACTGCCTGGAAGTTGTTCCCATTTAGCCTTTTGGAGAAGTTTAATTTTTTAAAGATTTCTTGTGTTCCGGCACAGGCGATGGTGAGCAGAAGCTCTGTCTTTTCAGCATCAGCCAAGTCCTGTAGGTCGGCTGCTACCAGGAAGAGTTCAAACCTTTGCCGGAATGCCCGCCAGTTTTTGTGGAGATTGCCGTGGTACTGGAGCCGCTGCGGAACCGGGGTCTCAAACATCTTGCCTGGGTATTGTTGCTGGTTGTCACTGTACGCTGAGGTATGGCTATATGGATTGAAACAGTTCACTGCTGGTACCATGTCTTATGCTCTAGGCGTAGCATAAGCGGCTTCCTTATGGCGCACTTGACAAAGGAAGGATCAGACGTGGAGATAACTTCAACACGTTTATTAAACTATATACACTTCTATCACTCGGGTTCGGCACTACTGTTAATCCTACTATAGCTACTCAGACTGACTAACCAGACTGCTACAATCCACGTGGTGGGAGTGATATCAAATAAACCCTGTGTCTCTACTCACTGACTGTCTCCACTGGAAAGAGGCAGATCATGTGTGTGGCGTCCTTTATATATGGGTTGGTGTAATGCCCTCCTGTGGTCTTGTCACCTCTGTGTGTATTGTGAATGCCCATTGGTTGTGTCCTATCTAACTGATCTATTGCTTGAGTGTGTGTGTGTGATGTCTCTGGTGCTCCCTCTAGTGTCTAGCTAGTCTACATGTATTTACATTAACCCCTTGTGTATTTACAGTGATGTAGTGTGAGGTGGTTCAAAAAGTGTGAGGTGGTTCACTTTGGAAGGAGTAACAGGAATGCAGAGTACTGGGCTAATGGCAAGATTCTTGGTAGTGTAGATGAAGAGAGAGATCTCGGCATCCAGGTACATAAATCCCTGAAAATTGCCACCCAGGTTAATAGGGCTGTTAAGAAGGCATATGGTGTGCTAGCTTTTATCAGTAGGGGATTGAGTTTCGGAGCCACGAGGCCATGCTGCAGCTGTACAAAACTCTGGTGCGGCCGCACCTGGAGTACTGTGTGCAGTTCTGGTCACCACATTATAGGAAGGATGTGGAAGTTTTGGAAAGGGTTCAGAGGAGATTTACTAGGATGTTGCCTGGTATGGAGGGAAGGTCTTACGAGGAAAGGCTCAGGGACTTGAGGTTGTTTTCGTTAGAGAGGGGAAGGCTGAGAGGTGACTTAATAGAGACATATAAGATAGTCAGAGGGTTAGATAGGGTGGACAGTGAGAATCTTTTTCCTCGGATGGTGATGACCAACACGAGGGGAAATATCTTTAAATTGAGGGGTGGTAGATATAGTACAGATGTCAGAGGCAGTTTCTTGAGAGTAGTAGGGGTGTGGAACACCCTGCCTGCAACAGTAGTAGACTCGCCAAATTTAAGGGCATTTAAGTGGTCACTGGATAGACATATAGATGAAAATGGAATAGTGTAGGTCAGATAGGCTTCAGATGGTTTCACAGGTCGGCGCAACATCGAGGGCCAAAGGGCCCGTACTGCGCTGTAATGTTCTATGTTCTGTATCATCACATAGGCTTACTTTAATACTACCATGAAGTGACTGTGATAATCTCCTAGTCGCCGCACTCCGGCGCCTGTTCGGGTATACTTTTTAAAAAAAACCTTTTTATTCGGTTTTTGGTATACAAAACAAATATAAATATGAACACAAACAAACAGTGTGAGTAACGCAAGAGAGTATACAAGTCGCAATATGAGAATTACTTACATCAAGATCGGTTTTAACTATTTACAGATATACATCACAGTTCCCCTTCCTTCTCTTTTACCCTTCCTTACAGTGTTTGCTGCAGCTTGTGTGGTCCCCTGTCTTTCGTTCCTACAAGTTTTTCCTTCACTTTTCGTCCCTCTGGTTCCAGTTATTATTACCTCTGCCCTTCCCCTCCCTTCCTAGTGTTTCCTGGTTCCTCTGTTGGGCTTGGTTGAGTTCCTTGTTTCTCTGCCCCCCCCCCCCCTGCCCCCACTTCTTCCCCTCCCTGGAAGTACTTGGAGCTGGTGGTGTTGGTCCGTACGCTCGCCATGGGAGCGTTATACAGGAGTTTCACCCAGGCGGTGAACCCTGTTCCAAGCGTCTGTGTGAACCGCACACTGTTGGGTCTTTGACTTTTTTAGGAATCAGCGAGATTGACGCTTGTGCTAATGTAGGTGGCAGTGTGTCCCTCGCCAGCGGGTCTGTGAACATCTCCCGCATGTGTGGGGCCAGTACTGTCGCAAATCTTTTGTAGAAGTCCGCCGGGAAACCGTCCAGTCCCGGTGCTTTCCCCGCCTGTGTGTAGCTAATACTCTCCATGATCTGTCCCAATTCTACCTGCAGGCCCCGTTTCCTGGTGGGTAAAAACTCTGGATCTTTTCACTCGACCATTAAGTCCCCTAATGTTCCAGGTGACTATCCCGGAAGGTTGCTTTTGTCCCCCCCCCCCCCCCCCGCTTCTGTGGGATCAACCATTATTACCTGCTATACGTGCCCCTGCCCTCCGGGGTTTCCCTTTGTTAGGGGGGCGTCCAAAATGGCCGCAGTCACTGTTCTCCCCATGAGGTCGGGCCCCTGCGCTCCAGGGGACACCAACATGGCCACCAACTGTGTGCGCACTTCGTGGATGAGCCCCTGGATTCCGGGGTTTTCCTTTGCCCAGGACCCTCCCAAGTGGTTACTTGTAGTGCCATTTGGTTCCAAGTCGCCACATGTGGCCCGCTGTAGCTAGTGTAATAAGAACATAAGAACTAGGAGCAGGAGTAGGCCATATGGCCCCTCGAGCCTGCTCCCCCATTGTACCCTATGCTTATCTACACTCAGCTCCTCCCTCCCTATTTCACTGCTTCCGTCTTCCAAACGAGGCCACACTCCCCAGGGAAAACGCCCGCTGTGGTAATGATTCGGTGTTGGCTGTACAGGTTTTCCTCCCCCTTATGTTAAAACCTTGTGTTAAGAGTCACGTTCTGCGGGCTTCTCATCATCGCCCCTGCTGCCGCTTTTCCAGCCCGTGTTCTGCGACGAACTTGTCCGTGTTGGCAGGAACCGTGAAAAAGTGCTCTCTGCCTTGGCACGTGACCCAGAGCTTGGCTGAGTACAGCATTCCGAACCGTACACCGTTCTTGTACAGCGCGGCTTTCGCTTTGTTGAATTTGGCTCAGCACTTGGCCAAGTCAGCCCCAAAGTCCAGGTATATCTGGAACTTGTGGTCTTCCCAGCTGCAGTTCTTGGCCTGCCTGGCCCAGCGCAGGATGCTCCCCCGGTCGTGGTACCGGTGCATTTATCACCCTTGGCCGGTCCCCGGCTTTGAGCTTTGGTCGGAGCGATCGGGGCGCTCTGTCGATTTCTGGTGGATAGGGAAGCTCTCCCTTCCCACCAGGTTACCCAGCATTTCGGCCACATATTTTGGGGGTCCCTACCATTGAGCCGCCACGACCGATTCTCTTGGTCTTCAACCTTTCCTTTCAGGCTGTCTTGTGTTGCAGCCAGCCTCGCAACCTCCTTTTCCAGGGCGACGATCCCGTCCCTCTGAACCATTGCGGCTTATCCCAAATCTTCGATCATCACCTCTTGGGCCGCCAGTGGCTTTCTGGCTCTGCCAGGGCCAACCGCATGAATGCTAGATCTTCGGACTTCCGGTGGCGTGGGCGCGCAGGGCGGCCGCAACGCGAAGAGCTCCGGCCGGTGGCCGCGAGTCACGGCGATTTCGGGGAAATCCGCGAGTTTCAACACACCCCCCGACTACTGTCGGCCTTTGGGGCCGTCGCGAGCAGCCAGCGGGGCCGGTTTAAAAACCAGCGAAGAACCCCGCGCGGGTGTTGGGGCGGCGGGGGCTGAGGTCCTGTGCCCAGCACGGCGTCGGGGCCAGAGCAGCGGGGGCGGAGCTACGAGGAGGCCGGACCAAGTCCAGGGCACCATGTAAGAGCGGTGTCCCACGACGGATGGCTCCCACCTCGGAGGAAGAAAGAAGGCTGGAACCTGGTCCCAGGGGAGTTCTGGATGAGTACAGAGGGGAAAGGAAGAGAGCTGGAAGATTTAAAGAAGTTTAAAGTAGCTTGGTGAAGTTTTTTTTCCCCCTCCCCTTGGTCTTTAAAAAAAAGAATAATTTGATTTATGAAGGACAGAAGGGTGGAGGGAGAGAGAGGAGAAGAGAAAGAAAGTGAAAAACAATAAGCTGCTAAAGGATGAGAAAAGCAGCGTTGAAGAAAGGAGGAAACACGGGGTAGCCGCTGAAGGAGAAGACGAATAAAAGTGGTGGTAGGATGGCGGAAGCCGAACTGCAAAGCGGGGCCGCACTATTTACGGTGGAGAAGATCACCGAGGTGATGGCGGGGGAGCTGGAAAAACAGTTTTCGAGGCACATGGAGGCCTGGAAAAAGGAGACAGCGGCCGCATTGAAGTTACTGGTGGAGGAGGCAATCGCCCCGATAATTGCCCCGCTGAAGGTGGCGGTGGCAAAGGCATTGGCCGAGGTGAGAGAGCAGGGCAAGAAGATGAAAGAAGTGGAGGAAGCCATATCACGACACAGCGACCAGGTCACCTCAATGGGAGATGAGTTGCGGAGGGCTGTGGAGATTAGTAGAGGTCTCCGAGCAAAGCTGGAAGACTTGGAAAACCGCTCAAGGCGGCATAATTTGAGAATTGTGGGCTTGCCTGCAGGGACAGAGGGCCCAAGGCCAACACAATACTTCGCTAAGAAGTTGGCGGAGCTGATGGGGGAGGGTGAGAGCCCCTCCCAGTATGAGCTAGACCGAGCCCATCGGTCATTAAAGCTGAAGCCCAAAGTGAAGGAGCCGCCAAGGGAAGTAATTATCTGCTTCTATAAGTTTTGCATGAAGGAGGAGGTGTTAAACTGGGTGAAGCAGAAGCGGGAGATACTATGGGATGGTACTACGGTCCGGATCTACCAGGACTTGACAGTGGAGTTGGCAAAAAGACGAGCGCCGTTTGGGCGAGTGAAGGCGACGTTGTACAAGAAGTGGGTACGGTTTGGTATGGTGTACCCAGCGAGGTTGAGGGTAACGTATAACGGCAAAGACTTTTATTTTGAGACAGCGGATGCGGCTGAGGCGTTCGTGAAGGCAGAAGGCTTGGGACGGACATGAAGAGCGGAGCTGGAAGAGAGACTGTGGACCGTGTTTGAACAGCCGGAAAATGTATAAATGTTATAACTTTCTTTTTACGGATTTGTATTGTAATCTACATCTCTTTGTATTGTTATAGAGTTTAAGTTAATGGTGGGTTGATGGGCGCTCTGTGTTGCGACGGTTACATGTTATGTTAGTGAATTGTATGGGTTGGATTGTTGGGTTTGGTTTTTTTTTCTCTGGGACTGGGTGGAAGGAGAGGATATCTCTTGGCGGGGAGGGGTGGGGGGGGGGGGGGGGGGGAGCTACCCGCACTAGCTAGCTAAAGTAAGTCAGCTAGTGAACGGAGGTGAGAGGAGAGGAGGGCTGCGGACATTGGAGCCTGGATAGCAGGTGTCAATGGGCCTACCGAGGCGAGCGAGAGGTGGGGAGGAAGGGTTGGGTGCTGGGGGATGTTGTTTCAGGGGGAAAGGTAGGGGGGATTTTCGGGAGATGGGGAAGGGGTTCGATATTAACAATGGACAGGGGCGGGTCAGGCTTATGGGGCAGGGCCCGGCGGTATGTTGATGGTGGATAAGAAAAGGGGGGGGTGTTCGGGGAGTCCCGCGAACCACGCCCATATGTTCTGGGCATGCCCAGCACTGGAAGAATTCTGGAAGGGGGTGGCGGGGACGGTGTCGAGGGTGGTTGGATCCAGGGTCAAACCAGGGTGGGGACTCGCGATTTTTGGAGTTGCGGTAGAGCCGAGAGTGCAAGAGGCGAGAGAGGCCGGTGTCCTGGCCTTTGCGTCCCTAGTAGCCCGTCGAAGGATTCTGTTACAATGGAAGGATGCAAGGCCCCCAAGTGTGGAGACCTGGATCAGTGACATGGCGGGATTTATAAAATTGGAAAAGGTCAAATTTGCCCTGAGAGGATCAATACAAGGGTTCTATAAACGATGGCAGCCTTTTTTGGACTTCCTGGCTCAGAGATAGGTAACTGGGTCAATAGCAGCAGCAATCCAGGGGGGGGGGGGGGGGGGGGGGGGTGCATTATTGTAGTGTTTATTCTGTAACTTTATAGTGTGTTAATATGCGTTGTTGTTAAAATGCTGGGTTGTTCATGGGGATGGGGCGAATGTATATGATTGTTAATATTATTGTTATTTTCGGTATTTTACTAAGGTGCGTCAATGTTGTATAAAATCAAAATTTCTCAATAAAAATGATTTAAAAAAAAAAGAAAAGGGGGGGGGAGGTGAGAGACCCCCAGTAAGGATAGTTATGTGGAACGTGAGAGGGCTAGGAGGTCCGGTCAAGAGGTCAAGGGTGCTTGTGCATCTTAAAAAGTCTGAAAATCGATGTGGCAATGCTGCAGGGGACTCACTTGAGGGTGAAGGACCAGGTAAGACTTAAAAAGGGCTGGATTAGCCAAGTGTTTCACTCTGGATTTGATGGAAGGGTAGCGGTGTTGGTCAGCAAAAGGGTACGCTTCCAGATGGAGAAGGTAGTGGCAGATCAGGTGGGTAGATATGTGATTGTGGCCGGGGCGCTGGACGGGGGATTAATGGTGCGGGTAAGTGTATACGGTCCCAATTGGGACGATGTGGGATTCACGGGGAAGGTGTTTGGAGCCATCCCTGACTTGGACACACACGAGCTGATTGTGGGGGGGGACTGGAACTTGGTGCAGGAGCCAAGGTTGGACAGATCACGGCCGCGCTCGCTGGTCCCATCAAGGGGGGGGGGGGGGGCAAAGGCGCTAGCTGGGCTAATGGTGGAAATGGGAGGGGTGGACCCTTGGAGGTTCCTGCACCCAGGGGAACGGGAGTACTTGTTTTTCTCAGCAGTCCATAGGGTATACTCGCAGATTGACTTTTTTGTGGTGAGAAAGGCTTTGATGGCTGGAGTCAAGGGGTCGGAATACTCGGCAATTGCTGTGTCAGATCACACTCCACATTGGGTGGATATGGTGCTGGAGAAGTGGGTAGTGCAGAGGCCGGGGTGGAAACTGGATGTGGGGCTTTTGGGGAACCAAGTATTCTGTGAAAAAATTGAAAAGGTAATTAAGGAATATGTAAGATTCAACTGTACGGGTGAGGTGTCAATGGCAGTCGTCTGGGAGGCTCTAAAGGCAGTAGTGAGGGGTGAGGTAATTTTGTTTAAGGCCAGGGTGGACAAAGAGGGAGGTTGGAGCGGCAGAGGCTAATAGATGAGATGTTAGAGGTAGATTGGAGTTATGCGGAGGATGGGGACCCAGCGATGCTGGAAAAGAGGAAGGAACTACAGACGAGCTTCGACCGATTATCCACCAGGAAGGTGGTGCGCCAACTGAGGCGAGTGAGGGGTGCAGTTTATGAGCATGGAGACAAGGCGTATGTTAGCAGGTCAGCTCCGGAGGGAGGCAGCAGCAAGGGAAATTCTTCAGGTAAGGGATAGGGCCGGGAAGTTGGTGGTGGCTCCGGAGCTGAGGTTTTTGAGGAATTCTACGAGAGGTTATACAGGTCAGAGCCACCCGGGGGAGACCGTGAGATGCTGGAATTTCTGGATGGGTTGGAGTACCCGAGGCTAGGGGAGGGAGACAAGGCTACATTAGAAGGAGCAATACTGGAGCAGGAGATAAAAGACGCGATTGGGAGGATGCAGTTGGGGAAGGTGGCAGGGCTGGATGGGTTTCCGGTGGAATATTAATAAAAAATTTAAGGATAAGTTGGCACCCCTGATGGTGGGTATGTTTGAAGAGGCGATAGGGAAGGGAGTGCTGCCGCAGACCTTGGGGCAGGCATCAATTTCACTGTTGCTTAAAAAGGATAAGGATCCGACGGAGTGTGGGTCGTATAGGCCTATATCACTTCTAAATGTGGATGCAAAGGTATTGGCTAAGGTACTGGCGGGTAGGCTGGAGGGGTGCCTCCCGAAGATGATAGGTGAGGATCAGACAGGGTTCGTGAAAGGGAGGCAGCTGTTTTCGAATATTAGGACGGTCTTGAACGTCGTTATGGCACCGGCGGAAGGGAAGGAAACAGAGGTGGTGGTGGCACTGGACGCCGAGAAGGCGTGTGATCAGGTGGAATGGGGGTACCTGATGGCAGTGCTGGAACGGTTTGGGATTGGACCAAGATTTGTGAACTGGGTAAAGCTATTGTATAAGGAGCCGAAGGCGAGTGTCCGCACGAACAATATCAGTTCGAGATACATCTCTCTCCACCGTGGGACGAGGCAGGGATGTCCTATGACCCCCTGCTGTTTGCGCTTGCGATTGAGCCGTTGGCCATCGCATTAAGAAGTTCGGGAGCATGGAAAAGAATAGTGAGGGGGGGGGGGATAGAGCATAGGGTGTCCTTGTATGCCGACGACTTGCTGCTGTATGTGTCGGAGCCGAGTGCGTTGACAGGAGGAATATTGGAGTTGCTGCAGGTATTTGGGTCTTTCTCTGGGTACAAGCTGAACTTAGACAAGAGTGAGTATTTTGTGGTGTCTCAACCGGGGGTGGGGACAGAGGTGGTGGGGCTGCCATTCCGTAGGGCAGGGACTCACTTTAGGTATTTGGGGGTGCAGGTTGCCCGGGAGTGGGGAAGGCTTCGCAGATACAACATCACTAGTTTGGTGGGGAGAGTGAAAGCTGACCTGGCGAGGTGGGATGGTCTCCCTCTGTCACTGGCGGGTCGGGTGCAGGCGGTTAAAATTAATGTGTTGCCGCGATTTTTGTTTATTTTTCAATGCCTACCGATTTTCCTGCCAAAGTCATTTTTCAGGGAGATTGAGGGGAGGATTACCTCGTTTATATTGGGAGGGAAGGTGGCCAGAGTGAGAAAGGTGCTGCTACCAAGGGGAAGGCAGGCAGGGGGTTTGGGTCTCCCGAGCCTGATGTACTACTACTGGGCGGCGAATGTGGAGAAGGTGCGGAGCTGGGTCAGGGGGGTTGATTCCCAGTGGGTCAGAATGGAGGAGAGTTCGTGCAGGGGGTCGGGGCTGAAGGCACTAGCAACGGCCCAGCTCCCGATAGCTCCAGGGAAATACTCAGGGAGTCCGGTAGTAATAGCCTCATTGAAAATCTGGAGGCAGTTTCGCCAACACTTCAGGTTGGGGGCAAGGTCGAGGGAAATGCCGATCCGGGAGAACCACAGATTTGAGCCGGGGAGGTGGGACGGAAGCTTTCGGAGAGGGGAAGAAAAGGGAATTAAGACTCTAAAAGATTTGTTTCCTCGGGGTCAATTTGCAGGATTGAGGGAGCTGGAAGCGAAGTATGGGCTGGAGCAGGGAGAAGTGTTTAGGTATATGCAGGTTCGGGACTTTGCCAGGAAGGAGATACAGAGTTTCCCGGAGGAACCGGCCTCTACGTTGTTGGAGGAGGTGCTGGCGGCAAGTGGACTGGAGAAGGGGACAATGTCAGCGGTATACGGAGCTATGTTGGAAAAGGATAAGGCACCACTGGAGGGGATCAAAGCGAAGTGGGATGAAGAATTGGGAGAGGTTATAGAGGAGGGGGTCTGGTGTGAGGTGCCCCGGAGAGTGAGTGCCTCCACCTCGTGTGCGAGTTTGGGGCTGATACAGCCAAAGGTGGTGTACAGGGCACACCTCACGAGGGCAAGGATGAGCCGATTCTTTGAAGGGATAGAAGATGTGTGTGAACGTTGCGGGGGAGGCCCCGCTAATCACGTTCATATGTTTTGGTCCTGTCCAAAGCTTGGGGAGTACTGGAAGGAGGTGTTTAGGGTAATTGCCAAGGTGGTGCATGTGAAGCTGGACCCTGGTCCCCGGGAGGCCATATTGGGGGTGTCGGATCAGCCAGGGATGGAAACGGGTGTGGAGGCAGATATCATAACCTTCGCCTCGTTGATCGCCCGAAGGTGTATCTTGCTGGGATGGATCTTGCGGCCTCTCCACCCTGGCCCTGGCGTGGCGAGGGGACCTGTTGGAATACTTGACCCTTGAGAAGGTTAAGTTCGAACTGAGGGGAAGCTCGGAGGGTTCTACAAGTCATGGGCACTATTTATTATGCACTTTCAAGAACTGGATAACATCGAACATTAATTGAGGGGGGGGGTAGGTTGGGTGGGGTGCGGGGGGGGAGGGGGGCTGTGTATGTTGAAGATGGCTCTGGGTAATCCCTGATTCCTTTTTTTTTCTTTGTCATTTGTTTATGTTAACATGCAGGCTGATGTCTGGGCATGGTGGGAGGATGGGATCGTTGTTGCTGTTATGGGGTTTGAGATATTTGTTGTTGGTTATTGATTGTTGTTGGGTGTAAATTCAGGAGAAAAATTGTGAAAAAGGAGGAGAATAAAAATATTTTAAAAAAAAAATGAACGCTAGACCTTCGACCACCGCGGACCGCAACCTGGATGTCTGACTTTGTCTTGTCTCTATGCTCCCTCAACGCTCTTGAGAGGAATGTTCTCCAACCATCCCCTGGTGAGGGGATGTCTTCTTCTGCGGCTGGCCGGATCCTCTCACTCCGGCGAAGTCTGGGTTTCGCCGCCTCGTGCGCCGGTCGGTTTGCCTGTCTGCAGCTTGTCCAGGCTCCTCCCACTCCTGGTATCCGCTCGACCCCTGGGCTGGCTTTTATGTGCCATCCTTCTCTCCTCCCTTGTTCTGCTCATGTTCTACGGATGGTTTGCTCAGTTTGCAACCGTTTTTCAGGTAGAAAGCGCCTGGGCGAGATTCTCCGCAAATGTGGAGAGTCGTAAAGGCTGTGTTTCACGGCAGCCTTCACGCCCGTTCCCGGGACCCGATTCTCCCCCCACATCGGGGCTAGGAGCGGGACCCCGGGAATCACGGCGTCGTGGCCTTAACGACCGTCGTTAAGGCCACGCGCCAAGATGACGTGCGGCCGGCTCCAACCCGCGCATGCGCGGGTGACATCATCACGCCATTGACGGAGCCCGCGCATGCGCGGTTCCGCATTTCTCCACCGCCGCCCGACAAGATGTGGCGGCTTGATCTTGTCGGGCGGCGGAGGGGAAATAGTGCGTCCCTTTTGGACGCAGGCCCGACGATCGGTGGGCACCGATCGCGGGCCTGTCCCCTCCCGAGCTCATCTGGATGCCCCAAACGGACATCCACCGCCCGTTGCTACGACGGCAGCGAGCAGGAGTGTTTGCTGCTGTGAAAAAACGGGCGTAAAGGCCCGGCCGCGGAGAATTCGTGACGTGGGTCGGGCGAGGGGGGGGGAGAATAGCGGGAGGGCGTGAAAAATGTCGGGAGGCCCTCCCGCTATTCTCCCAACCGGCGTGGGCAGCGGAGAATCGCGCCCCCTGTTTATCAAGTTTGCGGGAAGAGAGCCCCTTGACGTGCGACTGCTCAGCACAAACCTGTCACCGGATGTCCCTCTCAGGGGAATGATGATTAACTGGGCCTTTCCGGTCTAGCTGCCAGCCTGGACCTGAGCTCCACACTGGCCTGGCTTGGGCCCCGCTTGACTTTGAGCAAGTTGCCGCCTCTGCTCCTTTGCCACAATTCTCGTGCCCCAGACTTTCCCACTGAGGACACCCGATCCTTTTTCCCTCCTTATGTATGACAGAGGCAGGGCAGCACGGTGGCCTAGTGGTTAGCACAACCGCCTCACGGCGCTGAGGTCCCAGGTTCGATCCCGGCTCTGGGTCACTGTTTGTGTGGAGTTTGCACATTCCCCCCGTGTCTGCGTGGGTTTCGCCCCCACAACCCAAAAATGTGTAGAGTAGGTGGATTAGCCACGCTAAATTGCCCCTTAATTGGAAAAAATAATTGGGTAATCTAAATTTATTAAAAAAAAATGTATGACAGAGGAAAAAAACCAGAGGGGAAAAAAAAAGGAAGAAGAAAAGAGAAAAAAAGCTCAATGAGAAAAAAAAGAGATAAAAAACGAAAAAGATTAAAAAAAAAAAACCCTATGAGGAAAAAAGGCGAGAGAAAAACTGGTGTTCTCCTGTGCGGGAATGGCCCAAGGTGCGGCCGTTACTAACCCGAATCTCAACCACCGAGAGAGAAAGAAAAAGGAAAAAAAAAACCTGAGAGAAAGGAAAAATAAATCACGAGAAAAGAAACGAAAAAGAAAAAATAAAACGATGGGAAAAAACACCCACGTGAAAAAAGAAAGAGGAAAAAAAAGGTGTTCTCCTTCAATCGGGTGGATAAGCCCGAAATCCCGGCATCTGCGCCGGAGCCACCCGAGATTCTGGCCATTACTCCAAGCCGCCACGTTGGCCCACTGTTCCTCAGACACTCTGCCTTCCTTATGGACCTCCCTAAGGGGCTGGTTTAGCACACTGGGCTAAATCGCTGGCTTTTAAAGCAGACCAAGCAGGCCAGCAGCACGGTTCGATTCCCGTAACAGCCTCCCCGAACAGGTGCCGGAATGTGGCGACTAGGGGCTTTTCACAGTAACTTCATGGAAGCCTACTCGTGACAATAAGCGATTTCATTTTTTTTTTCATTTCACAATGGTCCTCTCTTTTTAAAAATATAATCTTTAATGTCACAAGTAGGCTTACATTAACACTGCAATGAAGTTACTGTGAAAAGCCCCTCGTTGCCACATTCCGGCGCCTGTTCGGGTACACAGAGGGAGAATTCAGAATGTCCAAATTACCTAACAGCATGTCTTTCGGGACTTGTGGGAGGAAACCGGAGCACCCGGAGGAGAAACCATGCAGACTCCGCAAACACCGTGACCCAAGCCAGGAATCGAACCTGGGACAAGCACAGTGCATGCTTGTAATAGAGCATACCTTTCTTCGACCAACTCCAGATTTTAAAAGACGTTCGTCCCACAGCACATGGAGAAGAATTTTCCAAGATTGTCCGTCGGGAAGCTTGGCTGTCCTTTAAAATCCCGGGAATATAACTGCTTAAGTTCATCCCACCGTTGACATCCCGCAAAACTGACATTTGTCCTGGTGCCAATTTAAACTCCCTTGCCCGTGAAACTTCCCGCTGCTGGCAGAACTGGAAGATCTTTATCCATCCTATCAAAACCTTTCATCGTTTATAATACCGTGGGTATGATTTTCCAGTGTCGCTTCCCCCCCCCCCACCCCCGGACCCCTGCAGTCCTGAGACTGGAAATTCCCCCCTGAGGTCAGTGGAGCTTTTGACAGTACGGTCAAATTTTCCTGCAATGGTTCCTGCAGTGGGCTGGAACGGATATTTACCCCAGTCTCCATTTTCCATCACTGCTCAACCTTCCTTCTTTTTCAAAACAAAGTGGGCCCCAGCCTGTCAACCTTTCCCTGATGTGTGCAACCAAATAACGTCTCTGCATCTTCCCCAGTACCTCAATATCTTTTTTATCATGCGCCAGCCAGAACAGTGTGCAGTATTCTGTAAGTGTGGTCTGGCCAAGATTTGATTTGGCTTCAGTATAACTTTCTTATGTGGATAAAGGTAGAAATTGTATTATAATACATTTTATATCTGTGGCAATAATGTTATTAAAAGCCTAGGTTGACGTATATATATGTTGCAGTAATATTATTAAAGAACCTAGATTAAGGTATCCCCACCCTGTGTCTGCTCATGCTGTAATTAAGATGTCATAAAAGGTGAGATCATGATTAATTCCAACCAGTTACTTGGTTGCAGATAAAGAGCTAATGGAACATTGTTATGATTTTTATAGATTCCTGGGAGAGTAGATAATTATGAGGGGGCTCTATGTAGTCCGAGCACAGCAGGTCATGTGACATCTTAGTGGGCTACAGATGATATAATTAAAGGGAGGAACCAGGTCTGTCTGTAGTTTTACAGTTTGCCATAGGATTTGAGTCTGACAAGAGAGAAGGATTTTAAGTTGAACAGCAGTTGTGCCAATTGCTGCTCGATAGAGCAGAGGTGCACTGAATCTGTTCTTGAAAAGAAACTTTCTCCAAAGATCTGCACAACTGAGCAAGTAAGTGTGTTTTGTTAATTTCATTTATAAGTGACATTTGAACTGTATTGGGTTGCTTAATTGGAGTTAGTAATAGCTATGGATAGTTTGTTTAAGCTTTTACTTGTCTTAAAGAACATAGAACATAGAACAGTACAGCACAGAACAGGCCCTTCGGCCCTCGATGTTGTGCCGAGCAATGATCACCCTACTTAAACCCACGTTACCCGTAACCCAACAATCCCCCCATTAACCTTAAACTACGGGCAATTTAGCATGGCCAATCCACCTAACCCGCACATCTTTGGACTGTGGGAGGAAACCGGAGCACCCGGAGGAAACCCACGCACACACAGGGAGGACGTGCAGACTCCACACAGACAGTGACCCAGCCGGGAATCGAACGTGGGACCCTGGAGCTGTGAAGCATTGATGCTAACCACCATGCTACCGTGAGGCCCCACACTCTTTGGAGTGTGTTTATGTTAGGGGAGGTATGTTTGCATTTAGGAAAGTTTGTTTCCGTTAAGGGAGATTTTATTTGCATCAACGGAGGTTTGTTGGCGTTCAGGGTGTGTTTGCATTAGAGGATATGTGTTTGCATTAAGGGAAGTTTGTTTCCATGAGGGAGTTTTTTGTATTAAGGGAGGTTTGTTTGGTGTTCGGCGTGTGTTTACATTAGGGGAGGTGTGTTTGCATTAAGGGAGGTTTGTTTGCATTAAGGGTGTTTGTGTTAGGGGAGGTGTGTTTGTGTTTGTGTTGGGGGAGGTGTGTTTGTGTTTGTGTTGGGGGAGTTTTTGTGTTGGGGGAGTTTTTGTGTTGGGGAGTTTTGTGTTGGGGCTGTGTTTGGATTAGGGGGGTGTTTGCGTTAGGATTGGTGAGTTTGCGTTGGAGTGGTGTGTTTGCATTAGGGGTGGTATGTTTGCATTAGGGGTGGTGTGTTTGCATTAGGGGTGGTGTGTTTGCATTAGGGGAGACGTGTTTCCATTAGGGGTGGTGTGTTTGCATTAGAGGAGGTGTGTTTGCGTTAGGAATGGTGTGTTTGCATTAGGGGAGACGTGTTTGCATTAGGGGAGGTGTGTTTGCATTAGGGGTGGTGTGTTTGCGTTAAGAGTGGTGTGTTTGCATTAGGAATGGTGTGTTTGCATTAGGGGAGGTGTGTTTGCATTAGGGGTGGTGTGTTTGCATTAGGGGTGGTGTGTTTGCGTTAAGAGTGGTGTGTTTGCATTAGGAATGGTGTGTTTGCATTAGGGGAGGTGTGTTTTCATTAGGGGTGGTGTGTTTACATTAGGGGTGGTATGTTTGCATTAGGGGAGGTGTGTTTGCATTAGAGGTGGTGTGTCTGCATTAGGAGTGGTGTGTTTGCGTTAGGAGTGGTGTGTTTGCGTTAGGAGTGGTGTGTTTGCGTTAGGAGTGGTGCGTTTGCATTAGGGGAGGTGTGTTTGCATTAGGAGTGGTGCGTTTGCATTAGGGGAGGTGTGTTTATGTTAGGGGAGTTGTGTTTACGTTAGGGGAGGTGACTTTGTGTTAGGGGAGTTGTGTTTACGTTAGGGGAGGTGTGTTTGTGTCAGGGGAGGTGTGTTTATGTTAGGGGAGTTGTGTTTACGTTAGGGGAAGTGTGTTTACATTAGGGAAGGCATGTTCACATTAGGGCAGGTGTGTCTGCATTAAGGGAAGTGCATTTACGTTAAAGGAAGTGCATTTGCATTAAGGGAAGTGCATTTGCATTAATGGAGATGTGATTCCAAAATCCAAATGGTTAATGTAAATTGTGAACAGTGTTCGTTTTTGAGAGTTCTGAATGGCGAGTTGTTATGGGAGCAGAGGGGGACAGACTAGCAGAAAGTTCAATCTTGAGATTACATTAATGAGACAACATAGAACATTACAGCGCAGTACAGGCCCTTCGGCCCTCGATGTTGCGCTGACCTGTGAAACCCCTCTAAAGCCCATCTACACTATTCTCTTATCGTCCATATTCCTATCCAATGACCATTTGAATGCGTTTAGTGTTGGCGAGTCCACTACTGTTGCAGGCAGGGCATTCCACGCCCTTACTACTCTCTGAGTAAAGAACCTACCTCTGACATCTGTCCTATATCTATCTCCCCTCAATTTAAAGCTATGTCCCCTCATGCTAGATATCACCATCCGAGGAAAAAGGCTCTCACTGTACACCCTATCTAATCCTCTGATCATTTTGTATGCCTCAATTAAGTCACCTCTTAACCTTCTTCTCTCTAACAAAAACAGCCTCAAGTCCCTTAGCCTTTCCTCAGAGGATCTTCCCTCCATACCAGGCAATATCCTGATAAATCTCCTCTGCACCCTTTCCAATGGTTCCACATCCTTCCTATAATGCGGCGACCAGAACTGCACGCAATACTCCAAATGCGGCCGCACCAGAGTTATGTACAACTGCAACATGACCTCATGGCTCCGAAACTCAATCCCTCTACCAATAAAAGCTAACACACCGTAAGCCTTCTTAACAACCCTCTCAACCTGGGTGGCAACTTTCAGGGATCTATGTACATGGACACCGAGATCTCTCTGCTCATCCACACTATCAAGAATCTTACCATTAGCCCAGTACTCTGTCTTCCTGTTATTCCTTCCAAAATGAATCACCTCACACTTTTCTGCATTAAACTCCATTTTCCACCTGTCAGCCCAGCTCTGCAGCTTATCTATGTCCCTCTGTAACTTGTTACATCCTTCTGCACTGTCCACAACTCAACCGACTTTAGTGTCATCTGCAAATTTACTCACCCACCCTTCTACGCCCTCCTCCAGGTCATTTATAAAAATGACAAAAAGCAGTGGCCCCAAAACAGACCCTTGTGGTACACCACTAGTAACTGGACACCAGTCTGAACATTTCCCATCAACCACCACCCTTTGTCTTCTTCCAGCTAGCCAATTTCTGATCCAAACTGCTAAATCACCCTGAATCCCATTCCTCCGTATTTTCTGCAATAGTCTTCCGTGGGGAACCTTTACTGAAATCCAAATACACCACAGCAACTGCTTTACCCTCATCCACCTGTTTGGTCACCTTCTCAAAAAACTCAATAAGGTTTGTGAGGCACGACCTACCCTGCACATTGCAATAAATTCAGGCAGTGACATACTGTCTAATGTGAACTATATAGTAAACGGGGACTGCACTATGACCTCTCATCATTCACTCTTCAGGCGCTTCTTCTCTGTGTTTCTCTCACTCTCTCGTCTCTTTCTCTCCCTTTTACCCAGGCTCTTATCCAATTGACTAAAAATAAAATATTGTGCAAGCTGGAGATCTGAAACAAAAACAGAAATAGCTGGCAAAACTCCGCAGGTCTGTGGAGAGAGAAATAGAGTTAACGTTTCAAGCCCAAAATGACTCTGCTTCGGAACTGGCATTTGAACTATCAAAAGTTTACATAAAAACACTTCTGTTCTGGGATGGGCCTTGGCAGCAACTCCCACTTCCCGAGGAAGAATAAAATAAATTTAAGTTAAAGCTGAGATTATGTATGAGTCTAAAAGATTCTCCAGCTCTCCCTTCACCCATATCCATCTCGTGGATGATTCTTATTGAGCATTATTCCTCTTAATTGCTCCAATCCAAATTTTATCCCTTTTACTTGCATTGTACTCCCTTTGACCTTCACCATCTTGATTGTCTTAAAGTCAGTTTCTCGGTGGAGGATGTGTTGGTGCCTTGATGGTGTAAAATGTTGTCTTGTGCTTGTGGCCACATCAACCGTTTCATGTCAGACTGCTTGTCAAGTAGCTGCACCTGCCTGGGGCCCATTCTGCAGGGCAATTTCACCATGCACTTACGGTTTTTGTTGTTTCACATGTCGCAATCTGCACACTTACACCACTATCCCCATATCACGCCGCACATTCTTGACTTTCAGGTGATCTTATCAAATGTGGATGTTGTGTACATGGATTTTAGCAAAGTCCCACATGGCAGATTGGTCAAGAAAGTAAAAGGCCATGAGATACAGGGCAATGTGACAAACTGGATAAAATGTTTGCTGAGTAACAGGAAACACAGGGTAACGGTTGATGGCTACCCTTGCAGTTGGAAAGTTGGTTCAAGTGGTGTTCCACAGGGCTCGGTGGTGGGACCCCTGCTGTTTGTGTATATATTAACGATTTGGACGTGAACATGAGGAGCATGATTAGAATTTTTTTTATATAAATGTTTTTTATTGGATTTTTGAACAAAGTATATTTGCCGTTATGTACACAGGATATTATATGTAGAAGAGAAGGGCACACACACACAAATCACAAAGGGAGAGGAGAAAAAAACCAGTAACCACACGAGAGAAGTACAAAATCAAATAATGTAACTGGTGGGGTATAATGCACCCGCCCAGCCGCAGCAACTCTGTACACTTGGCAAAACTATTTACACACATAAGTAGGCATCTGTTTGTTGGGGGGGGGGGGGGGGGGTAAATATTCATTTGGGTGCCGGAGAGACAATTCTGGAGGGCAATCCTCGAGTGGGTCTGGTGCTGGTGTTGCCCCTTGCTTTCCCCGGATGGGTTTTGCTGCCGTTGTCGTCTCGTGCTAACTGCCGCTTCAACCGGCCCTCCCGTCTTCCGCCTGTATTCTCCTATTTCTCTGTTCCTGCGGATGCCAAGTTAGTTAATGTTTCCCTGCCCCCACCTCATACCTACCTCCCTGGTTCTATTCTTCCATGCCCCCCCCCCCCCCCCCCCCCCCCCCCCCCCCGAGAGGTCTGACGGCCATTCTGCAGCTTTGGGTGGTGCTGCCTACTGCCAGCGGATCAGGATTCTCCGGCGGGCGATCAGGAAGGCAAAGGCAAGGGCGTCCGTCCTCCTCCCCAGGAATAGATCTGGCTGGTCTGAAACCCCGAAGACCGCCACTTTCGGGCATGGCTCCACCCTCATCTCCACCACTTTGGACATTGCCTTGAAGAAGGCTGTCCAGTACCCTGCAAGTCTGGGGCAAGACCAGAACATGTGGGTGTGGTTGGCCGGGCTTCCTTGGCACCGTCCACATCTATCCTCCACCTCCGGGAAGAACCTGCTCATACGGGTTCTTGTTAAGTAGGCTCTATGTACCACTTTTAGCTATGCCAGGCTGAGCCTTGCGCACATGGAGGTGGTGTTGACCCTGTGCAGTGCTTCGCTCCAGAGTTCTTGCAGTTGAAAAGTTGTTTCAAGTGGTGTTCCTCAGGGCTCGGTGTTGGAACTCCTGCTGTTTGTGGTATATATTAATGATTTGGACGTGAACATGAGGAGCATGATTGGGAAATTAGCAGATGGCACAAAGATTGGCCGATTAGTGGACAGTGTAGAGGATAACTACAATCTCCAGAATGATATAGATGGGTTGGTGGCGTGGGCGATAAAGTGTGTCATGAGAATGTCGCTTTAAGAAAATCTTGGCTGCTCATGTTACTGCAGTGACATTAGAGTGTGGGTGGAGCTGAGCTCTGGCTCTGCTTTTTAGTTTCACTTTGAGTGTGTCTGTGTTTTTCTGGTTTAGTTTTCAGTGTTGGAGCTGAAGCCAGACAAAACAGGTGTACTGTTGATCTCTCTGCCATGAAAAGACTATCTCTTGATCATTTGGTAAATTCAGAATTATAAATGTTTTCAGTGGTGAATGTAAACCTGATGTGCTTCTGTTGAAAGATGTTTCTTTTATCTTCTGGATGTTGTTTGGGAAGTTATTAAGGATTACTTAGTGTTGTATTCTTTGGGGGTTGTATTTGAATTAATGGTTGCTAAGATGTTCACGGTATGTTTTAAAAAGATTAACTTGAGTTCATAGAATAAACATTGTTTTACTTTAGAAAATACTTTTCCATTTCTGCTGTACCACACTTGCAGAGTGGGACGTGCGCTCCCCATACCACAATCTATTAAAAGTTGTGGGTCAGGTGAACTCCATGGTACACTTTGGGGTTCTCTAAACCCTGGCCCATAACAAGTGGCAGATGGAATTTAACACAGAGCAATGTGAGGTCATGCATTTAGGGAGGTCAAACAGTTGTAGGGAGTGTACAATAAATAGGAATATGCTAAGAGGGGTAGATGAAGTGAGAGATCTTGGCGTACAAGTAGTCGGGTCTCTAAAGACAGCAGTTCAAGTGGACTAGGTTGTAAAGAGAGCATATGGAATGCTCTCCTTTATTGGTAGAGGTATAGAATATAAAAGTAAGGTCACAATGTTGGAATTTTATAAAACAGTGGACAGGCCACAACTGGAGGGGAAATGTGTGCAGTTCTGGTCACCATATTAAAAGAAGGACGTAATTGCTCTGGAGAGAGTGCAGAGGAGGTTTACAAGAATGTTGCCAGGGCTAGAAAAGTGTAGCTACAAGGAGAGATTGGATAGGTTGGGGTTATTTTCTTTAGAACAATGAAGAGAGTGGTGACTTAACTGAGGTGTACAAAACTATGAGGGGAAGAAATAGATTAGAGTGGACAGAATAAAATTGTTTCCTTTGGTGGAGAATTCTAGAACCAGGGACATAGATTTAAGATAAGTGGCAGAAGGTATGGAGGGGACATGAGGAAGAACTTTTTTACGCAGAGGGTAGTGGGAGTCTGGAATTCGCTGCCCGGGTTGGTGGTGGAGGCAGAGACCCAAAACTCTTTTAAAAAGTACCTGGATCTGCACCTTAACTGGACTGGGACTGGCACAGTAGCACAGTGGTTAGCACTGTTGCTTCACAGTGCCAGGGACTCGTTTCGATTTTCACTTGGGTCACTGTCTGTGCGGAGTCTCCCTGTGTCTGCATGGGTTTTCTCCGGGTGCTCCGGTTTCTTCCCACAAGTCCCGAAAGACGCGCTGTTAGGTGAATTGGACATTCTGAATTCTCTCTGTGTGTGTCCGAACAGTGTTAATGTAAGCCTACCTGTGACACTAATAAAGTTTATTATTATTATAATTGGTAGTCTGGGCTGAGGCCTCCCTGCTGTATGCTGTGTTTGGCCTTTGCTTTTGTTTACCAAATAAACATTCGTTTGCTTCACTTTCTCGGGTCTCCTGAAGATTTTTAAAAACCTTTATTCCCTGCATGGCTCTGGTGTCTCAGCTGCTGGTCACACGATCAAATTCAGTTGTCCTAGTGCATTCCAGGCCACCACCACCCTCTGTGTAAAACACTTCCCCCGCACATCTCCTCTGAACCTTTCCCCTCTCACCTTGAACTTGTGCCCCCTTGTAATTGTCATTTCCGCCCTGGGAAAAAGCCTCTAACTGTTCACCCTATCTATACCCCTAATAATTTTATCAACTTCTATCAGATCTCCCCTCAGCCTCCGTCTCTGTAGGGCAAACAATCCCAGTTTATTCAATCTCTCCTCATAGCTAATTCACTTCATCCCAGACAACATAACCTTTTCTGTACTCTCTCCAAAGCCTCCATGTCCTTCTGGTAGTGACCAGAATTGAACACAGTATTCCAAATGTGGCCTAACCAACATTCTATATAATTGTAACATAATTTTCGTGCTTTTACACTCAATACCCCGTCCTATGAAGGCAAGCATGCCATATGCTTTCTTTACCATTGTTTCCACCTGTGCTGCCACTTTTAAGGATCTGTGGACCTGCACGCCCAGATCTCTCTGTGTCTCTATGCTCCTGATGGTTCTGCCATTTATTATATAGCTCCAACTTGAATTGGATCTACCAAAATGCATCACCTCACATTTGTCCGGATTAAATTCCATCTGCCATTTCTCTGCTCAATTTTGCAGCCTATCTGTATCCTGTTGTACTCTCTGACAATCTTCATCACTATCCGCAACTCCTGCAATCTTAGTATCATCCGCAAACTTGCTAATCAGACCGCTACGTTTTCTTCCAAGTCATTTAATATATTACAAAGATCAGAGGTCCGAGTAGTGATCCCTGCGAAACACCACTAGTTATAGACCTCCATGCAGAAAAACACCCCTCCACTGCTACCCCCTGTCTTCTATGGCCCCACCCCTGACCCCATGTGATCTAATCTTGGATTTGGATTTTGTTTATTGTCATGTGTACCGAGGTACAGTGAAAAGTATTTTTCTGCAAGCAGCTCAACAGATCATTAAGTGCATGAAAAGGAAATATAAGAAAATACATAATAGGGCAACACAAGGTACACAATGTAATTACATAAACACCGGCATCGGGTGAAGCGTACAGGGTGTAGTGTTAATGAGGTCAGTCCACAAGAGGGTCGTTAAGAGGGTCGTTTAGAAGTCTGGTAAAGCGGGGAAGAAGCTGTTTTTGAGTCTGGTTGTGCGTGTTCTCAGACTTTTGTATCTCCTTTTGTATCTTTCCCACCAGCCTGCCATGAGTGACCTTATCAAATGCTTTACTAAAGTCCATATAGACAACATCCACAGCCTTTCCCTCATCAATCACTTTTGTGGCAGCACGGTGGCTCAGTGGGTTAGCACTGCAGTCTCACGGCGCTGAGGTCCCAGGTTCGATCCCGGCTCTGGGTCACTGTCCGTGTGGAGTTTGCACATTCTCCCCGTGTTTGCGTGGGTTTCACCCCCACAACCCAAAGATGTGCAGGCTAGGTGGATTGAACACGCTAAATTGCCCCTTAATTGGAAAAAATTAATTGGGTACTCTAAATTAAAAAAAAAAAAAAAAAAAAAAAAAAAAAAAAAAATCAATCATTTTTGTCACCTCTTCAAAAAATTCAATCAAATTAGTGAGACATGACCTTCCTCATGTAAAACCATGCTGTTTGTCGTTAATAAGACCATTTGCTTCCAAATCTGATTAGATCCTGGGCGGGATACTCCCATTTGCGACAGAGTTCCACGCTGTCGGAAAAGCTGTCGCGTTTCATGACGGCGAAAACGGGCCGCTGGGAGTATCGATTCTGGCCCCTACAGGGGGCCAGCACAGCGCTGGAGCTGTTCAGGCCGCTCCAGCCTCCCATTCCGGGGCGAACTGTGCGCCGCACCAACCCGCGCATGCGCGGTGGCACTGGCGCCAACCCGCGCATGCGCGATGGCCTCCCTCAACATGCCGGCCCCGACGCAACATGGTGCAGGAGTTCAGGAGCCGGCGCATAAGAAAATGGGCCCGGTGAACGAGTGGATCGGTGGGCCCCGATCACAGGCCAGGCCCCATTGGAGGCACCCCCAAGGTCGGAGCCCCCCCCCCCCCCCCCGCCACAGGCCGTCCCCCGACCCTGCGCGCAGAGTTCCCGCCGGCTGCGACCAGGTGTGGACGGCACCGGCGGGACTCTGCCTTTTTAGAGCGGCCACTCGGCCCATCCAGGTCGGAGAATCGGTGGCCCGCCCTGTGGAGCGGACCGGCACCGCGCCAAACGTGCCGGCGCCAATTCTCCGTTCCGAGGAGAATTGCATGCCAGTGTGACGTGGCGCAGTTGCAGGGATTCTCCGGCCCGGCGGGGGGCTGGGAGAATCCCGCCCCCTATCTCTGAGAATCTTTTCCAACAATTTCACTATCACTAGGCTGAGGAAGAGGTGGGTTGGACAGGTTTTTCACTCGGGGCTGGCTTTGAAGACGGGGGGGGGGGGGCATAGCTGTGCTAATAAATAAGCGTGTAGCGTTTGAGGGGAGAAGGTTCGTGATGGTGAGCGGGAAATTGGAGGGGCTGCCCTAATTGGGACGATGATGAATTCATGAGATGGGTGTTGGGGAAGATCCCGGACCTGAACCTGGACACTAACCAGTTGATTATGGGCGGGGTGGGGGGCAGATTTTAATACCGTTATCAAGCCGAGATTGGTTGAGTCTTCGACCGGGAAAGGTGTCGGCGGTGGAGAATCAGCTAAAGGGGTTCATGGAGTACATGGGGGTGGGGTGGATCCGTGGATGTTTGGGAGGCCGAGGGCAAAGGAATTTTCAGGGTGTACTCATGGATTGATGACTTTGTGGTGGATACGGCTCAGCTGGCGGGGGTGGTCAACTCGGGGTATTCGACGATTGTGGTCTCTGACCAGGCGCTGCACCGGGTGGACTTGCAAGTGGACACGGGGGGAGGGGGTGTAGCCCAGCACCCGCATTGGAGATTAGGCGTAGGGTTGTTTGCAGACAAGGAGGTGTGCGAGCGGATAAGGGCTGCCATTCGGGGGTATGTGGAGCTGAATGTCATGGGTGAGGTTTCGGTTGCTATTGGAGGCGCCAAAGTCAGTGGTCAGGGGGGAGTTTTTCGCGATCCTGGCACATTGGGATAAGGTGGAGTGAACAGAGATGGATAGGCTGGTGGAGGAGATCCTCCAGGCAGACAGGAGGCACTCGGAGGCCCGGGAGGCAGGGTTGATGAAGGGATGGCAGAAACTCCAGAGGGAGTTCGGGTTGGTGTGCACTGGGAAGGTAGTGGGGCAGTTACAGTGGGCTAGGGGGGCAGTGTGTGAATACGTTGAGGAGGCGAGCAGGATGCTGGCCCACCATCTTAGGAAGCTGGTGGCGGCGAGGGAGATTGAAAAGGTGAAGGATGAGAGGGGAAGGGCAGTCTTGGACCTGGTAGGGGTGAATGGGGCGTTTGAGGAATTTTAGAAGAGGCTATATGAATCAGAGCCCCAGGTGGGGGGAAGAGGGATTGCAGCGATTTCTGGATGTGCTGGAGTTCCCTAAAGTGGAGGGGGATCTGATAGAGCGGCTGGGGGCACCCATTGGACAAATGGAGGTGATGGAGGGCATGGGGGCGCGATGCAGGCAGGGAAGTCCCTGGGCGTGGATGGGTTTCCAGTGGAATTTTACAAATGTTTTTGGGTGATCTGGGGCCCCTGCTGGTAAGGGCATCAATGAGGTAAGGGAGAAGGGGGTGCTTCCCCTACATTGTCGCAGGCTTCGATATCCTTAATTTTGAAGAAGGGCAGGGACGAGGAGTAGTGCGGGTCTCATCGCCCGACATTGCTGCTGAATGTGGATGCCAAGCTGTTGGCAATGATCTTGGCCCCGCGGATTGAGGACTGTGTGCCGTGGTGATCAGGAAGGACCTGACAGGGTTTATAATGTGGAGGTATGTCAGTGAACGTCAGGCGCTTACTGAATTTGATTATGATGCCCCCGATGGGACAGGAGGCGGAGGTCGCTGTAGATGCGGAGAAGGCCTTTGATCGGGTGGAATGGGAATATCTGTGTGAAGTGTGGGACGGTTCAGCTACGGGCAGGGGTTTGTGGATTGGGTCCTGTTGTTACAGAGGGCACCGGTAGCGAGTGTTAGGATGAATTGGGTGAGTTTGGGCTATTTTGGATTGCATTGTGGGACAAGGCAGGGATGCGCACTCTCCCCGTAGGTTTTTGCCTTGGTGTTAGAGCCACTAGCAATGGTGCTTAGAGTCAAGGAGTTGGAAAGAGATAGTGCGGGGTGTGGTGGGTGTGGTGCTTAGAGTTTCGCTCTGCATGGGTGATCTGCTGCTTTACATTTTGGACCCCTTGGGAGGTATGTCGGGGGGGGGGGAGATCATGAACATTTTTGAGGAATTCGGCCGGTTTTCCGTGTATAAGTTAAACATGGGGAAGAGTGAGGTCTTCCTGATCCAAGCAAGGCGACAGGAGGGAAGGCTGGGCGAGCTACTGTTTAAAGTGGTGGGGACATACTTCAGATACCTGGGCATTCAGGTGGCGCGGGGATCTGAATAATTGCAGAAATTGAATCCAGCGCAGTTGGTCGAGCAGATGAAGGAGGATTTTAAGAGATGGGACGTGCTCCCATTATCGTTGGTGGGCGGGTGCAGACCGTGAAAATGACAGTGCTTCTGAGGTTCTTATTTGTTTTTCAGAACCTTCCGATTTTTAATCAAAGGCCTTTCTTAGGCAATTAAAATGCCCTGGATTTGGGGGTTGTGTGTAGGCGGGGAAATCACCACACGTAAAGAAAGTGTTGCTGGAATGGGGGCGCGGTGTGGGGGGCAGGCTGGCCTCGCCAAATTTAATAACCTATTACTGGGCAGCGAATATAGCCATGGTTAGGCAGTGGGTAGTGGGGGAGGGGTCGTGTGTTGGAGCGGATGGAGGCAGCCTTGTGTAAAGACACTAGTTTAGGGGCACTGTTGACGGTGCCTCTGCCGTTCTTGCCGGCCAGACATTCCACGAGCCCGGTGATGGTGGCGGCCCCAAGGGTTTGAGGTCAGTGGTGGCAGCACCTGAGGTTGGAAGGTGCCTCGGTCTGGGCAACGATTTGTGGAAATCATAGGATTTCTCCGGGTGGGTTGGACACAGGGTTCCAGGGGTGGCGGCGGGCGGAGATGGAACTGTTTGGGGACAGAGCTGTTTGGGGGCCTATTTGTGAAGGACAACTTCTTGAGCCGAGAGGAATTGGAAGAGGAGTATGAGCTGCCCAGTGAGAATGGGTTCCGGTACTTACAGGTACGGGATTAGGTTAGGAAGCAGGTGCCGTCCTTTCCCAACCAGTTGCCCCAGGGCTGTGGGACAAGGTGGTGTCAAAAACTGGAGTTGGCGAGGATAGTGTCGGATATTTACAAGAAATTAATGGATTGGGAGGGAGCTCCGATAGGAGAAGTTAAAGGGAAGTGGGAGGAAGAGCTGGGGAGGGAGGTGGAGGCTCGATTAGGGGAGGAAGCTCTGAGGAGAGCAAACACATCCTCTTCATGCACTCGGCTTCGTCTTATTCAATTCAAAATTATTCATAGGGTGCCCATGATGAAAAGGGTAAGATCCTGGCATGGATAGAGGATTGGCTGACTGGCAGAAGGCAGAGAGTGGGCATAAAGGGGTCTTTTTCAGGATGGCAGCCAGTGACTTATGGTGTGTTTCAGGGGTCTGTGCTGGGACCACAAATTTCCACAATATACATTAATGATCTAGAAGAAGGAACTGAAGGAACTGTTGCTACTTTTGCAGATGACTCAAAGATCTGTAGAGGGGCAGGTAGTATTGAGGAAGCAGGGGGGCTGCAGAAGGATTTGGACAGGCTAGGAGAGTGGGCAATGAAGTGGCAGATGAAATACAATGTGGAAAAGTGTTATGAACTTTGGAAAGAGGAATTTAGGTATAGACTATTTTCTAAATGGGGAAATGCTGAGGAAATCAGAAGCACAAAGGGACTTGGCAGTGCTTGTTCACGATTCTCTAAGGTTAATGTGCAGATTCAGTCGGCAGTTAGGAAGGCAAATGCAATGTGAGCATTCATGTCAAGAGGGCTAGATTACAAGACCAGGGATGTACTTCTGAGGCTGTAAAAGGCTCTGGTCAGACCCTATTTGGGGTATTGTGAACAGTTTTAGGCCCTGTATCTAAGGAAGGATGTACTGGCCTTGGAAAGGATCCAGAGGAGGTTCACGAGAATGATCCCTGGAATGAAGAGCTTGTCATATGAGGAACGGTTTAGGACTCTGGGTCTGTACACGTTGGAGTTGAGAAGGATGAGGGGGTATCTTACTGAAACTTGCAGGATACATTGTGGCCGGATAGAGTGGACGTGGAGAGGATGTTTTTACTTTTAGAAAAAACTAGAACCAGAGGACACAATCTCAGACTAAAGGGACGATCCTTTAAAACAGAGTTGAGGGCCCCCAGGTGCCCGGATGCTCCGCGCCACCTGGAAGATGAAGCTGCTGCTCGCTGCCGCGCTGCTGACCACCGGCCTGACCCTCCTGCTGCTGCCCGGGGCCTCGCAGGCCGAGGAGAAGAAGAAAGGGCCCAAAGTGACCGTCAAGGTGTATTTTGATATTAAAATTGGCGACGAGGATGTAGGCCGTGTGGTATTTGGACTTTTTGGGAAGACTGTTCCGAAGACGGTTGAAAACTTTGTTGCTTTAGCGACAGGAGAAAAAGGATTTGGTTACAGAAGTAGTAAATTCCACCGGGTCATCAAAGAATTTATGATCCACTCGTGGAGATGGCACTGGTGGAAAGAGCATCTATGGTGACCGATTCCCTGATGAAAACTTCAAGCTGAAACACTACGGCCCAGGGTGGGTCAGTATGGCTAATGCTGGCAAAGACACTAACGGTTCCCAGTTCTTCATCACCACCAACGTAACCCCCTGGCTCGATGGGAAGCATGTTGTATTCGGAAAAGTAATCGAAGGATTAGAGGTTGTAAGACAAATTGAGAGTACGAAGACGGACGGCGGGGATAAACCATTGAAAGATGTGGTCATTGCAGATTGTGGCAAGATTGAGGTGGAGAAGCCATATGCCATTGCCAAAGAGTGAGCTGCCTGCCTGTGAAAGGCATCTAGCTGCAGACTCCTTGCTTCCCGCCTCAGTGAGGAAGATTCCAGTTTAATCTTATCCTGGTCTTCCAGGCTGTGTAGATACCGGAACATTCCAGAATCTGGTTCTTGCCAGCTTTGTAAAAAATGTACACAGCAACAATAAACATGAATTTTCTAGTGGAAAAATAAAAAAAAATAAAACAGAGTTGAGGAGGAATTTCTTCAGCCAGAGGGTGGGTAAATCTGTGGAATTCTTTGACGCAGAAAGCTGTGGAGGCCAAATCACCGAGTATCTTTAAGACAGAGATAGATAGGTTCTTTATTAATAAGGGAATCAGGGGTTATGTGGAAAAGGCAGGAGAATGGGGATGAAAAAATATATCAGCCATGATGGGCCAAGTGGCCTAATTCTGCTTCTATGTCTTATGGTCTTATATGATGGTGGCCATAATGAGCAGGTCCTTTGAGGGGGTGGAGGACAGGTTAAGGTGGTGCACAGGGGTCCACATGACCTCAGGTTTTGGGGTTATCCAAAGCAGCAGAGATTACGTCAGAGGTTCGCTGACGTTATGCCCGAGGTATTGAAGGAGAAGGTTGCCCCGAGTCCAGAATGGCGATTTTCAGAGTGTCGGAAGACCCGTGAGTCGAGGGGACGAGACAGGCTGATGTCTTGGCCTTTGCCTCCCTGGTAGCCCGGATTTAGATTTTGCTGGAGTGGAGGGACTGGGGGCCGCTGAAGCCAGGGGTGTTGGTGAGGAACCTTGTGGAATTCCTTAAGCTGGAAAAAAATTTGGTTCGCCATGAGAGGGTCTGTGGCCGGGAGATGGAAGCTGTTTATTGACGTCTTTAAGGATAGTTAAGTTGCCAACAGTGGGTGGGTTATAGGAGGTAGAAACGGGGAGGCAGGGTGGGTGGAGAGGAATGGCAAGGAGGGGGGTTGGTCTCCCCCGAGACCCCAATCTCCCTATCCTCCCTGCCCCCGGGAACTCTGAACTTCCCTTGGCCTCTGGTGTCCTGGCTTACGCCTCAGGTGTCCTTGTGTATTTCCTCTTTGGTCCACCGCAGGGTCGTGTACCCACCGAAAATCTCAGACCGATATTTCTGTCTCTCAGTCAGAAATTGAGCTGCCGACAGGAGGTGTGAGCTGCCGGAGAATATGCCAAATGAGAGTTCTGAAAAGGGATAAAGATCTTTGGAACATTGTGTAATGCAAGGCAATGACTGAATAACAGGCTGTTGTGGTTTCATTGGATAGGGTCCCAAGTTAACAACTCCTCCCTTCCACGTTGTGACAAAGGGGTTTAAAACTGAGACACAGTGAGGATTCCATCTCACACTGAAACTGGGCAGCTGAATCGACAGCAGCAGCGACATGGCTTACTGGCTGCCCGTTCTCCTGACCCTGGCAGCCCTCCTGCTCACCCTGCTGTACTTTCTGGGTGCCCTCAGGGTCCGTCGACCTGGCGAGCCCCCCCTTGACTCCGGCTACCTGCCCTGGCTGGGGCATGTCCTGCCTTTTCGCAGGAACACGTTGCAGTTCCTCCAGCGGATGCAGAGGAAGCACGGTGATATCTTCACTGTGCAGCTGGGGGGCCATTATATCACCTTCCTAATGGACCCCCTGTCCTACGGAGCAGTGGTGAAGGAAGCCCGAGCCAAGCTGAACTTTCGGACGTTTGCAGTGGAGCTGGTGGCGAGGGTGTTTGGATACCAGGCGAGGGACGAGGACCACAAGCTGCTGAAGACCAACAGCAACAAGCACCTGATGGGGGATGGCCTGGTGGAGCTGACCCGGGCCATGATGGGCAACCTGCAGAAACTGATGCTCCAAAGCGTGGCCCAGCCTGGCCAGTGGAAGGAGGACGGTCTCTTCCACTTCAGTTACAACCTGGTGTTCAGGGCTGGCTACCTGACCCTGTTTGGGACCCAGCCGGCCACTGAGAGTGACCAGCAGGAGGAGGAGGATGCAGCCTGGCAGCGCGACCACCAGCAATCTGACCACATCTTTGGCTACTTCAGGAGATACGACCGCCTCTTCCCGGGCTTGGCATTCGCCGTCTTGACGCCCAAACAGAAGCTGGAGGCTGAGAAGCTCAAGAGGCTTTTCTGGGAGCTGCTCTCCATCCAGAAGATGCACACCCGGGAGAATATCAGCAAGTGGATCTCCGAGCGTCAGGAGCAGATGGTGGAGCAAGGTGTGGAGCAAGGCATGCAGAGTCGCTACATGTTGCTGCTGCTCTGGGTATCGCAGGGCAACACTGGCCCTTCAGCCTTCTGGCTCCTACTATACCTTATCAAGTCCCCCAAGGCTCTGGGGGCGGTGCGGGCTGAGATAGACCGGATCCTGCGGGAGACGGGCCAGGAGGCCAAAGCGGGGGCCCCACCCATCGAGCTGACCCGGGACATGCTGCTGAGGACCCCGGTGCTGGACAGCGCAGTGGACGAGAGCTTCCGGCTGACCACTGCCCCAATGCTGGTCCGAGGCGTGTTGGTGGACACCAGCCTCCAGATGGCGGACGGCAGGGAATGCTGGCTGAGGAAGGGCGACCGGGTGGTCCTCTTCCCTTACCTGTCGGCACACATGGACCCGGAGATCCACCCGCAGCCGCACACCTTCCAGTTTGACCGTTTCCTCCAGGCGGATGGCAGCAGCAGGAAAACCGACTTCTACAAGGGTGGCAAGAGGCTGAAATACTACAACATGCCCTGGGGGGCAGGGGTCAACATGTGTCCTGGGCGCTTCTTCGCCGTCAATGAGCTCAAGCAGTTTGTCTTCCTCATGCTCAGCTACTTCGAATTTGAGTTGGTGAACCCCGAGGAAGATATCCCTCCCATAGACTGCAACCGCTGGGGGTTCGGAACTATGCAGCCCACACACGATGTCCAGTTCAAATACCGCTTGAGGTTTTAACACTGCGTGTGTGTGTTTATGTGTGCATGTGTGTAGTCCACTGCCACTGCCTTATTGCAAAGTTATACACGTTTAACCACCCGCAGCCCCCCCCCCCCCCCCCCCCCCCCCCCGTCCCACACACACACACCTGCAAGCAAATTGAAGCCTTGTATTGAAATCCCCTTACCAACTATTTATTGCGTAGATGTTTTTGGCATCTTGCTGTGTGTAAATTTCCTGATTAAGAAAATGTTGACGCTTGCTATAAACCACTGTGGGATAACCTCAGGCTATGAAAGTGGCTGTATGAATGTTCTTTCAGAGGGCCAGTGCAGAGCCGATTGTCCGAATGGCCTCCTTCTGCACTGTCAAGATTCTGTGATTGTGTGCAGTTTGTTCTTTCCACGGTGTGGAGCCCACAGGAGTGTGTGATGCAGTTACCTTCACCCTTTGTTGTCCCTCAATCCTCTGATTGAAATATTACATCCCTTCCTCCCCCCCCATCCTACCGCCCTTGCGCTACTTAACACCCAGCACCCACTATTCCTGAACGGTGTGCCATTCCAATTCAATGGGCAGGAGGTGGAAACGCTGGTTTGGTTCAACGCCTCATCCAAAGAATGAAAAATGAAAATGAAAATCGCTTATTGTCACAAGTAGGCTTCAAATGAAGTTGCTGTGAAAAGCCCCTCGTCGCCACATTCCGCGCCTGTTCGGGGAGGCTGGTATGGGAATTGAACCGTGCTGCTGGCCTGCCTTGGTCTGCTCTCAAAGCCAGTGATTTAGCCCTGTGCTTTTTAGGCACCTCCAACAGTGCCGCACTCCCTCAGTGCCCCGCTGGAAACCAGCCCAGACTTGTGTGCTCAAGTCTCTGCAGCAGGACCCAGCTTCACAGCCAATTGAAACAGAGGTGTGCATGTTGCACAGTGAGCCATCGCTGTCACATTATGGTGCCTGACCTTCACACATGGTGCAGAGACAGCACAGAAAAGCTGTTTTTTTAAGGACTCCCAGAGCGTTTCATTACCAATGGAGCACTTTTGAAATGTGGTCAGTGTTATAATGAAGATGCAGAGAGAATTATTATGTTGATGTTCGGAATCGGCTCCACTTGTACTATCTTTCACCAACACAAGTAATAAATCATTATTTCTCCTTTAAAAAAAAATGGCATGATATTCTCCTTTTTTCGAGACTTGAGGAAGTACCAATTTTAAATATGACCATTGATTTAGATGAGAATTCTAAAACTTCAGTCCCTACACGATTAATTAAATAAACTTAAGCAGAGCGGAATTTGGTGCGAGGTCACTCGAACAAATTGAACCATTTCCAGCTTTAGTTTGCGAACAGCCATTTGAATTCTGTCTTGGTATTTATTTTTTCAGCCAATGCAAAGTCCCGAAGTCAAGCAGTTTTTTTCTGGTCCTGCTGTGTTGAGTGCGGATCTGCCTCCGATGAGTTTGTGGATTGGACAATCTTCGATGATGTGGGGCATAGTTTTCCCTCTCCCACAGGCACATAGGGGGCTGGTACTTATGCCCCTCTATGGAGGCTGCCCAAGCAGGGCTGCATGGACTCCCCGAACCTGTACAGGGTGGACCACTCTGTCCTTGGAAGGTTGAAACCAGGCAGCTGTTGGGTTGGGTTTTGAGACCAGCTATTTGTTTGTCATGTCCAATGATTCCTTTTCATTTGTCCAGGTGGAATTTGCGTTGAAGTCCTGTGTGGGAGGATTTTTCCAGATCGACCTGCTTGATGAGAATCGTACCTTGGGTGGGTTGATTAGATCAGTATGAAATGGGGGGCACTGCCAACATTTCCTATCATTTTGTGGGTTATTGTAAGTCAGTGGATATGTGGAGATGTGGTGTATGTGCGCATGTGCATATCGTGGCATAACAGGGGGTGGTTGTTCCTGGACTTGACCTTGGCTGCAGTTGTATTTACATGTTCCCGGCAGGTCAGTGTCCTATTTGGATGTTAAGCTTTCTTGGCTTTTGCGTTGTGAAGATGGAATAAGCTGGATACTGTTTTTTGCAGGGGTTGGCTTGAGTCACCATATGTTGCAGTATTGTTCCCGTCTTCACAAGTCCTCGTTTAGGGTCTGCTCCAAAGCTGGGGGTTGCGTCGCGAGGCGAGATGTCATCGTCATATCTGGATTTTTGGGAGGTAGTTTTTGGAAGATTATTTGTATAAGAGGTTGAACAGAGTTGGAGTCTTCGGTGAGTCCATTGGTTTGTCTTTTCCATATACTTTTTGTCTGTCCAAGGTGAACTTTTAACCTTGGATCGTTCAACAGTGTTGCGATGCTTTTCGTCACCCGGGGGTTGGGGGCAGCTGTGGGGTGAGGTGGGGGGGAGCTGTGGGGTGAGGTGGGGGGGAGCTGTGGGGTGGGGGTGGGGGGAGGGATCCATGGCAGCTTCAGGAGGAGGCCAGTGTGTTAAACAGAGGCATATTCAGCTGTGAGGTGTCAGTATTGTACGAGTTTGCAAAGGCTCACCATGGAAATATATTCCTCTTTCTTTCACATCCATTGGCAACACGGTAGCACAATGGTTTGCACTGTTGCTTCACAGCGCCAGGGACCCGGGTTCGATTCCCGGCTTGTGTCGTTGTATAATAATAATAATCTTTATTAGTGTCACAAGTAGGCTTACATTAACACTCCAATTAAGTTACTGTGAAAATGCCCTTGTCACCACATTCCGGCGCCTGTTCGGGTACACAGAGGGTGAATTCAGAATGTCCAATTCACCTGACAACCACGTCTTTGAGGACTTGTGGGAAGAAACCGGAGCACCCGAAGGAAACCCACGCGGACACGGGGAGAACGTGCAAACTCCACAAGTGACCCAAGTGGGAATTGAACCTGGGACCCTGGTGCTGTGAAGCAACAGTGGTAACCACTGTGCTACTGTGCCGCACAGACAGCCTGCACGTTCTCCCCGTGTCTGCGTGGGTTTCCTCCGGTTTCTTCCTAGAAGTCCTGAAAGCCATGCTGTTAAGTGAATTGGACATTCTGAATTCTCCCTCTGTGTACCTGAACAGGCGCCGGAATGTGACGACTCAGGGAATTTCCACAGTAACTTCATTGCAGTGTTATTGTAAGCCGACTTGTGACACTAATAAAGATTATTAATCGGTGTCACCCTCCCTACCTCTGGAAATTCCGGCAGATTTACCACCCTCTGAGTTAATCCGCATTCCTCTGGTACAGCTCCTGTAAGGTTGACATTATGGTATTGCTGCTGTTTGTTTAGCCATGTATAGCGTATTTGTTTGGCAGTTCTTGCTTGAGCAGCTGGGCATTTGACCAGACACCAAGAAGACATGCAATGCAGCACAGTGATCAGCTATGGGATGATACAGAGGACAGGTATAACCTGATGCAGAGTGGTGTTGCTAGTCATAGTGGTGAATGTCTAACCAAGACCCTAGCATTCCTAGAATAGAATAGACAAAACTCCCTACAGTGCAGAAGGAGGCCATTTGGCCCATCCAGTCTGCACCAACCCTTGGGAAGAGCACCCTACCTATGCCCATGCCCCCCCCCCCCCCCCCCCCCCCCCCCCCCCATACCCATAACCCCATTTAACCGTTTGGACACAAAGGGGTAATTTAGCTTGGCCAATCCACCTAACCTGCACATCCGGAAACTGGAGCACCCGGAGAAAACCCAAGCAGATATGGGGAGAACGTGCAAACTCCACACAGACAATGATCCGCGGCTAGAATTGAACCCGGGTCTCTGGCACTGTGAGGCAGCAGTGCTAACCACTCTGCGACCACGCTGCACAGTGTCAGTAGTTAATGTGAAGAATGTGTAATCTGATATCTAGTAATAATGATGAAGCAATTATCACTGAAAGATATGTACATGGAAATGAATAAGTTTAAAAAAATAATAATTTTTATTGGAATTTTTTACAGAAAATATAACAACAAACAATGAAAAGCAACAATATAACCCCATAATAACTTTAACAGCCCCTAGACCGTATCAACGCATGTATCACACCACCCCCCACCCCCCCCAAACCCAGTAAACAACAAGAAAACTTAAAAATAAATTAAAATTAAATAAGCAAACATAGTCATCGTCCCCCCCCCTCCCCCCCCCCCCCCCCCCCCCGGGTTGCTGCTGTTGCTGACCCCGTACCCTATCATTGAGCCAGAAAGTCGAGGAAAGGTTGCCACCGCCTAAAGAACCCTTGTACCGATCCTCTCAGGGCGAATTTGACCTTCTCTAGCTTAATAAAACCCGCCATGTCGTTGATCCAGGTCTCCACGCTTGGGGGTCTCGCATCCTTCCATTGTAGCGAGATCCTCCGCAGGGCTACTAGGGAGGCAAAGGCCAGCACACCGGCCTCTTTCGCCTCCTGCACTCCCGGCTCCACCCCAACCCCACCCCACCCCACCCCAAGGTTAATGGGGGGATTGTTGGGTTACGGGTATATGGGTCACGTGGGTTTAAGTAGGGTTATCATTGCTCGGCACAACATCGAGGGCCGAAGGGCCTGTTCTGTGCTGTACTGTTCTATGTTCTATGTTCTAACCCCAAAAATCGCGAGTCCCCAGCCTGGCTTGACCCTAGATCCTACTACCCTCGACACCATCCTCGCCACCCCCTTCCAGAACCCCCCCAGTGCCCCCAGAAAATATGGGCATGGTTCGCTGGACTCCCCAAACACCTGACACACCTGTCTTCGCCCCCAAATAACTTACTCATCCTAGACCCGGACATGTGGGCCCGGTGCAGCACCTTGAATTGGATGAGGCTAAACCGCGCACACGAGGAGGAAGAGTTAACCCTCTCCAGGGCATCAGCCCATGTACCATCTTCGATCCGTTCCCCCAGTTCCCCCTCCCACTTAGCTTTCAGCTCCTCTACTGACGCCTCCTCCACCTCCTGCATTACCTTGTAGATATCAGATACCTTCCCCTCCCCAACCCAGACCCCCGAAAGCACCCTGTCACTCACCCCCCTCGCGGGAAGCGAAGGGAATCCCTCCACCTGCCGCCAGCAAACGCGTTTACCTGCAGATACCTGAACATGTTCCCCGGGGGAGCCCAAATTTCTCCTCCAACTCCCCCAGGCTCGTAAACCTTCCATCAATGAACAGGTCATAGAACATAGAACGATACAGCGCAGTACAGGCCCTTCGGCCCTCGATGTTGCACCGACATGGAAAAAATCTAAAGGCCATCTAACCTACACTATGCCCTTAACATCCATATGCTTATCCAATAAATTTTTAAATGCCCTCAATGTTGGCGTGTTCACTACTGTTGCAGGTAGGGCATTCCACGGCCTCACCACTCTTTGCGTAAAAAACCCACCTCTGACCTCTGTCCTCTATCTATTACCCCTCAATTTAAGGCTATGTCCCCTCGTGCTAGCCACCTCCATCCGCGGGAGAAGGCTCTCGCTGTCCACCCTATCTAACCCTCTGATCATTTTGTATGCCTCTATTACAGAGGTGGGCAAACTACGGCCCGTGGGCCGCATGCGGCCCGCCAAAGGTCTTTATGCGGCCCACCAAGATCAAGTCATTAAAAAAAAAAAATTATTATTTTTTTTTAATTTTAAGGTTAATGGGGGGGGGGGGGGGGGGACTGTTGGGTTACTGGTATAGGGTGGATACGTTGACTTGAGTAGGGTGATCATTGCTCGGCACAACATGTGTTTCATGTGAAGTTTCTACTTTAAAATATTAATTAATAAAAATTAATTGCTTCTTTTTCTTTAAACTGAGTTACTTTGTTTTTCAAATAAATGTGTTTCATGTAAAGTTTCTACTTTAAAATATTAATTAATAAAAATTAATTGCTTTTTTTTTCTTTAAAAACCTTTTATTTTGGCTATTTTAAATATTAATTATTTTACTTAATATACTATGCGGCCCTTTAAAATTGTGAATTTCTGAATGTGGCCCTTGCACGGAAAAGTTTGCCCACCCCTGCTCTATTAAGTCACCTCTTAACCTTCTTCTCTCTAACGAAAACAACCTCAAGTCCATCAGCCTTTCCTCATAAGATTTTCCCTCCATACCAGGCAACATCCTGGTAAATCTCCTCTGCACCCGTTCCAAAGCTTCCACGTCCTTCCTATAATGAGGCGACCAGAACTGTACGCAATACTCCAAATGCGGCCGTACTAGCGTTTTGTACAACTGCAACATGACCTCATGGCTCCGGAACTCAATCCCTCTACCAATAAAGGCCAACACACCATAGGCCTTCTTCACAACCCTATCAACCTGGGTGGCAACTTTCAGGGATCTATGTACATGGACACTGAGATCCCTCTGCTCATCCACACTACCAAGAATTTTGCCATTAGCCAAATATTCCGCATTTCTGTTATTCTTTCCAAAGTGAATCACCTCACACTTCTCCACATTAAACTCCATTTGCCACCTCTCAGCCCAGCTCTGCAGCTTATCTATGTCCCTCTGTAACCTGCAACATCCTTCCGCACTGTCTACAACTCCACCGACTTTAGTGTCGTCTGCAAATTTACTCACCCATCCTTCTGCGCCCTCCTCTAGGTCATTTATAAAAATGACAAACAGCAACGGCCCCAGAACAGATCCTTGTGGTACGCCACTCGTAACTGAACTCCATTCTGAACATTTCCCATCAACTACCACTCTCTGTCTTCTTTCAACTAGCCAATTTCTGATCCACATCTCTAAATCACCCTCAATCCCCAGCCTCCGTATTTTCTGCAATAGCCGACCGTGGGGAACCTTATCAAACGCTTTACTGAAATCCATATACACCACATCAACTGCTCTACCCTCGTCTACCTGTTCAGTCACCTTCTCAAAGAACTCGATAAGGTTTGTGAGGCATGACCTACCCTTCACAAAACCATGCTGACTGTCCCTAATCATATTATTCCTATCTAGCTGATTATAAATCGTATCTTTTATAATCCTCTCCAAGACTTTACCCACCACAGACGTTAGGCTCACCGGCCTATAGTTACCGGGGTTATCTCTACTCCCCTTCTTGAACAAAGGGACCACATTTGCTATCCTCCAGTCCTCTGGCACTATTCCTGTAGCCAATGATGACCTAAAAATCAAAGCCAAAGGCTCAGCAATCTCTTCCCTGGCTTCCCAGAGAATCCTAGGATAAATCCCATCCGGCCCCGGGGACTTATCTATTTTCACCTTGTCCAGAATTGCCAACACTTCTTCCCTACGCACCTCAATGCCATCTATTCCTGAGTGAATACTGACGAAAAGTATTCATTTAGTATCTCGCTTATCTCCTCAGCCTCCACACACAACTTCCCACCACTGTCCTTGACTGGCCCTACTCTTACCCTAGTCATTCTTTTATTCCTGACATACCTATAGAAAGCTTTTGGGTTTTCCTTGATCCTACCTGCCAAAGACTTCTCATGTCCCCTCCTTGCTCGTCTTAGCTCTCTCTTTAGATCCTTCCTCGCTTCCTTGTAACTATCAAGCGCCCCAACTGAAACTTCATGCCTCATCTTCACATAGGCCTCCTTCTTCCTCTTAACAAGAGATTCCACTTCTTTGGTAAACCACGGTTCCCTCGCTCGACCCCTTCCTCCCTGCCTGACTGGTACGTACTTATCAAGAACATGCAATAGCTGTTCCTTGAACAAGCTCCACATATCCAGTGTGCCCAACCCTTGCAGCCTACTTCTCCAACCTACACATCCTAAGTCATGTCTAATGGCATCATAATTGCCCTTCCCCCAGCTATAACTCTTGCCCTGCGGGGTATACTTATCCCTTTCCATCACTAACGTAAAGGTCACCGAATTGTGGTCACTGTTTCCAAAGTGCTCACCTACCTCCAGATCTAACACCTGGCCTGGTTCATTATCCAAAAACCAAATCCAATGTGGCCTCGCCTCTTGTTGGCCTGTCAACATATTGTGTCAGGAAACCCTCCTGCACACATTGTACAAAGAACGACCCATCTAATGTACTCGAACTATATCTTTTCCAGTCAATATTTGGAAAGTTAAAGTCTCCCATAACAACTACCCTGTTACTTTTGCTCTTTTCCAGAATCATCTTCGCCATCCTTTCCTCTACATCCCTAGAACTATTAGGTGGCCTATAGAAAACTCCCAACAGGGTGACCTCTCCTTTCCTGTTTCTAACCTCAGCCCATACTACCTCAGAAGAAGAGTCCCCATCTAGCATCCTTTCCACCACCGTAATACTGTCCTTGACTAGCAGCGCCACACCTCCCCCTCTTTTGCCCCCTTCTCTGAGCTTACTAAAACACCTAAACCCCGGAACCTGCAACAACCATTCCTGTCCCTGCTCTATCCATGTCTCTGAAATGGCCACAACATCGAAGTCCCAGGTACCAACCCATGCTGCCAGTTCCCCTACCTTATTTCGTATACTCCTGGCATTGAAGTAGACACACTTCAAACCACCTACCTGAACACTGGCACCCTCCTGCGAAGTCAAATCTGTGCTCCTGACCTCTATACTCTCAATCTCCCATACCCCAAAACTACAATCCAGGTTCCCATGCCCCTGCTGAATTAGTTTAAACCCCCCCAAAGAGCACTAACAAATCTCCCCCCCAGGATATTGGTGCCCCTCAGGTTCAGATGTAGACCATCCTGTCTATAGAGGTCCCACCTTCCCCAGAAAGAGCCCCAGTTATCCAGAAATCTGAATCCCTCCCGCCTGCACCATCCCTGTAGCCACGTGTTTAATTGCTCTCTCTCCCTATTCCTCATCTCACTATCACGTGGCACGGGCAACAACCCAGAGATAACAACTCTGTTTGTTCTCGCTCTGAGCTTCCATCCTAGCTCCCTAAAGGCCTGTCTGACATCCTTGTCCCCTTTCCTACCTATGTCGTTAGTGCCAATGTGGACTACGACTTGGGGCTGCTCCCCCTCCCCCTTAAGGACCCGGAAAACACGATCCGAGACATCACGTACCCTTGCACCTGGGAGGCAACATACCAAACTTGAGCCTCTCTCGCTCCCACAAAATCTCCTATCTGTGCCCCTGACTATTGAGTCCCCAATTACTAATGTTCTACTCCTTTCCCCCTTCCCTTCTGAGCAACAGGGACAGACTCCGTGCCAGAGGCCCGTACCCCATGGCTTACCCCTGGTAAGTCGTCCCCCCCACAAGTATCCAAAACGGTATACTTGTTACTCAGGGGAACGACCGCAGGGGGTCCCTGCACTGACTGCTTCTTCCCAGTCCCTCTTACAGTTACCCATCTCTCTCCAGTCTTTGGTGTAACTACTTCCCTGAAGCTCCTATCTATGACTATAAGTCATAGGTCCCTGGCAAGGACATGGACCTGCCAGTAATTCCTCCGAATGGACTCAAGCCCATAGTTATGTTTGGTGTCACTCTGATGCTGTACAGGACTAGTGGTAAGGCTTGAGGCCATGGCATTCCTTTTTGGTGATATTTAAATAATCGCTCCTTCGGAGTCCAGTTCATACGTTGCACTTGTCCTGACAATTGTGGGTGATAAGGGCAATGGAGCTCCCACTTAATGTTCAATAGCGTACAAACTTCTCTGCAAACAGCGCCTGTAAAGTGGGTTCCGTTGCCTGGGTCTATGCTGGTTGGTACTCTCCACCTGGGAATATAATCTTTGCATATGACCTTAGCCCTGTGGCTCGCTGTAGCTCTCCTGGTCGCGACGGCCTCTACCCATCTGGAGAACGTGCCCACTATTCCCTGGACGCAGTGTTCATTTGACATGGTGGAAGGGTAATGGAACCGAGTCACTTTGCATTTTGCATCGGTCTTGTAACAGGCTGCGCACTTCCAGTCTGTAGGTTTGTTTTGGTCTCTCTGGAGAATTGCATTGTGAGGTGGCTTCTCTCGCTGCCTGGTCTGCAAGGGTGTTTCCTTGTGCTTCTGCTGTGTCCTCTTTAGTGTGGGCCTTACATTTCAGAATGGCCACTTCATTTGGCAGTTTTAAGGCTTCTCGTAGGTCCCGCACCTCGTTCCCATTTTGAATAGGTGTTCCTGCGGTGGTTAGAGATCCTCTTTACTTCCATAACTGGCCAAAGTCTTGAGCTACTCCAAAATAGTACGTTGAGTCCGTATAGATATTAGCTGTCTGGTCTTTTGCCACAGATACTGAGGCCATGACACAACACTAAGGATAGCTGCTTCCAAACACCAAATTGTTAAATTTGTAATCCAATTCTGGATGTCTCCTTGTCTCGGGAAAATATTGGAGTAATCTGCCATCCAGTGGCGTCGACCGGTATTGCATGCTGCTTCATGACTGTGCCGTTGCTAAACCACATGAGTTAGGGGAAACTGGCTCAATAATTCAGGTCACCTAATTGCCGCCATCATCACCCAGCAGAGCCGGCAGGAGCATTCTGGGAGAAGTCAACTCAGTCACCTCGACTGTATTGTGGGTAGCCAAAGAACTGGTGTCAAGTAGCGGTTAAGCCCGAAACACTATATTAGTGTTTCCCTCGCTCCTTCCTCCTCTCATCAAAAAAAAAAGGCACTGTGAGGAGGACAAGCAAGGTAAGATTCTTAGATCTTTCTTAAGTGTACAAGGGCAGAGATGGCAGTCAGGGCAGTGATATGCTCCTCCTGCCAGATGTGGGAGATCAGGGAGCTTTCTAGCGTCCCTGACGACTATGCCTGCGGGAAGTGTGACCAGCTGCATCTTCTCACAGACCGCGTAGTTAGGTTGGAGCAGCAGCTGGACACATTGAGGAGCATACAGGGGACAGAGAGTGTGATAGACACTAGCTTCAGGGAGGTGGTCACACCACAGGTTCAGACAGGTAAATGGGTGACCGCCAGGAGAGGCAGGCAGATAAGGCAGGAGCCCCCTGTGGCTCGTCCCCTCTCAAACAGGTATACCATTTTGGATACTGTTGCCCGGGGGGGGGGGGGGGGGGGGGGGGCGACAGCCGCTCAGGGGAAGTTACCAGCAGCAGCCAGGCCTATGGTGCCACAACTGGTCACCACATTATCAGAAGAACGTGGAAGCTTTGGAGAGAGTGCAAAGAAGGTTCTCCCGGATGTTGCCTGGTCTCGAGGGTGTTGACTATGAGGAGAGGTTGAATAAAGTAGGATTGTTTTCACTGGAAAGACGGAGGTTGCGGGGAGACACGATAGAGGTCTACAAAATTATGAGAGCATAGACAGGGTGGATAGTCAGAGGGTTTTCCAAGGGTGGAAGTGTCAATTACAAGGGGGCACAGGTTCAAGGTGAGAGGGGGAGAGTTTAAGGGAGATGTGGTGGGTGCCTGGAACACGCTGTCAGAGGATGTGGTGGACGCAGGCACATTAGCAACATTTAAGAGGCACCTGGATGGGTACATGGATAGGGAGGAAATAGAGGGACCGTGTAAGGGCAGAAGTTTTTTTTCAGATGGGGCATCATGATCAGCACAGGCTTGGAGGGCCGAAGGGCCAGTTCCTGTGCTGTACCTTTCTTTGTTCTTCGATTGAGGCTGAGTTAGGACAAGGGGATGGTGCACTCCCGCAGTTTCTGAAAGATCCCAGCAGCCGAAAAGGGAGTTTATTTTGGTCATCAAAGCAGGGACAAGTTCAGGGGTAAGGATAGAATGAGGTTCGAATACAAAGGGGACTGTCCTGCTCTTGGATGTTCTGTTGGCAGCAAAGAACATCAGTGATCAGGTTTGTCAACATGTGTGAATGCATTTGGTGTTATCCCAGAGCAGAAATAAATGTAATAGTCTCACTGGGCTATCACCAAGAGTTCCAGTAACATAAACACCCCGGGAAACATACTTCACCGGCAATCAACTGTACAGTCTGTGCAGACGATCAACTCCTCAAACACAGTCACAAACATCCCCCACCATTTCTCAAACCCCTTTGCAGAGCCCCTTCACTCATATTTTATCTTCTCCAAGCGCAGTGAGTCGTACAGGTCAAGCAACCAACCCAACTCCAGTGGCGATGCCGACCGGCACTCTAGTAAAATTTGTCACCATGCAATCAGAGGTGAAGGACACGACATCGGCTTTCCTCCTCACCATGAGCCCTGGCTTCTCCAAAACCCCAAAAGTCGCTACCAAAGGGTCCGGGTCCACTCCCTCCTCCACTATCCTGGCTAAGACCGCGAACACTCCTGCTCACAATCTTCCCAATTTTTCACAACCCCAAAACATGTACCCATGACTCGCTGGTCCCTGCCCACACCTCTCACCCCTGCCCAGACCTCTCACACTCATCTGCTACCCCTGGAAGAACCCACTCATTCTCACAGGGTCATATGCACCCTGTGCACCACCTTAAACTGTATCAGGCTCATCCTTGCACAAGTGGAGGTCCCGTTTACCCTTCACAATGCCTCATTCCATACTCCCCAATTGATCTCCCCTCCCAACTCCGCTTCCCATTTCTCCTTGATCTTCACCACCCGCTCGCCTCCCTGCTCCCTCAGCCACTTGTCAGGCAACTGAGTCCGCAGCCGCCGCACGAGAGTCCCGACCGGCCAGACGTGGTTAGAACCACGCCGTCAGGAATTTGGCCTGTTGGGACCGGAGTATCGCCGGGAGGACCTCTGGCAATGGCTCCCCCAGCCGCGCCACGTAAACTGCGCATGAGCGATTCTCCCAGAGAACCGCGGGAGAGGAGCCTGGCCTGATTCCGACATAAAAGTGAATTCTCCGCCCCCACACCAAATGGGATATTGGCACGGGGCTGCGGAGAATCTAACCCTGGGATCGCCTGAAAAATAAACAAGGAACGTGGCAGAATATTCATTTTCACCACATGAACCCGCCCCACCAACGTTAATTGCAGTGTAACCCAACTCTTAAGATCCCCCCGGCTTCCTCCACCACCTTTGTTAAGTGCCACTTATGGAGCCCTGTCCATTTCCTCGCTACCTGATTCCCCATAAATATATTCTTCTATTAATTTCTGGTTAATTTGTTTAACTCTCACTACAAGCTCTACACAGGGAGAAGGCCCCCTTCAGACTCCATATGGGGAGAAGGCCCTCTACAGGCTGCACATATGAAGCAAGGATGCTACAATCTATACAATCTATACATGGGGAGAAGGCCCTCTATAGTCTGTACATGGGGAGAAGGCCCTCTACAGTCTGTACATGAGGAGAAGGCCCTCTACAGTCTGTACATGGGGAGGAGGCTCTCGACAGTCTGTACATGAGGAAAAGGCCCTCTACAGTCTGTACATGAGGAGAAGGCCCTCTGCAGTCTGTACATGGGGAGAAGGCCCTCTACAGTCTGTACATGGGGAGAAGGCCCTCTACAGTCTGTACATGGGGAGAAGGCCCTCTACAGTCTGTACATGGGGAGAAGGCCCTCTACAGTCTGTACATGAGGAGAAGGCCCTCTACAGTCTGTACATGGGGAGAAGGCCCTCTACAGTCTGTACATGAGGAGAAGGCCCTCTACAGTTTGTACATGGGGAGAAGGCTCTCTACAGTCTGTACATGGGGAGAAGGCTCTCTACAGTCTGTACATGGGGAGAAGGCCCACTGCTGTCTATACGTGGGGAGAAGGCCCTCTATAGTCTGTACATGGGGAGAAGGCCCTCTACAGTCTGTACATGGGGAGAAGGCTCTCTACAGTCTGTGCATGGGGAGAAGGCTCTCTACAGTCTGTAGATGGGGAGAAGGCCCTCTACAGTCTGTACATGGGGAGAAGGCCCTCTACAGTCTGTACATGGGGAGAAGGCCCTCTACAGTCTGTACATGAGGAGAAGGCCCTCTACAGTCTGTACATGGGGAGAAGGCCCTCTACAGTCTGTACATGAGGAGAAGGCCCTCTACAGTCTGTACATGGGGAGAAGGCTCTCTACAGTCTGTACATGGGGAGAAGGCTCTCTACAGTCTGTACATGGGGAGAAGGCCCTCTACTGTCTATACGTGGGGAGAAGGCCCTCTATAGTCTGTACATGGGGAGAAGGCCCTATACAGTCTGTACATGGGGAGGAGGCTCTCTACAGTCTGTACATGGGGAGAAGGCTCTCTACAGTCTGTACATGGGGAGAAGGCCCTCTACAGTCTGTACATGGGGAGGAGGCCCTCTACAGTCTGTACATGCGGAGAAGGCCCTCTACAGTCTGTACATGGGGAGAAGGCTCTCTACAGTCTGTACATGGGGAGAAGGCTCTCTACAGTCTGTACATGGGGAGAAGGCCCTCTACAGTCTATACATGGGGAGAAGGCCCTCTACAGTCTGTACATGGGGAGGGGGCCCTCTACAGTCTGTACATGGGGAGGGGGCCCTCTACAGTCTGTACATGGGGAGAAGGCCTTCTACAGTCTGTACACGGGGAGAAGGCCCTCTGCAGTCTGTACATGGGGAGAAGGCCCTCTACAGTCTGTACATGGGGAGAAGGCCCTCTACAGTCTGTACATGGGGAGAAGGCCCTCTACAGTCTGTACATGGGGAGAAGGCTCTCTACAGTCTGTACATGGGGAGAAGGCTCTCTACAGTCTGTACATGGGGAGAAGGCCCACTGCTGTCTATACGTGGGGAGAAGGCCCTCTATAGTCTGTACATGGGGAGAAGGCCCTCTACAGTCTGTACATGGGGAGAAGGCTCTCTACAGTCTGTGCATGGGGAGAAGGCTCTCTACAGTCTGTAGATGGGGAGAAGGCCCTCTGCAGTCTGTACATGGGGAGAAGGCCCTCTACAGTCTGTACATGGGGAGAAGGCCCTCTACAGTCTGTACATGAGGAGAAGGCCCTCTACAGTCTGTACATGGGGAGAAGGCCCTCTACAGTCTGTACATGAGGAGAAGGCCCTCTACAGTCTGTACATGGGGCGAAGGCTCTCTACAGTCTGTACATGGGGAGAAGGCTCTCTACAGTCTGTACATGGGGAGAAGGCCCTCTACTGTCTATACGTGGGGAGAAGGCCCTCTATAGTCTGTACATGGGGAGAAGGCCCTATACAGTCTGTACATGGGGAGGAGGCTCTCTACAGTCTGTACATGGGGAGAAGGCTCTCTACAGTCTGTACATGGGGAGAAGGCCCTCTACAGTCTGTACATGGGGAGGAGGCCCTCTACAGTCTGTACATGCGGAGAAGGCCCTCTACAGTCTGTACATGGGGAGAAGGCTCTCTACAGTCTGTACATGGGGAGAAGGCTCTCTACAGTCTGTACATGGGGAGAAGGCCCTCTACAGTCTGTACATGGGGAGAAGGCCCTCTACAGTCTGTACATGGGGAGAAGGCCCTCTACAGTCTGTACATGGGGAGAAGGTCCTCTACAGTCTGTACATGGGGAGGAGGCTCTCTACAGTCTGTACATGGGGAGAAGGCCCTCTACAGTCTGTACATGGGGAGGAGGCCCTCTACAGTCTGTACATGGGGAGAAGGCCCTCTACAGTCTGTACATGGGGAGGAGGCTCTCTACAGTCTGTACATGGGGAGAAGGCCCTCTACAGTCTGTACATGGAGAGGAGGCTCTCTACAGTCTGTACATGGGGAGAAGGCCCTCTACAGTCTGTACATGGAGAGAAGACCCTTTACATAAATCCCTTCATAAATCCATGCTGACTCTGACTGATCCTGCCACTGCTTTCTAAATGTTTCGCCATAAAGTCCTTGATAATGGATTCAAGCATTTTCCCCACTACCGATGTTAAGCTTACTGGTCTAGAATTACCTGCTTTCTCTCTACCTCCCTTTTTGAATATTGAAGTGACGTGAGATTCCCTCCAATCTGCAGGGACTGTTCCAGCGTCTATAGATTCCCGGAAGATGACCACCAATGCATCCACTATTTTCAGAGCCACCTCCTTAAGCACTCTGGGATGCAGATTCTCAGGTCCTTGGAATTTATCCGCCTTCAATCCCATCACTTTTCCCAGCACCATTTCTCTACTGATGTTGATCTCCCTCAGTTCTTCCCTCTGACTAAACCTTTCATTTTTCATCACTTCTGGTGTCTGATTTGTGTCCTCTTTTGTGAAGACAGAACCAAAGTATGTATCCAATTGCTCAGCCATTTCTTTGTCCCTTATTATGCATTCCCCTGTTTCTGTCTGGCGGGGACCTACATTTCTCTTTACCAACCTCTTTCTCTTCACATATCTATAGAAACTTTATGTTCCCTGCAAACTTCTTTTCGTACTATATTTTCTCCTTCTTAATCAATCCCTTTGTTCTTCTTTGCTGAATTCTAAACTGCTCCCAATCCTCAGACCTATTATTTTTCTTGGCCAATCTGTATGCTTCTTCCTTGGATCGGACACTATTTCTAATTTCCTTTGTAAGCCATGGATTGGCCCTCTTACCCCCTTTGCCTTTCTGCCAGACAGGAATTAACAGTTGCTGTAGTTCCTTCATGTGTTCCTTGAATGTTTGCCATTGTCTATCCACTGTCATCTCTTTAAGTAACTCTCCCCAACCTATCAAGGCCAACTCATGCCTTATATCTTCATAGTTCCCTCTATGGAGGAGTAGGGCATCTGGCCCCTTGAGCCTGCTCCGCCATTCAATGAGATCATGGCTGATCTTTTGTGGACTCAGCTCCACTTTCCGGCCCAAACACCATAACCCTTAATCCCTTTATTCTTCAAAAAACTATCTATCTTTACCTTAAAAACATTTAATGAAGGCGCCTCAACTGCTTCACTGGGCAAAAAATTCCATAGATTCACAACCCTTTGGGTGAAGAAGTTCCTCCTAAACTCAGTCCTAAATCTACTTCCCCTTATTTTGAGGCTATGCCCCCTAGTTCTGCTTTCACCAGTGGAAACAACCTGCCCGCATCTATCCTATCTATTCCCTTCATAATTTTATATATTTCTTTCATTTTAATAAACAATTTTATTGAGGTAGTTTTTGGCTTTGTAAACAGTTACAGACATCAACAGAAAGAAAGCAAAAAAGGGAAAAATGTGCAAACATCCACATACATTCAATACTTCAATCATAACATACTGCACAAGCACGCTCCTCTCCCACCGGTACTACCCGACATTTTATCCCTCCTACTCTACTCTACTCTACCCTCCCCGCTGATGCTCACTCTCCCGCAAAGAAGTCAATAAATGGTTGCCACCTCCGGGCGAACCCCTGTACAGATCCCCTCAAGGCGACCTTAATTTTCCATATCCAGGAAACTCGACATGTCCGCAAGCCACACCTCAGTCTTCGGGGGCTTTGAGTCTCTCCATGGCAATAGTATTCGTCGCCGGGCTATCAGGGAAGCAAAGGCCAAAACATTGGCCTCTTTCTCCCCCTGGACTCCCGGGTCTTCCGAAATCCCAAAAATTGCCACCCCTGGACCCATCGCCACCCTTGTTTTTAGCACCTGGGACATGACGCCTGCAAATCCCTCCCAGTACCACCTAAGCTTAGAGCATGCCCAAAACATGTGAACGTGGTTCGCTGGTCCTCCCGTGCACCTAGCGCATTTGTCCTCTATCCCAAAGAATTTGCTCATCCTAGCCACCGTCATGTGGGCCCGGTGAACGACCTTAAATTGAATCAGCCCGAGCCTGGCACATGTCGCGGTCGAATTTACCTTACTCAGGGCCTCTGCCCACATCCCGTCCTCCATTTCCCCGCCTAGCTCCTCCTCCCATTTAAGTTTCAGTTCCTCCGTCTGGGACTCTTCCTCCCTCATGAGCACCTTATAAATATCAGAGACTCTACCCTCCCCTTCTTCCCCCCTAGAGACTATTCTGTCTTGGATCCCCATTGGCGGGAGGTGTGGGAAAGATGGGACCTGTCTACGGACAAAGTTCCGCAACTGTAGGTACCTAAAATCATTTCCCCTGACCAGCCCAAATTTCTCCTCCAAGCTCCTCAAACTCGCAAAGCTCCCTTCCAGGAACATATCGCCCACCCTTCCCACCCCCGCCCGCCGCCATGCTCGAAACCCCCCATCCATACTCCCGGGGGCAAACCGATGGTTGCCGTAGATTGGCACCCAAACCGACGCCCCTGTCTCCCCTACATGCCTCCTCCACTGGCCCCATATCCGCAGGGTCGCCACCACTACCGGGCTGGTGGAGTAGCTGGCCGGCGGCAGCGGTAGAGGAGCCGTGACCAGGACTGCCAAGCTGGAGCCCCTGCACGAAGCCGCCTCCACCCGCTCCCAGATAGACCCCGTACCCACCATCCACTTCCTTATCATAGCGATGTTGGCCGCCCAGTAATAATTACTCAGACTCGGCAAAGCCAGCCCTCCCTCGCTGCGGTTCCTCTCCAGCATTGACTTCTTCAGCCGCGGGGATTTTCCCGCCCAGACAAAGGTCATGATCATCCTGTTAACTCTTTTGAAGAAGGACTGTGGGACAATGATCGGGAGGCACTGAAAAACAAACAGAAATCTAGGGAGGATTGTCATCTTTACAGTCTGTACCCTCCCTGCCAGCGACAGCGGGAGTGCATCCCATCTCCGAAACTCTCCCTTCATTTGCTCCCCCACCCTGGCCAAATTTAACTTGTGCAGCCTGCCCCAGTCTCGTGCCACCTGGATTCCCAAATATCAGAAATTTTCCTCAACCAGCCTAAACGGTAGCCCTCTCAATCCGTGGGGCCTCTTTTCGGGACCAGCCCTGATCCCTCGCAAAGTCAATCGCTTCTTCAGGCTCGGAGAAGTAGTGGTGTTGACCCTGGTGCGTGACCCATAAACGAGCCGGGAACAGCAGACCAAACTCACGTGCTTCTTGAACAGTACCTCCGTGACATTCTTAAAGGCTGCTCGCCGCCGAGCCATCTCCTGGCTTAGGTCCTGGTAAATGCGGAGGACACTGTTGTTCCCCGCGCTGCTCCTGGCGCTCTTTGCCCACCGCAGCACCCGCTCCTTGTCCACGAACCTGTGGAACCTAATCACCATCGGGCGGGGGGGGGGGTCCGCCCAGCCGCCCCTGCCTCGCCTACACTCTGTATGCCCCCTCCAGCTCCGGCGGTCGCGGAAAGGCTTCGGCCCCCATCAGCTGCACCAATAGGTCTACTACAAACGCTGCGGCATCAGCTCCCTCAGCCCCCTCCGGGAGGCCGACCATCCTCAGGTTGTTCTTGCGGGCTCTATTCTACAGCTCCTCCACTCTGTCTAGCAGTCTTCTCTGCCGCTCCTTCAGCCCGTCAACGTCTAGCGCTGCAACCGTCTGCGCATCCGCCTGCTCCTCCACCGCCTCTCCCAGCTCCTTAACTTTAACATCATGCGCATCCAGCCTCTGGTTCAGCTAATCCACTGCTTTCTGGATTGGGTCCAAGCTGTCCCGCTTCAGCGCTTCAAAACTGGACTTCATTACCTGGAGCATGTTATCCAGCGCCTGCTGGATTGCTGAGTCCGGGGTTCGTGGGTCCGCCATCTTAGGTTCCAGGTAAGTTTCTTCAGGTCCTTGTCTCTGTCCCTTTTTCTCTCTTTTCTTCTGCCCCCTGGACTCGCGTTGTTCCATGTGCCGCAGCCCGCTCCTCAGCACGTTCGCTGCCGCCTTCCTTCAGGTCCGTGGTGCCGCTATCGCGGGGAATCAGCCCCAAAACGCCCTCCGGAGTGAGAGCCCGCTGAATGTGCGGCTCACTCGGACATCGCCGCCACCGGAAGTAATTTTATATATTTCCATAAGATCCCCCCATATCCTTCTAAATTCCAACGAGTACAGTCCCAGTCTACTCAACCTCTCCTTGTAATCCAACCCCTTCAGCTCTGGGATTAACCTAGTGAATCTCCTCTGCACACCCTCCAGTCCTTTCTCAAGTAAGGAGACCAAAACTGAACACAATACTCCAAATGTGGCCTCACTAACACGTTATACTATTGCAGCAAAACCTCCCTAGCCTTAAACTCCATCCCTCTAGCAATGAAGGACAAAATTCCATTTGCCTTCTTAATCACCTGTTGCACCTGTAAACCAACTTTGCACTAGCACACCCAGGTCTCTCTGTACAGCAGCATGTTTTATTATTTTATCATTTAAATAATAATCCCGTTTGCTGTTATTCCTACCAAAATGGATAACCTCACATTTGCCAACATTGTATTCCATGGGGCAGCACGGTGGCCTAGTGGTTAGCACAACCACCTCACGGCGCTGAGGTCCCAGGTTCGATCCCGGCTCTGGGTCACTGTCCGTGTGGAGTTTGCACATTCTCCCCGTGTCTGCGTGGGTTTCGCCCCCACAACCCAAAAATGTGCACATTAGGTGGATTGGCCATGCTAAATTGCCTCTTAATTGGAAAAAAATAATTGGGTAATCTAAATTTATTAAAAATAAACATTGTATTCCATCTGCCAGACCCTAGCCCATTCACTTAACCTATCCAAATCCCCTGCAGACTTCCAGTATCCTCTGCACTTTTTGCTTTACCACTCATCTTCGTGTAGTCTGCAAATTTGGACACATTGCCCTTGGTCCCCAACTTCAAATCATCTATGTAAATTGTGAACAATTGTGAGCTCAACACTGATCCCTGAGGAACACCACTAGCTACTGATTGCCAACCAGAGAAACACCCATTAATCCCCACTCTTTGCTTTCTATTAATTAACCAATCTTCTATCCATGCTACTACTTTACCCTTAATGCCATGCAGCCAGGGGCTGTTTAGCTCACTGGGCTAAATCGCTGGCTTTGAAAGCAGACCAAGGCAAGCCAGCAGCACCGTTCAATTCCCGTAACAGCCTCCCCGAACAGGTGCCGGAATGTGGCGACCAGGGGCTTTTCACAGTAACTTAATTTGAAGCCTACTCGTGACAATAAGCGATTTTCATTTTCATTTCATTTCATCTTTATCTTATGCAGCAACCTTTTGTGTGGCACCTTGTCAAAGGCTTTCTGGAAATTCAGATATACCACATCCATTGGCTCCCCATTATCTACCGCACTGGTAATGTCCTCAAAAAATTCCACTAAATTAGTTAGGTACGACCTGCCCTTTATGAACCCATGCTGCATCTGCCCAGTGGGACAATTTCCATCCAGATGCCTCGCTATTTCTTCCTCGATGATAGATTCCAGTATCTTCCCGACTACCAAAGTTAAGCTCACTGTCTATAATTACCCGCTTTCTGCCTACCTCCTTTTTTAAACAGTGGTGTCACGTTTGCTAATTTCCAATCTGCCGGGACCACCCCAGAGTCTGGTGAATTTTGGTAAATTATCACTAGTGCGTTTGCAATTTTCCTAGCCATCTCTTCTAGCACTCTGGGATGCATTCCATCAGGGCCAGGAGACTTAGAACATAGAACATAGAACAGTACAGCACAGAACAGGCCCTTCGGCCCTCAATGTTGTGCCGAGCCATGATCACCCTACTCAAACCCACGTATCCACCCTATACCCGTAACCCAACAACCCCCCCTTAACCTTACTTTTATTAGGACACTACGGGCAATTTAGCATGGCCAATCCACCTAACCCGCACATCTTTGGACTTGTCTACCTTTAGCCCCATTAGCTTGCCCATCACTACCTCTTAGTGATAACAATCATCTCAAGGTCCTCACCTGTCATAGCCTAATTTCTATCAGTCACTGGAATGTTATTTGTGTCTTCCACTGTGGATATCGACCCAAAAAACCTGTTCAGTTCCTCAGTCATTTCCTCATCTCCCATTATTAAATCTCCCTTCTCATCCTCTAAAGGACCAATATTTACCTTAGCCACTCTTTTTTGTTTTATATATTTGCAGAAACTTTTACTCTTTAGAACAAACAACAAAGAACAAAGAAAATTACAGCACAGGAACAGGCCCTTCAGCCCTCCCAGCCTGCGCTGATCCAGATCCTTTATCTAAACCTGTCGCCTATTTTCCAAGGATCTACTTCCCTCTGTTACCCGCCCGTTCATATAGCTGTCCTGATGCATCTTAAATGATGCTACCGTGCCAACCTCTACCACCTCCTCTGGCAAAGCGTTTCAGGCACCCACCACCCTCTGCGTAAAAAACTTTCCACGCATATCTCCCTTAAACTTTCCCCCTCTCACCTTGAAATCGTGACCCCTTGTAATTGACACCCCCACTCTTGGAAAAAGCTTGTTGCTATCCATCCTGTCCATACCTCTCATAATTTTGTAGACTTCAATCAGGTCCCCCCTCAATCTCCGTCTTTCCAACGAAAACAATCCTAATCTACTCAACCTTTCTTCATAGCTAGCAACCTCCATACCAGGCAACATCCCGGTGAACCTCCTCTGCACCCTGTCTAAAGCATCCACATCCTTCTGGTAATGTGGCGACCAGAACTGCACGCAGTATTCCAAATGTGGCCTAACCAAAGTCCTATACAACTGTAACATGACCTGCTGACTCTTGTACTCAATACCCCCTCCGATGAAGGCAAGCATGCTGTATGCCTTCTTGACCACTCTATCGACCTGCGTTGCCACCTTCAGGGTACAATGGACCTAAACTCCCAGATCTCTCTGTACATCAATTTTTCCCAGGACTCTTCCATTGACCATATAGTCCGCTCTTGAATTAGTACTTCCAAAATGCATCACCTCCCATTTGCCTGGATTGAACTCCATCGGCCATTTCTCTGCCCAACTCTCCAATCTATCTATATTTTGCTGTATTCTCTGACAGTCCTCCTCGCTATCTGCAATTCCACCAATCTTAGTATCATCTGCAAACTTGCTAATCAGACCACCTATACCTTCGTCCAGATCATTTATGTATATCACAAACAACAGTGGTCCGAGCACGGATCCCTGTGGAACACCACTAGTCACCTTTCTGCATTTTGAGACACTCCCTTCCACCACTACTCTCTGTCTCCTGTTGCCCGGCCAGTTCTGTATCCATCTAGCTAGTACACCCTGAACCCCATACGACTTCACTTTTTCCATCAACCTGTTATGGGAAATTTTATCAAACGCCTTACTAAAGTTCATGTATATGACATCTACAGCCCTTCCCTCATCAATTAACTTTGTCACTTTCTCAAAAAATTCTATTAGGTTTGTAAGACATGACCTTCCCTACACAAAACCATGCTGCCTATCACTGATAAGTCTATTTTCTTCCAAATGTGAATAGATCCTATCCCTCAGTATCTTCTCCAACAGTTTGCCTACAACTGACGTCAAGCTCACAGGTCTAAAATTCCGTGGATTATCCCTGCTACCCTTCTTAAACAAAGGGACAGCATTAGCAATTCTCCAGTCTTCCGGGACCTCATCCGTGCTCAAGGATGCTGCAAAGATATCTGTTAAGGCACCAGCTATTTCGTCCCTCGCTTCCCTCAGTAACCTGGGATAGATCCCATCCGGTCCTGGGGACTTGTCCACCTTAATGCCTTTTAGAATACCCAAAACTTCCCCCTTCCTTATGCCGACTTGACCTAGAGTATTTAAACATCCATCCCAAGCCTCAACATCCGTCATGTCCCTCTCCTTGGTGAATACCGATGCAAAGTACTCATTAAGAATCTCACCCATTTCCTCTGACTCCACGCATAAATTCCGTCTTTTGTATTTGAGTGGGCCAATCCTTTCTCTAGTTACCCTCTTGCTCCTTATATACGAATAAAAGGCTTTGGGATTTTCCTTAACCCTGTTAGCCAAAGATATTTCATGACACCTTTTAGCCCTCTTTATTGCGCGTTTGAAATTTGTCCTACTTTCCTGATATTCCTCCAAAGCTTCATCAGTTTTCAGTCACCTCGATCTTATGTATGCTTCCTTTTTCATCTTAGCTGGTGTCACAATTCCACCCATCATCCATGGTTCCCTAATCTTGCCATTTCTATCCTTCATTTTCACAGGGACATGTCTGTCGTGCATTCTAATCAACCTTTCCTTAAAAGACTCCCACATTTCAAATGTGGATTTACCCTTAAACAGTTGCTCCCAATCCACATTCCTGAGCTCCTGCCGAATTTTGTTATAGTTGGCCTTTCCCCAATTTAGCACTCTTCCTTTTGGATCACTCTTGTCTTTGTCCATGAGTATTCTAAAACTTACGGATTTGTGATCGCTATTCCCAAAGCAATCACCGACTGAAACTTCACCCACCTGGCCAGGATCATTCCCCAATACCAGGTCCAGTATGGCCCCTTCCCGAGTTGGACTATTTACATACTGCTCTAAAAAAACACTCCTGGATGCTCCTTACAAACTCTGCTCCATCTACGCCTCCAACACTACATGAGTCCAAATCAATGTTGGGGAAGTTAAAATCTCCCATCACAACCACCCTATTGCTCCTACATTTTTCTATAATCTGTCTACATATTTGTACCTCTACTACACGCTCACTGTTGGGAGGCCTGTAGTAAAGTCCCAACAATGTTACTGCACCCTTTCTATTTCTTAGCTCTACCCATATTGCCTCAGTGCTCGAATCCTCCATCGTGCCCTCACAGCTGTGATATCATCTCTGACCAGTAATGCAACTCCTCCACCCCTTTTACCTCCCTCTGTATCCCTCCTGAAGCATCTATACCCTGGGATATTTAGTTGCCAGTCTTGCCCTTCCCTCAACCAAATCTCAGTAATACCAATAACATCATATTCCCAGGTACTAATCCAAGCCCTAAGTTCATCTGCCTTACCTGCTACACTTCTCGCATTAAAACAAATGCACCTCAGACCACCTGTCCCTTTGCGTTCATCATCTCTTCCCTGTCTACTCTTCCCCTTAGTCACATTGAGTTTATTATCTAGTACCTTACTGGCTTTAGTTGCTGCCTCTTTACTGACCTCTAACTTCCTAATCTGGTTCCTATCCCCCTGCCACATTAGTTTATAACCTCCCCAACAATGTTATATTCTTTTTTTATATTCTGAGCAAGTTTACTCTCATAATCTATCTTACTCTACTTTATAGCTTTTTTAGTAGCGTTCTGTTGCCCCCTAAAGATTTCCCAGTCTCTAGCCTCCCACTAATCTTTGCCACTTTGTATGCTTTTTCCTTCAATTTGATACTCTTCCTTATTTCCTTCGATATCCATGGCCGATTTTCCCTCTTTCTACCGTCCTTCCTTTTTGTTGGTATAGACCTTTGCTGAGCACTGTGAAAAATCACTTGGAAGGTTCTCCACTGTTCCTCAACTGTTTCACCATGAAGTCTTTGCTCCCAGTCTACCTTAGCTAGTTCTTCTCTCATCCCATTGTAATCTCCTTTGTTTAAGCACAAAACACTAGTGTTTGATTTTACCTTCTCACCCTCCATCTGTATTTTAAATTCCACCATATTGTGATCGCTCCTTCCGAGGGTCCCTGACTATGAGATCATTAATCAATCCTGTCTCATTACACAGGACCAGATCTAGTACCGCTTGTTCCCTAGTCGGTTCCATTACATACTGTTCTAGGAAACTATCGCAGATACATTCCATAAACTCCTCCTCAAGGCTGCCTTGAGCGACCTAGTTAAACCAATCAACATGTAGATTAAAATCCCCCATGATAACTGCTGTACCATTTCTACATGCATCAGTTATTTCTTTGTTTATTGCCTGCCCCACCATAATGTTACTATTTGGTGGCCTATTTACTATTCCTATCAGTGACTTTTTTGCCTTACTATTCCTGATTTCCACCCAAATGGATTCAACTTTGTCCTCCATAGCACCGATGTTATCCCTTACTATTGCCCGGATGTCATCCTTAAATGACAGAGCAACACCACCTCCCTTACCATCCACTCTGTCCTTCCGAATAGTTTGATACCCTCGGATATTAAATTCCCAGTCGTGACCATCCTTCAACCATGTTTCAGTAATGGCCACTAAATCATAGTCATTCACGATGACTTGCGCCATCAACTCATTTACCTTATTCCGAATACGACAAGCATTCAGGTAAAGTATACTTATGCTGGCTTTTATACCTCTGTTTTGAATCTTAACATCTCGATCAGTAACTTCTCCCAAGTTATATTTCCTCTTAACTTTTCTCCTAATTTCTCTTGTCGTTGAACCCATATCTTCATGTAACAACCTGTCGCGGCGCTTACCATTTATGTTTTTACTTCGCGTTTTATTCCTTTTATTATTACTGGGCCTATTCATTGAGCTCCCCTCAGTCACTGTACCTTGTACTGTCGCCCTTTTTGATTTTTGACTATGGCTTCTCTGCCTTACACTTTCCCCCTTACTGCTTTTTGTTTCTGTCCCTGTTTTACTACCTTATGACTTCCTGCATCGGTCCCCATCCCCCTGCCACATTAGTTTAAACCCTCCCCAACAGTTCCAGCAAACACCCCCCCCAGGACATCGGTTCCAGTCCTGCCAGGTGTAGACCGTCCAGTTTGTACTGGTCCCACCTCCCCCAGAACCAGTTCCAATGCCCCAGGAATTTGAATCCCTCTCTCTTGCATCATCTCTCGAGCCACACATTCATGCTATCTATCCTGACATTCCTACTCTGACTAGTTCATGGCACTGGTAGCAATCCTGAGATTACTACCTTTGAGGTCCTAGTTTTTAGTTTAACTCCTAACTCCCTAAATACAGCTTGTAGGACCTCGTCCTGTTTTTTACCTATAATGTTGGGGCCTATGTGCCCCACGACAGCTGGCTGTTCATCCCCCCCCCCCCCCCCCCCCCAGAATATCCTGCAGCCGCTCCGAGACAGCCTTGACCCTTGCACCAGGGAGGCAACATACCATCCTGGAGTCTCGATTGCGTCCACAGAACCGCCTGTCTATTCCCCTTACGATTGAGTACCCTATCACTATAGCCCAGCCATTCTTCTTCCTGCCCTGTTGCGCAGCAGAGCCAGCCACGGTGCCATGAACCTGGCCTTCCCCTGGTGAGCCATCTCCTTCAACAGTATCCAAAACGGTATATCTGTTTTGCAGGGCGATGACCGCAGGGTACACCTGCATTGCCTTCCTACTCTTGCTCTGTCTTTTGGTCACCCATTTTCTTTCTCCCTCAGTAACTTTCACCTGCGGTGTGACAAACTCGCTAAACGTGCTATCCACGACGTCCTCAGCATCACGGATGCTCCAAAGTGAGTTAATCCGCAGCTCCAGAGCCGTCAAGCGGTCTAACAGGAGCTGCAACTGGACACACTTCTTGCACGTGAAGGAGCCAGGGATAGTGGACATGTCCCTGAGCTCCCACATCGCACACGAGGAGCGTGACACGGGTCGGGGATCTCCTGCCATGTCTTAAACCTTAGATAAACTTATACAACTAGAATTCCAAAAAACGAAAGAATAAATAAATAAATAAATTAGATAATGAAAAGAAAAACTAATTACCAGTCACTTACTAGGGTTAAAAACCACCTCCTCCCCACCTAGCTTCAAATTCCCAAACTCACTCTTTGCTGTCTCTGGCTGCGTCTCTGGCTCACTCGTCTCTGAATCAACTACTTCACTCTCCATCTTGATAAAAAATTCTATCATGTAGAAGCCAGGTATTTCTAATACAGCAAATATAGGTAAAAGATAGCTGTTTAAGCGTAAATATTAAGCCCCAGTTTTAAATTAAGGATTAAAAAACACATATTCTGCAAATTCATTTAATCATTTTCAAAATACATAGTTTGAAAGAAACCGAGAAGCCTGATACATTTCGCCAAGGACAAGGGCTGAATTCCATGGCAATGAGGTGGCAGGAGTAAAGGCTCTATTGTTCTGATTTCAGGCCACTCGTGATAACAGCCTGAACCACATTCCATAACTTATACAGGCTGAAACATTTTAGACTATTGCTGGATTTTTAAAATGGACAGTTAGAATATCGAATTAAATATATTTGATTCCAACATTCTCAAAACATAACAATTTCATAGAAGCAGCATAATTCACTTTACTAGATTAAAACAGACAGTTTGAATTACATTTTTCAAGTAATTGTCCAGCATTGCATGACAAGATAACATGAAGTCTCCATTGTTACAATAGCCAAGTCATCAGAAAAACCAGTTTCTGCTGGCTTTGATAAAGCACAATATCGCATTCTTTAGCATACACAAGTATGCAGATACGCAACAATTAGAAGTAATGTTACATATTAAAGATGGACGGCTTGCCGTCAAATCAGATGTGTTTGAGTCTAACCCAAACCAATTAGGATTATATTGGGGTGTGATTAGATGGCTTAAGACAGATATGAAACAGTATAACTGAAGAGTTTTGTTCCGCCATTTTTTTATGTAAGTTAGTTTTTGGTAGGTTTTGTGGGTTGGTAGCTTTTGGTAGATTTAGTTTGGGTAGGTTTTGTTGGTCGGTTAGAATCATCTATACTTTGATCTGACCTATTCACAGTCTCCCTGTATTCATATTTCATTTTCAGACTTTGACTTTTAAAGTTATTGTCGAGCTGTTTGCCTAAGCAAGAAGATAATTTCTGTGATTCTTTGAAAGCTTCAAATTGTCTACGAATTGCCTTTCAAATGACTTTCAAATTGTAATCAATAGAAGACAAATAAAACAATTCTTATTTGCACCTGAGAAGTTTTAACCTAAATTGCTACTGAGTTCCAGTAATCGCAAAGCTCTGCTGGTAACCAAATGGTTTCAAGTCCTTCAACTGGCGTAGTCGGCAGGAGGGAAGGAGCTCTGAAATGACCTTCAGAGAGGTTCGGAAAGCTTCAGGAAAAATCGGAGGAGGCCCAGGCGACGACGGAAGCTTTGGAAATAATCGGAGGAGGCCCGAAGACAGTCGGAACCCACGGCTAGACTAGGGTAAGAAATATCTTTTTCACCCATTAAAAGTCTTAAAGCCGCATCAATCAGTGCTTCAACCCTTGAAAAGGACATTTTTATAGACTGTGTTAAATCAATCAGGTGCCGGTCGTTGAGACTAACACAGCCTACACACAGTCAGCGACCTAGAAAAAGTTAGGGGCCTCACGGTAGCATTAGGGGCCTCACGGTAGCATGGTGGTTAGCATCAAGGCTTCACAGCTCCAGGATCCCAGGTTCGATTCCCGGCTGGGTCACTGTCTGTGTGGAGTCTGCACGTCCTCCCCGTGTGTGCGTGGGTTTCCTCCGGGTGCTCCGGTTTCCTCCCACAGTCCAAAGATGTGCGGGTTAGGTGGATTGGCCATGCTAAATTGCCCGTAGTGTAAGGTTAATGGGGGGGATTGTTGGGTTACGGGTATACGGGTTACGTGGGTTTAAGTAGGGTGATCATTGCTCGGCACAACATCGAGGGCCGAAGGGCCTGTTCTGTGCTGTACTGTTCTATGTTCTATGTTCTAAAGGTTGAATTTATGGCTGATCCAGATCAAAGTATAGATTCAGAGCCTTTAGCAGGCAGAAAATTACTCCCTACGACGATAAAAGGAGAATATGGGGTACCAGATGTTTCTATTGAAGATATGTTGGGGGATTTTGGATCTTTCATTCGTAGACAATTTGACCTAAGTGCAACCTCAAGAAAAATTGAATCAAAGTATGATATCCCCAGAGGACAGTGGTCCTTCGATAATATCAAGAGAGCATGGGGAAAATGCACACGATTCCACGGTGCAGAACGTGTAAAATGGTCCCTGTTAATTATGGGACAGATACACAGACAGCAAGAGATAATTATTAAAAATAAAAGCGATAATGAGTATAGGTCCACTAAAGACCAACTAATTGCAGTTGTTGAAGAATTACGAGATGCAAAATCCAAACTTGAACTTATGACGAAATTAGAACAGAATTGCAAAACAAAATCTCTGAACTCCAGCAGTTATCTTTTCAAATATCAGAATTCCAAAATCACATTTTTGAAGTGGAGTCAAAATAGCAACAGTTGCAATCAAAAACTGAGCGAATTGAACTTGAAAATTGCAAGTTAATCGAAGAAAGATGTGTTTTTGAAAGAGATATAAACAACGTCACTGAACACTGCAAAATCCTGATAGACAGCCTTGCAGTTCAAAATTTAAAGCAAAGCACAGCTCAGACTCAACCAGCAGCTGAACAAACAGCACAAACTCAGCAAGCAGCCCAAGCACCCCACCTAGTGGCACAATCGGCAATTGCACAGCCGAGATCAAGTGTCAGGAATAAATTAGTTCCTCTGCCAGATGAATCAGCTGAAGATAGTGTTCCTCCAATGCAAAATACTACATTAATTTGACTAGCCTCTTTAAAACGAAAACGGGTTAGAATTGGAAGCAAAATAATAGAAGAAGATGAAACTATCACTAGAAACATATTTGATCATCAATGGATTCATGAACCAGCAGATCCTACAAAAATTGACGAATGGTCCAAAAATCTTCCACACCCTAAAAAGGGTGCTATGACCACATGGGATGGAATTCACAGATTACAATCCATTTACAGTCTCTACCCATTTGATGGAGAACAAATTCTGACTATCATGCTAGGTATTCGTGTAATTTCAACCCTTAGAACTGAGGTGGAAGTTGCCCTTGGCGACGATTTGCAAAATTTAGAAGCTGGTTGGCTAGCAGTCAAGAATTGGCTATTAAAATGTTGTCCCCCCCCCCCACCCCGAGGACCGATTGGTCTAAGATCACATCTTGCATTCAAAAAAATAATGAAGATATTCAGGATTTCGAGGAAAGATTTTGACATACTTGGATGGAATAATCAGGAATGACACTCGCACAGGAAACTGACACATGGGATGGAAGCACTTTAAGTCCATTAAAAACGGCTTTTATAGCCGGTGTTAAACCTGAAGTTTCTGCTGCCTTGAATTTAGTTTCACCAGCTTGGGCCACAACTGGCACATACAGAGACATAGTTGACCGATACATTCTGATAGATCGTGGTTTGCAGAATCAGGCAATCTTTAACACTGCAGCTACTCAAATGCAGCCTATGGCACCTGCTCAAATGCAGCCTATGGCACCTGCTAAAATGCAGCCCATTGCTCAAATCCAGCCTATGTTACCAGCGCCGGCCCTAGGGTTGCTGGCGCCCCGGGCAAGTTGAACTTCGGCGCCCTTGGAGAGGGGCGGGGCCGAGAGGGGGGCGGGGCCGAGAGGGGGGCGGGGCCGAGAGGGGGCGGGGCTGAGAGGGAGGGGGCGGGGCTGAGAGGGAGGGGGTGGGGCCGAGAGGGAGGGGACGGGGCCGAGAGGGAGGGGGGCGGGGCCGAGAGAGAGGGGGGCGGGGCTGAGGGGGAGGGGGGCGGGGCTGAGGGGGAGGGGGGGCGAGAGGGGGAGGGGGGCGAGAGGGGGAGGGGGGCGATGGGGAGGGGGGCGAGAGGGGGAGGGGGGCCAGAGGGGGGCGAGAGGGGGAGGGGGGCGGACCCGAGGGGGGGGGGGGCGAGCGGACCCGAGGGGGGGGGGGGCGAGCGGACCCGAGGGGGGGGGGGAGCGGACCCGAGGGGGGGGGGAGCGGACCGAGGGGTGGGGGAGCGGACCGAGAGGGGGGGAGCGGACCGAGGGGAGGGGGAGCGGACCGAGGGTGGGGGGGGGGCGCGGACCGAGGGTGGGGGGGGGGGGAGCGGACCGAGGGTGGGGGGGGGGGAAGCGGACCGAGGGGGGGGGGGAAGCGGGCCGAGGGGGGGGCGGACCCGAGGGGGGGCGGGGCGGAGGGGGGGGCGGACCCGAGGGGGGGCAGGGCAGACCCGAGGGGGGGCGGACAAGAGGGGGGCGGGGGCGGGGCGGGGGGGGCGGACCCGGGGGGGAGCGGACCGAGGGGGCGGAACGGGGGGGGGCGGACAGAGGGGAGGGGGCCGTCCTGGGGGAGTGCGGCCACCCTGGGGGAGTGTGGCCACCGCGCATGCGCCGGTTGGCACCAGCCCAACTGCGCATGCGCGGGACCCGAGTCTCTGGCGCCCCCTAGCACATGGCGCCCCGGGCGACTGCCCGAGTTGCCGGTGCCTTGAGCCGGCCCTGCATGTTACCTATTGCTCGATTTCAGCCTACGTTACCCGCTTCTCCAGCGGCGGCTATTGCAGAACCTGCAGGAATATCAGCCGTAACTACAATACCACCACAAGCGTCAGGGTAAACATGTGCCCTTGCTCCATTAAAATCTCGTAAGGAAATACCACAATGTCTTTTCTGCGGTAAAGTAGGACACTGGATGGCAAAATGCTATCTTAAACAACAGATGGATTCGAGATAAAAGCAAATTACTGCGGATGCTGGAATCTGAAACGAAAGGGAAAATGCTGGAAAATCTCAGCAGGTCTGGCAGCATCTGTAGGGAGAGAAAAGAGCTAATGTTTCGAGTCCGATGACTCTTTGTGAAAGCTAGTAGAGAGAGTGGGAAATATTTATACTGTGGAGTAGGAATGAAAGATGAACCATAGCCACAGAAACCCAGGGAAACTTGGTGCTAATGGCCACAGAAACCAAGGGGAAAGAGTGCTAATGGCAGTCCCCAGATAGGACAAAAGATGTGAAAGGTCAAACAGCAGGGAAACTAACATCAGAGGATGAACTGTAGGTGTGGGGGAGGGGAAGGGGGAAGCAAAGAGGAGAAAGGTGCAGGAAAGAAAGAAATGATAAAAGACAGTTAAAATGAAATGAAAACAAATGGGTCGAGGTGGGGCTGACCATCTGAAGTTGTTGAATTCGATGTTCAGGCCGGAAGGCTGTAGTGTGCCTAACTGGATGATGCGATGTTGTTCCTCCAGTTTGCGTTGTTAACATGGCAAGCAACAGGAAGGTCAGGATCCTGAATGCGAACAGACCGAAGATGCTCAGCAAAGTGATCACCCAGTCTGCGTTTGGTCTCTCCGATATAGAGGAGACCGCATTGGGAGCAGCGAATGCAGTAGACCAGATTGAAAGAGGTGCAAGTGAAACGCTGCTTAACCTGGAATGAGTGTTTTGGGCCTGGAATGTTAAGCATGGAAGAGGTAAAGGGGCAGGTGTTACACCTTCTGCGATTGCATGGGAAGGTGCCATGGGTGATGGGAGAGGTACTGGGTATGGTGGAGGAGTGGACTAGATTGTCTCGGAGGGAACGGTCTCTGCGGAATGCTGACAGAGGGAGTGAAGGGAAGATGTGTTTGGTGGTGGCATCACGCTGGAGTTGGCGAAAATGGCGGAGGATTATGCTTTGCATACGGAGGCTGGTGGGATGAAATGTGAGAACGAGGGGGACTCTATCCTTGTTCTGGGAGGGAGTGGAGGGGGCGAGGGTAGTGACGCGGGAGATTGACCGCACACTCTAGGTGGGAAATCACGGTCGAGTAAGAAGGAACACATTTTCGAAGCACCATTTTGGAAAGTGGCATCGTCGGAACAAATGCGACTGAGGCGAAGGAGTTGAGTGAAAGGTTTGGAGTCCTTACAGGGTGTAGGGTGTGAAGAGCTGTAATCCAGATAGCTGTGGGAGTCAGTGGGCTTGTAGTGGATGTTAGTGGATAGTCTATTGCCGGAAATGGAGACAGAAAGATCGAGGAAAGGAAGGGAAGTGTCTGAGATTGTCCAGGTGAAAGTGATGGAGGGGTGGAAACTGGAAGCGAAGTTGATTAATTTTTCCAGTTCTGGGCGAGAGCATGAAGCGGCTCCAAAATAGTCATCAATGTATCGGTAAAGGAGTTATGGGAGGGGCACGAATAGGCCTGGAACAAGGAATGTTCCACGTACCCTATAAAAAGGCAGGCGGAGCTAGGACCCATGCGGGTACCCATTGCTACACCTTTGATTTCGAGAAAGTGAGATGAGTTAAAGGAGAAGTTGTTGAGAGATAGAACGAGTTCAGCCAGGCGGAGGAGAGTGTTGGTGGATGGGAATTGTCCGGGTTTCTTTTCGAGAAAGAAGCAAAGAGCTCTCAGGCCATCTTGGTGTGGGATGGAGGTGTAGAGGGATTGCACATCCATGGTGAATAGAATGTGGTTAGGGCCCGCGAACTGGAAGCTGTCAATATGACGCAGGGCATCAGAGGAATCCCGGATGTAGGTGGGGAGGGAATGGACCAGAGGAGTGAGGATGGAGTCAAGATAAGAGGAACTAAGTTCGGTGGGGCAAGAGCATGCTGACAATGGGCCTGCCGGGACAGTCCTTTTTGTGGATTTTGGGAAGTAGGTAAAAGCGGGCTGTCCGGGGTTGGGGGACTATGAGGTTGGAAGCCTTAGGGCGAAGGCATCCGGAGGAAATGAGGTTGCTAACGGTGTTGGAGATAATGGTTTGATGTTCAGTGGTCTGGTCATGGACCAGGGTGAGGTAAGAGGAAGTATCTGAGAGTTAGCGCTCAGCCTCTGCGAGGTAGAGGTCAGTGCGCCAGTCGGCAACAGCACCCCCTTTGTTGGCAGGTTTGATGACAAAGTCGGTGTTAGACCTGACTGAGTGAAGAGCAGAAAGTTCAGAAGGAGAGAGGTTGGAATGGGTGAGGGGGGGCAGAAAAATGAAGACGGCCAATGTCCCGTCGACAGTTAGAACATAGAACAGTACAGCACAGAACAGGCCCTTGGGCCCTCGATGTTGTGCCGAGCAATGATCACCCTACTCAAACCCACGTATCCACCCTATACCCGTAACTCAACAACCCCCCCTTAACCTTACTTTTTAGGACACTACGGGCAATTTAGCATGGCCAATCCACCTAACCCGCACATCTTTGGACTGTGGGAGGAAACCGGAGCACCCGGAGGAAACCCACGCACACACGGGGAGGACGTGCAGACTCCGCACAGACAGTGACCCAGCCGGGAATCGAACCTGGGACCCTGGAGCTGTGAAGCATTTATGCTAACCACCATGCTACTGTGCTGCCCATAGTTCTCAATGAAAAGATCAAGGGCAGATAATTGTCCCGGCGGGGGGGTCCACTTGGAGGCAGAATGTTGGAGGCACATGAAAGGATCAGTGGAACGGGGGGAGGATTCTTGCCCAAAGAAGTGGGCACGGAGACGAAGGCGGCGAAGGAAGAGTTCAACATCATGTCGAGCCCAGAATTCATTGAGGTGGGGACGTAAGGGTACAAAGCTGAGTCCTTTGCTGAGAACAGCACGCTCAGCCTCGGAGAGGGGAAGGTCAGAGGGTATGGTGAACACGCGGCAAGGGCTGGGATTGGGAGAAATGGGGTACGAGGGATTGGGACTGGTGGAGGACCTGGGATGGGCTGTGGTGTTGATGAGTTGTTGAAGCTTGCATTCCTTACCATCTGTAAGAAACAGGAAAAGATTCTTGTTAAGATGTCGAATCGATAAAATATTAAAGCATGCCGCTGTTCAGAGAGACTTGGGTGTGCTAGTGCATGAGTCACAGAAGGTTGGTTTACAAGTGCAACAGGTGATTAAGAAGGCAAATGGAATTTTGTCCTTCATTGCTAGAGGGATGGAGTTTAAGACTAGGGAGGTTATGTTGCAATTGTATAAGGTGTTAGTGCGGCCACACCTGGAGTATTGTGTTCAGTTTTGGTCTCCTTATTTGAGAAAGGACGTACTGGCACTGGAGGGTGTGCAGAGGAGATTCACTAGGTTAATCCCAGAGCTGAAGGGGTTGGATTATGAGGAGAGGTTGACTAGACTGGGACTGTACTCGTTGGAATTTAGAAGGATGAGGGGGGATCTTATAGAAACATTTAAAATTATGAAGGGAATAGATAGGATAGATGCGGGCAGGTTGTTTCCACTGGCGGGTGACAGCAGAACTAGGGGACATAGCCTCAAAATAAGGGGAAGTAGATTTAGGACTGAGTTTAGGAGGAACTTCTTCACCCAAAGGGTTGTGAATCTACGGAATTCCTTGCCCAGTGAAGCAGTTGAGGCTCCTTCATTACATGTTTTTAAGGTAAAGATAGATAGTTTTTTGAAGAATAAAGGGATTAAGGGTTATGGTGTTCGGGCCGGAAAGTGGAGCTGAGTCCACAAAAGATCAGCCATGATCTAATTGAATGGCGGAGCAGGCTCGAGGGGCCAGATGGCCTACTCCTGCTCCTAGTTCTTATGTTCTTATGTTCTTATGTTCTTATGCGAAGGATGAAATGAAACTGGTGACAGGGACAGCTTTGAGAGAGAGTAAGACGGTGCTGCTGGAGAGAGATGTCGAGTGTCTTCATGTGACGCTGCATGGCACAGAGTGTGGCTTTCAGGATGCGGCGAGAGCAGCAGTTGGAGGAATATTGTGTATCCTGGAACATAGAACATAGAACAGTACAGCACAGAACAGGCCCTTCGGCCCTCGATGTTGTGCCGAGCAATGATCGCTCTACTCAAACCCCCGTATCCAACCTATACCCATAACCCAACAACCCCCCCCTCCAAACCTTACTTTTTTTTGGGACACTACGGGCAATTTAGCATAGCCAATCCACCTAACCCGCACATCTTTGGACTGTGGGAGGAAACCGGAGCACCCGGAGGAAACCCACGCACACACGGTGCGCACACACTCCTGGAGGTACCTGTAATCCTGGAGGTTACATGCAGGGTGAAATTTAAGTTGAAATCCCCTTGGAGTAAGTCGGAGACGAAGGCAGTCACTGAGGAAGGAAATATGGCTGTAGAAGCGAGTCGTGGTGAATGCCTTGTCCAACACTAAGAGAGAAATGGAAAGCAGTGAAGTTGGATAGTGAGGGAGGGACTTACGGAAATCTTGTCGGAGAGAAGAGCAGTACTTCTTCAGGGTGAGCATTCCTGGAAGAGAGGTGGCAGTGAGTTAACCACTGGATAAATGCAAATTACTGCAGATGCTGGAATCTGAAATGAAAGGGAAAAAGCTGGAAAATCTCAGCAAGTCTGGCAGCATCTGTAGGGAGAGAAAAGAGCTAATGTTTCGAGTCCGATGACTCTTTGTCAAAGCTAGCAGACAGAGAGAGTGGGAAATATTTATACTGTGGAGTAGGAATGAAAGATGAGTCATAGCCACAGAAACCCAGGGAAACCGGGTGCTAATGGCCACAGAAACCAAGGGGAAAGACTGCTAATGGCAGTCCCCAGAGAGGACAAAAGATGGATTCGAGAGATGATAATGAAGTAGACAATGTTTACTGCAATACGTTTCCACCTCGTGGTCAACCACGTAACGCGCACAAACAAGACGCACCTAGGGTTACGTTCCAACAAGACACACCCAGTACGGCTTCTGGTCAGTACCACTTGCTAAGCAAGTACAACCATGGTTTGTTTTTATAGCTAATCAGCAACAGTATCACAATAGCCCAACTGTTTACCACATGGCTCTACAGAATCATCTCAGGCAACTGCCTGTTCTGCCTTCCACCATTATCCAGTATGAAGATGATGTTCTGATAACATCCATCAATAAAGATGATCATGACAAAGACTTACGGGGGCTGGTTTAGCTCTCTCAGCTAAATCGCTGGCTTATAAAGCAGGCCAGCAGCACGGTTCGATTCCCGTACCAGCCTCCCCGGACAGGCGCCGGAATGTGGCGACTAGGGGCTTTTCACAGTAACTTAATTGAAGCCTACTCGTGACAATAAGCGATTTTCATTTTTTCATTTTCATTACGGGTGGTCTTGAACCACCTCAGTACAAATAGTTACAAAGCTTGCTTTGCCAAAGCACAAATTGCCCAGGAAGAAGTTGTTTACTTGGGACAGAAAATTTCCACAGGCAAAAGGGAACTTACTCAGAACAGAACGGCTGCCAAGGCCAGCCTCCTGGCTACAGGGATACGGGACAAGTCACGTATCGCTAAAAAAGTTGCCAAGAACTCTCAACTTGAGAAAACTGTCATTATTCTGAATGTTGCTGTATTAATTTTAAGAAATTAACATATCTTGTTAGCTGTGTTTCCTTTAACAGAATCAACGAATTCATCTACAGAAAACCAAGATACAGCACAAAATTGGTTCAGTTATTCAATACTTTATTCAATAAGTTATTGTGTTTGATATTTTAAAATAAATGTTTAAAATTAGCTAGGAAATTAAAAGTTCAGAAAAATAACTCTGATTAAAGCAAATCTATAGAGAGAATATATCATTCTAAGAGACTTGATAACGGGAATTTGGCAGCAATCCAACTTTTACTCCCAGTCCATTTGAGTGACTATATGAAAAACGTTTAGAGATGCGAATGGCATCATTCCAAGCTATATGCCCCTTTTTGTCTCTGCAAGAAAATTAACCCTTTCAACAAGCTTTTGTGTATAATCCAGAAGATGTAAAAGACTTGACAATTCACATCCAATACAAAGTTTCATTATTATTCATTTATTAGTGAATTATTATTACTAATTTATTAATAAATTACATAATGAATTTTGATAATCATTTTACCATTTGTTACTAGGTCATATGTTCAACTTTTTATTGTATAATCATTTTATTTGTATACATGAAATTACTATTATTAATTGTTTATTGCTGAAAAGTCAGTGGAGTTGTGGACAGTGCAGAAGGATGTTGCAGGTTACAGAGGGACATAGATCAGTTGCAGACCTGGGCTGAGAGGTGGCAAATGGAGTTTAATGCAGAAAAGTGTGAGGTGGTTCATTTTGGAAGGAGTAACAGGAAGACAGAGTACTGGGCTAATGGTAAGATTCTTGGTAGTGTGGATGAGCAGAGAGATCTCGGTGTCCATGTACATAGATCCCTGAAAGTTGCCACCCAGGTTGATAGGGTTGTTAAGAAGGCATACGATGTGTTAGCTTTTATTGGTAGAGGGATTGAGTTTCGGAGCCATGAGGTCATATTGCAGCTGTACAAATCTCTGGTGCGGCCACATTTGGAGTATTGCGTGCAGTTCTGGTCGCCGCATTATAGGAAGGATGTGGAAGCATTGGAAAGGGTGCAGAGGAGATTTACCAGGATATTGCCTGGTATGGAGGGAAGATCTTATGAGGAAAGGTTGAGGGACTTAAGGCTGTTTTTGTTAGAGAGAAGAAGGTTAAGAGGTGACTTTATTGAGGCATACAAAATGATCAGAGGATTAGATAGGATGGACAGTGAGAGCCTTTTTCCTCGGATGGTGATGGCTAGCATGAGGGGACATAGCTTTAAATTGAGGGGAGATAGATATAGGACAGATGTCAGAGGTAGGTTCTTTACTCAGAGAGTAGTAAGGGTGTGGAATGCCCTGCCTGCAACAGTAGTGGACTCACCAACATTAAGGGCATTTAAATGGTCATTGGATAAACATGTGGATGATAAGGGAATAGTGTAGATGGGCTCTAGAGTGGTTTCACAGGTCGGCGTAACATCGAGGGCCGAAGGGCTTGTACTGCGCTGTAATGTTCTATGTTGTGTGCGCTGCAGTCCCGGTGGCGATGCAGGCATCAGTTCAGTTGCCGGTGTCTCCGTGAGCGTGTCGACCTCATCTTCATCCACGGGTGGGACCAAGGGGAGGACGGATTGTCCTGGAGCGGGAGCCGTGGTGAGGTGTGCTGGGGGGAGGAAGGATGGCGCCGGAGCAGAGGAGGGGGGATTGTGGGGACCCAGCTGGTCCCAGGTCCCTGAGGGAGACTGTGTCTTGGCGGCCGTCGGGGAACGCCACGTAGGCGTACTGTGGGTTCGCATGGAGTAGCTGTACCCTCTTGACCAATGGATCCGCCTTGTGGAGCCGCACATGCTTGCGGAGGAGAACGGGTCCTGGAGCTGCCAGCCATGTTCGGAGCGAAACCCCGGAGGTGGACGTCCTGGGGAAGGCAAAGAGAGGTTCACGGGGGGGGTTTCTTTAGTCGCGGTGCACAGGAGCGACCGAATGGAGTGAAGGGCGTCGGGCAGGACCTCCTGCCAGCGGGAGGCCGGGAGATTTCTGGACCTTAGGGCCAGCTGGACGGCCCTCCAGACCGTCTCATTCTCCCGCTCCACCTGCCCGTTTCCCCTGGGGTTGTAGCTGGTCGTCCTGCTCGAGGCAATTCCCCTGTTGAGCAGGTACTGGCGCAGCTCATCGCTCATAAATGAGGATCCCCGGTCGCTGTGGACGTAGGTGGGGAAACCGAACAGAGCAAAGATGGTGTTGAGGGCTTTGATGACGGTGGCAGACGTCATATCGGAGCATGGGACGACAAAGGGGAACCTGGAGCATTCGCCAACCACGTTAAGAAAGTACGTGTTTCGATCGGAGGAACGGAGAGGCTCTTTGAAGCGGGAGGCCTTCACCAGGTGCGCTCGATCTGCCGGTAGAAGTGCGGTTTACACTCTGCGCAGACCTGGCAGTCTTTGGTGATAGCCCTGACCTTCTCGATTGCTGGTCTTTATGAAGTGAAAAAAATGGGTGACCCCTGGGTGACAGAGATCGTCGTGCAGGGTCCGGAGTCAGTCCACTTGTGCGCTGGCACATGTACCTCGGGATAGGGCATCGGGGGGCTCATTGAGCTTACTGGGGCGATGCAAAATCTCGTAATTGTCGGTGGAGAGCTCGATCCTCCACCTCAAGATCTTATCATTTTTCATCTTGCCCCGCTGTGTGTTGTTGAACATGAAGGCAACCGACCATTGGTCAGTGAGGAGAGTGAATCTCCTGTCGGCCAGGTAATACCTCCAATGCTGCACAGCTTCAACGATGGCTTGGGTCTCCTTCTCGACGGAGGAGTGCCGAATTTCGGAGGTGTGGAGGGTGAGGGAAAAGAATGCCACGGGTCTGCCTGCCTGGTTGAGGGTGGCGGCTAGAGCGACATCTGATGCATCGCTCTCAACTTGAAAGTGGAGGGTCTCGTCGACCGCATGCATCGCGGCCTTGGCGATGTCGGCCTTGATACGGTTGAAGGCCTGGTGAGCCTCGGCCATCAGGGGGAAAACTGTGGAGTGAATGAGTGGGCGGGCCTTGTCCGCATATTTAGGGACCCACTGGGCGTAGTACGAGAAGATCCCCAGGCAGCGTTTGAGGGCCTTGGGGTCGGGCCTGAGAACTCCATTTTGAACCACATAGCCGAGGATGGCTAATCAGTTAGTGCTGAACATGCACTTCTCCTTGTTGTTGGTTAGGTTGAGGAGTTTGGCGGTGTGGAGGAATTTTGAAAGGTTAGCATCGTGATCCTGTTGGTCGTGGCCGCAGATGGTGACATTATCCAGGTATGTCCTGTCGTGGGCGCTGTACCGTCTGTTTTATTATGCTCTTGACGTAGCATAAGCTGCTTCCTTGATGTGCACTCTGACAAAGGAAGGTTCAGACTTGGCGATAGCTTTAACACATTTATTAAGCTATTAACAATTCCCCTACTTGGATTCGACACTCCTGTTAATCCTGCTATAGCTACTCAGACTGACGAACCAGTCTGCTACAATCCAGGTGGTGGGTGTGATGTGTTTCAAATCAACCCTGTGTACACACTGAGTGTCTCCACTGGAAAGAGGAAGATCATGTGTGCTGTGTCTTTTATATGGGTTTGTGTCATGCCCCCCTGTGGTAGTGTCACCTCTGTGTGTATCTTGAATGCCCATTGGTCGTGCCCAATCTTACTGGCCTATTGGTTGAATGTGTGTGTGTCATGCCTCTGGTGCTCCCTCTAGTGTCTATCTAGTCTACGTTTATTTACATTAACCCCTTGTGTATTTACAGTGATGCATATCACCACACCGTCTGCTCCTGGTGGCGACGGGTTTGCAATCCGGGGTGAGGTTTGCAAACAGAGAAGGCGGGTCGACCTTAAGCTTCGTAAGACCGCAGACAGTAAGGGGTGGTAGGGGCCCGCCAAATTTCAGGGTTAGGCTCTGATGGATGCACTGGAAGTTCAGGCCGAGTAGCAAGGCAGCGCAAAGTCTGGGAAGGACGTAGAGCTGGAAGCCGCTGAACTCTATGCCCTGGATGGTGAGGGTGGTGGTGAGTGGGATCCAGAGGCCAGGGACATTCTCTGGTTAATGGGGTGTACTGCAAGGGAGCAGTGCCTTACTGTATTGGGGTGGATGAAGTTCTCTGTGCTCCCGGAGTCCAGAAGGCAGGATATCTCGTGCCCATCGACCTTCACTGTCGTCGACCCGATGGCGAGGTTGTGCGGTCAGGACTGGTCGATCGTGATGGAGGCGAGCTGTAGCTGGTGTTGGAAGGCCCCTGGCTGGTCGGCGGCGGTAGCAGGCGATGAGCGACCCGATGAGGTGCCCGACGAGCAGGGGTCCTGAGGCGGGGAAGATGGCGGCGCCTACGGGGCACACGTGGTGGGCGGCGTTAAAGATGGTGGCGCCCACAGGCCACACGTGTTCCGAGGTCAGCAATATGGCGGCGCCCAAGGGCCGCACGTGGTCTGTTGCGAGGAAGATGGCGGCGCCCACGGGCCGCAGAAGGTCTGAGGCGAGGAAGATAGCGGCACCCACGGGTCTCACGTTGGGAGTGCAGGCACAATCGTGGCGATCGAGCGGGCCTGGCACACAGCAGTGAAATGTCCTTTCTTCCCACAGGCCTTGCAGAGCGTGCTCTGGTTGGCTGCAGCGCGGCGCAGGCTTGGTGTTGGCTGGGGGCAGTCAGTGGTGGGGTCCACGATGGGGTGCTCGCTGGCCGGGTCCATGATGTCCAGGAGGGGGGAGCCATGCGGTTGGGAGCTTAAGCCTGGACATTGCGGGAGGCGACTGTGAGTGAGATTGCGAGTGTCTTGGTGTCACCGGGGAGTTGATGCTGCATGGACAGGAGGTGCCTGCCGTAGATTATGTTGGTCTGCTGAGTGTAGTTCTCCTTCAGTAGCTCCATGGCCTCAGCGTAGGTAGACGCATCCCGGATGAGGGGAAAGATATCGGAGCTCAGCCGCGTACAGAGGGAGAGGGAGAAAAGAAAAGACAAGGAGCAACGGCAGAGACGCACAACCCAGGGGGGAAGGGAGCAGAGTCTGAGACGGGCAAAGAGATACAACATGGGGGTGTTGGTCACCCCCCCCCCCCACATCCACCCAAAAAAAAGGGAAACCCCCCATTGACCAAGGAGGACAGCAAGGGGGTGGGGGAGACAGGGAGGGGTTAGGGAAAGGGGGGCTGGGGGGGGGGGGGGGGGAGACACACGCCAAACTAGACGGCGGCAGTCTATAAATAAAGTAAGATGAAAGCCTTTGTTTGCGTTACACTGTACAATAAATGAACACGAACTGCAATGTACATACTGTTGAAAATGCTAATAAAAATATTTAAAAACAATTAATGTTGTCTCCCATCAATCTTGCTTGGAGACCACATTACTTTCAGTGACTGGGTTTTATTTTATATACAGAATTTGTACATAACTATCATCCAGTCACTCCACCTTTACTGGGAGATGTTGAATAAATGCACTTTGGACAGGTAATAGTAAAAAAGAAATTGAGCTGCCGACAGAGGGTGTGAGCTGCCAGCGAGTTCTCAAGAGGGAGAAAGATCTTTGGAACATTGTGTAATGCAAGGCAATGACTGAATAACAGGCTGCTGTGGTTTCATTGGATAAGGTCCCAAGTTAACAACTCCTCCCTTCCACGTTGTGACAAAGGGGTTTAAAACTGAGAGACACAGTGAGGATTCCATCTCACACTGAAACTGGGCAGCTGAATCGACAGCAGCAGCGACATGGCTTACTGGCTGCCCGTTCTCCTGACCCTGGCAGCCCTCCTGCTCACCCTGCTGTACTTTCTGGGTGCCCTCAGGGTCCGTCGACCTGGCGAGCCCCCCCTTGACTCCGGCTACCTGCCCTGGCTGGGGCATGTCCTGCCTTTTCGCAGGAACACGTTGCAGTTCCTCCAGCGGATGCAGAGGAAGCACGGTGATATCTTCACCGTGCAGCTGGGGGGCCATTATATCACCTTCCTAATGGACCCCCTGTCCTACGGAGCAGTGGTGAAGGAAGCCCGAGCCAAGCTGGATTTTGAGAAGTTTGCAGTGGAGCTGGTGGCGAGGGTGTTTGGATACCAGGCGAGGGACGAGGACCACAAGCTGCTGAACGCCGCCAGCAGCAAGCACCTGATGGGGGATGGCCTGGTGGAGCTGACCCGGGCCATGATGGGCAACCTGCAGAAACTGATGCTCCAAAGCGTGGCCCAGCCTGGCCAGTGGAAGGAGGACGGCCTCTTCCACTTCAGTTACAACCTGGTGTTCAGGGCTGGCTACCTGACCCTGTTTGGGACCCAGCCGGCCACTGAGAGTGACCAGCAGGAGGAGGAGGATGCAGCCTGGCAGCGCGACCACCAGCAATCTGACCACATCTTCGGCCATTTTAGGAGGTACGACCGCCTCTTCCCGCGCTTGGCATATGCCGTCTTGACGCCCAAACAGAAGCTGGAGGCTGAGAAGCTCAAGAGGCTTTTCTGGGAGCTGCTCTCCATCCAGAAGATGGGAAACCGGGAGAATATCAGCAGGTGGATCTCCGAGCGTCAGCAGCAGATGGCGGAGCAAGGGGTGGAGCAAGGCATGCAGAGTCGCTACATGTTCCTGCTGCTCTGGGCATCGCAGGGCAACACTGGCCCTTCAGCCTTCTGGCTCCTGCTATACCTTATCAAGTCCCCCAAGGCTCTGGGGGCGGTGCGGGCTGAGATAGACCGGATCCTGCGGGAGACGGGCCAGGAGGCCAAAGCGGGGGCCCCACCCATCGAGCTGACCAGGGACATGCTGCTGAGGACCCCGGTGCTGGACAGCGCAGTGGACGAGAGCCTCCGGCTGACTGCCGCCCCAATGCTGGTCCGGGCCGTGTTGGAGGACACCAGCCTCCAGATGGCGGACGGCAGGGAATGCTGGCTGAGGAAGGGTGACCGGGTGGCCCTCTTCCCTTACCTGTCGGCACACATGGACCCGGAGATCCACCCGCAGCCGCACACCTTCCAGTTTGACCGTTTCCTCCAGGCGGATGGCAGCAGCAGGAAAACCGACTTCTACAAGGGCGGCAAGAGGCTGAAATACTACAACATGCCCTGGGGGTCAGGGGTCAGCATGTGTCCCGGGCGCTTCTTCGCCGTCAATGAGCTCAAGCAGTTTGTCTTCCTCATGCTCAGCTACTTCGAATTTGAGTTGGTGAACCCCGAGGAAGATATCCCTCCCATAGACTGCAACCGCTGGGGGTTCGGAACTATGCAACCCACACACGACGTCCAGTTCAAATACCGCTTGAGGTTTTAACACTGTGTGTGTGTGTTTATGTGTGCGCGTGTGTGTAGTCCACTGCCACTGCCTTATTGCAAAGTTTTACACGTTTAACCCTCGCTCTTCCCTCCACACACCTGAAACCCTGTATTCAAATACTCGAACCAACTAATCAATCACTCCAACAGACGCTCAGGCCATTTATTGCGTAGATGTTTTGGGGATCTTGCTGTGTAAATTTCCTGTTGGACAAAAACCAGGACGCTTGCTCTAAACCACTGTGGGATAGCCTCAGGCTATGAAAGTGGCTGTATGAATGTTCTTTCAGAGGGCCAGTGCAGAGCCGATGGTCCGAATGGCCTCCTTCTGCACTGTTAAGATTCTGTGATTGTGTGAAGTTCGTTCTTCCCACGGTGTGGAGCCCACAGGAGTGTGTGATGCAGTTACCTTCACCCTTTGTTGTCCCTCAATCCTCTGATTGAAATATTACATCCCCTTCCTCCCTCCCCATGCTACCGCCCTTGCGCTACTTAACACCCAGCACCCACTATTCCTGAACGGTGTGCCATTCCGATTCAATGGGCAGGAGGTGGATGCGCTGGTTTGGTTCGACGCCTCATCCAAAGGACGGCACCTCCAACAGTGCCGCACTCCCTCAGTGCCCCGCTGGAAACCAGCCCAGATTTGTGTGCTCAAGTCTCTGCAGCAGGACCCAGCTTCACAGCCAATTGAAACAGAGGTGAGCATGTTGCACAGTGAGCCATCGCTGTCACATTATGGTGCCTGACCTTCACACATGGTGCAGAGACGGCACAGAAAAGCTGTGTTTTTAAGGACGCCCAGAGCATTTTGTTACTGAAGGAAACTGTCCATTTCTAGTGGGTAAAAGGGTAATTGATTTAGCCATTTAAATGTAAAAACTAAAGCCCAGTTTAAAATCCATTTAAAAATGGATTTCATCATATAACTTCACGTATAATTTAGATTACAAATACGCAGAATTTGCAGTGGCAAAACAGAGGATCTGAAATATTCAAAGAAACTAGGGAGAGCTAATGCAACATTTTTATTGATATCATAAACTGACCATTGTTTTAAATAGCAAAAGCTATGCAGCATACCCAAGGTCGCCATGACTACATGAACACACCATTGTTCAGAATTCAGATAGAAGCACAGTCAGCAATAAACCAGCAAACACTAGAATTGATTAAGTGGACATATCACATTCCAACACACACAAAAATCTACAAATGCAACATATCCGAATATATGTTGCACATTGATGATTGACAACTAACCATCTAACCAAATGTATTTAAAACCCATCCAAGCCAATCAGCACATTGCAGGGGTAGGGACAGATGGAGTTAGACTGATAACATTCTCCTTAAACATAGAAGTTCGGGAAGCCATTTTCTATCTGGACAAATACATACTTTTATTTGACTATTTGCTATCCTTATTTTCCCTTCTAAAACTCTTGAAGTCTGCGCAAGCTGTCTTTGCCTTCAGCAAGAAACCATTTCTGTATTATTTTTGAAAGTTAAAATTGTTTTATAAATTACTTCTCTTTAAGTCTTTTGCTGGCAAGGTTTATTGAGACTAGATTTAAGTTTCTCTCAATTGTAATCAGTCGAGGCAATAAAAGATTCTTACTTTGCATCCGAGAATTGTAACACAAATTTCTACCGAGTTTTAAAATGTATGTGAGACTGCACTTGAACTGCATGGTAGATCTCTACAATTACCAATGGAGCACTTTTGAAACGTGGTCAGTGTTATAATGTCGATGAAGATGCAGAGAGAATTATTATGTTGATGTTCAGAATTGGCTTCACTCGTATTATCTTTCACCAACACAAGTAATGAATCATTATTTCTCCTTTTAAAAAAATGGCATGATATTCTTTTTTCAAGCCTTAAGAAAGCACCAATTTTTAATATGGTCATAGATGAAATGAAATGAAAATCGCTTATTGTCACAAGTAGGCTTCAAATGAAGTTACTGTGAAAAGCCCCTAGTCGCCATATTCCATGCCTGTTCAGGGAGGCTGGTACGGGATTGAACCGTGTTGCTGGCCTGCCTTGGTCTGCTTTAAAAGCCAGCTCTTTAGCCCTGTGCTAAACCAGCCCCTAACGAGCTATTTGTTTGTCATGTCCAATGATTTCCTTTCATTTGTCCAGATGGAATTTGTGTTGAAGTCCTGTGTGGGAGGGTTTTTCCAGATCGACCTGCTTGATGAGAGTCATACCTTGGGTGGGTTGATTAGATCAGTATGAAGTGGCAGGTGGGGGGCATTGCAAACTTTTCCTATCATGTTGTGGGTTATTGTAACTCAGTGGATATGTGGAGAAGTGACGTTTGCCAGACATGGAGACGGTGGAATGGTGTTGAGTGTAGTGTTCCAATAATAATAATATGCATGGTAGCATTCAGCTGGGTGTCAACTCTGATGATCTTAACAAAACAGGGGCGCAGTTTTCTGCTTTGACAAAGGGTCATCTGGACTCGAAACGTGAGCTCTTTTGTCTCCCTACAGATGCTGCCAGACCTGCTGAGATTTTCCAGCATTTTCTCTTTGGGTGCCGTTTTCTGTGACTGAATATGAGAGTGCGAGTGCTGAGGTTGGGAGAGTGGTGGTAGCAGCCCCCCCACATTGAGCCGGATAGTTTGACAATCAGGTTGTTTCTGGGCTTGACCTTGGCTGCATTTGTTTTTCGATGTTCCCAGAAGGCCAGTGTGCTGTCTGAGGTCACTCCGAGGTATGTTGGAGTTTGGAGCTGCTTTAACTTGTAACCATTCATTTGGATGTTAAGCTTTCTTGGCTTTTGCGTTGTGAAGATGGAATAAGCTGGATACTGTTTTTTGCAGGGGTTGGCTTGAGTCACCATATGTTGCAGTATTATTCCCATCTTTTGTGTTTAAACAAAGGAGATTACAAGGGGATGAGAGAAGAACAAGCTAAGGTAGACTGGGAGCTAAGACTTTATGGTGGAACAGTTGAGGAACAGTGGAGAACCTTCCAAGCGATTTTTCACAGTGCTCAGCAAAGGTTTATACCAACAAAAAGGAAGGACGGAAGAAAGAGAGAAAATCGACCGTGGATATCTAAGGAAATAAGGGAGAGTATCAAATTGAAGGAAAAAGCATATAAAGTGGCAAAGATTGCTGGGAGATTAGAGGACTTGGAAATCTTTAGGGGGCAACAGAAAGCTAATAAAAAAGCTATAAAGAAGAGTAAGATAGAGTATGAGAGTAAACTTGCTCAGAATATAAAAACAGACAGTAAAAGTTTTTACAAATATATAAGACAAAAAAGAGTGGCTAAGGTAAATATTGGTCCTTTAGAGGATGAGAAGGGAGTTTTAATAATGGGAAATGAGGAAATGGCTGAGGAACTGAACAGGTTTTTTGGGTCGGTGTTCACAGTGGAAGACACAAATAACATGCCAGCGACTGATAGAAATGAGGCTATGACAGGTGAGGACCTTGAGAGGATTGTTATCACTAAGGAGGGAGTGATGGGCAAGCTAATGGGGCTAAAGGTAGACAAGTCTCCTGGCCCTGATGGAATGCATCCCAGAGTGCTAAAAGAGATGGCTAGGGAAATTGCAGATGCACTAGTGATAATTTACCGAAATTCACTAGACTCTGGGGTGGTCCCGGTGGATTGGAAATTAGCAAACGTGACGCCACTGTTTAAAAAAGGAGGTAGGCAGAAAGCAGGAAATTATAGGCCAGTGAGTTTAACTTCGGTAATAGGGAAGATGCTGGAATCTATCATCAAGGAAGAAATTGCGAGGCATCTGGATAGAAATTGTCCCATTGGGCAGACGCAGCATGGGTTCGTAAAAGGCAGGTCATGCCTAACTAATTTAGTGGAATTTTTTGAGGACATTACCAGTGCAGTAGATAACGGGGAGCCGATGGATGTGGTATATCTGGATTTCCAGAAAGCCTTTGACAAGGTGCCACACAAAAGGTTGCTGCATAAGATAAAGATGCATGGCATTAAGGGTAAAGTAGTAGCATAGATAGAGGATTGGTTAATTAATAGAAAGCAAAGAGTTGGGATAAATGGGTGTTTCTCTGGTTGGCAATCAGTAGCTAGTGGTGTCCCTCAGGGATCCGTGTTGGGCCCACAATTGTTCACAATTTACATTGATGATTTGGAGTTGGGGACCAAGGGCAATGTGTCCAAGTTTGCAGATGACACTAAGATGAGTGGTAAAGCGAAAAGTGCAGAGGATACTGGAAGTCTGCAGAGGGATTTGGATAGGTTAAGTGAATGGGCTCGGGTCTGGCAGATGGAATGCAATGTTGACAAATGTGAGGTTATCCATTTTGGTAGGAATAACAGCAAACGGGATTATTATTTAAACGATAAAATATTAAAGCATGCCGCTGTTCAGAGAGACTTGGGTGTGCTAGTGCATGAGTCACAGAAGGTTGGTTTACAAGTGCAACAGGTGATTAAGAAGGCAAATGGAATTTTGTCCTTCATTGCTAGAGGGATGGAGTTTAAGACTAGGGAGGTTATGTTGCAATTGTATAAGGTGTTAGTGCGGCCACACCTGGAGTATTGGGTTCAGTTTTGGTCTCCTTACTTGAGAAAGGACGTACTGGCGCTGGAGGGTGTGCAGAGGAGATTCACTAGGTTAATCCCAGAGTTGAAGGGGTTGGATTATGAGGAGAGGTTGAGTAGACTGGGACTGTACTCGTTGGAATTTAGAAGGATGAGGGGGGATCTTATAGAAACATTTAAAATTATGAAGGGAATAGATAGGATAGATGCGGGCAGGTTGTTTCCACTGGCAGGTGACAGCAGAACTAGGGGGCATAGCCTCAAAATAAGGGGAAGTAGATTTAGGACTGAGTTTAGGAGGAACTTCTTCACCCAAAGGGTTGTGAATCTATGGAATTCCTTGCCCAGTGAAGCAGTTGAGGCTCCTTCATTTCATGTTTTTAAGGTAAAGATAGATAGTTTTTTGAAGAATAAAGGGATTAAGGGTTATGGTGTTCGGGCCGGAAAGTGGAGCTGAGTCCACAAAAGATCAGCCATGATCACATTGAATGGCGGAGCAGGCTCGAGGGGCCAGATGGCCTACTCCTGCTCCTAGTTCTTATGTTCTTATGTTCACAAGTCCTCGTTTAGGGTTTGCTCCAAAGCTGGGGGTTGCGTCGCGAGGCTGGATGTCATCGTCATATCTGGATTTTCAGGAGGTAGCTTTTGGAAGATTATTTGTATAAGAGGTTGAACAAGGTTGGAGTCTTTGGGGAGTTCACTGGTTTGTCTTTTCCATCTATCTTTTGTCTGTCCAAGGTGAACTTTGAACCTTGGATTGTTCAACAGGGTTCCGATGCTTTTAGTCACCTGGGGGTTGGGGGGTTCTGTGGGGTGAGGTGGGGGGGGGGGGGAGCTATGGGGTGAGGTGGGGGGGGGGGGGAGCTATGGGGTGAGGTGGGGGGGAGCTATGGGGTGAGGTGAGGGGGAGCTATGGGGTGAGGTGGGGGGAGCTATGGGGTGAGGTGGGGGGGAGCTGTGGGATGAGGTGGGGGGGAGCTGTGGGATGAGGTGGGGGGGAGCTATGGGGTGAGGTGGGGGGGAGCTGTGGGGTGAGGAGGAGGGGGAGCTGTGGGGTGAGGTGGGGGGGAGCTGTGGGGTGAGGTGGGGGGGAGCTATGGGGTGAGGTGGGGGGGAGCTGTGGGGTGAGGTAGGGGGGAGCTGTGGGGTGAGGTGGGGGGAGCTATGGGGTGAGGTGGGGGGAGCTATGGGGTGATGTGGGGGGAGCTATGGGGTGAGGGGGGGGGGGGGTGGGAGCTGTATAGCGTATTTGTTTGGCAGTTCTTGCTTGAGCAGCTGGGCATTTGACCAGACACCAAGAAGACATGCAATGCAGCACAGTGATCAGCTATGGGGTGATACGGAGGACACGTATAACCTGATGCAGAGTGGTGTTGCTAGTCATAGTGGTGAATGTCTAACCAAGACCCTAGCATTCCTAGAATAGAATAGACGAGAATCCCTACAGTGCAGAAGGAGACCATTCGGCCCATCCACTCCGCACCAGCCATGGGAAGAGCACCCTACCTAGGCACATGCCGCCGCCCTCTCCCCATATCCCTACCTAACATTTTAGACACAAAGGGGTAATTTATCTTGGCTAATCCACCTAACCTGCACATCTTTTTACTGTGGGAGGAAACCAGAGCACCCGGAGGAAACCCACACAGACATGGAGAGAAAGTGCAAACTCCACATAGACAGTCACCCGAGGCCAGAATAATCTTTATTATTGTGACAAGTAGACTTACATTAACACTGCAATTAAGTTACTGTGAAAATCCCCTTGTCACTACATTCCGGCACCTGTTCGGGTACACTGAGGGAAAATTTAGAATGTTCAATTCACCGAACAAGCACGTCTTTCAGGACTTGTGGAAGGAACCCGGAGCACCCGGAGGAAACCTACACAGACACGGGGAGAATGTGCAGACTCAGTACAGACGGTGACCCAAGCTGGGAATCGAACCTGGGACCCTGGCACTGCGAGGCAAATATAGGAACCCTGGATAACGAGGGATATTACAAACCTTGCCAAAAAGAAAAAGGAAGGATTCGTAAAATCTAAAAGGCTGAGGGTAGATGAAGCCCTCAAAGGATATAAAGAAAGTAGAAGGAACTTAAGGTAGGAGTTAGGAAGGCTAAAAGGGGTCATGAAATGTCATTTGTAAACAGTATTAAGGAAAACCCTAAGGCTTTTATACATTTGTAAGGAGCAAGAGGGTAGTCAGAGAAAGGGTTGGTCCATTCAAGGATAATGAAGGGAATCTATGTATGGAACCAGAAAAAATGGGAAAGATTCTGAATGAATACTTTGCCTCAGTATTCACCAAAGAGAAGGACTTGGTGGATGAGGCGTGTTGGAGGGCATTTTGTGATACTGGACTATGATATAAATTATAGGTGGCCCTGTAACTACATTTGTGCTCCTATATTAATTTTGAATAGTTCTGATGAAACAAAAGGTACTCATTGGCTTAGACGCCTGTTTAGAAGAGGCAATTTGTAGAAATAGATAGTGTATACACAATGCTGTTAATATCAGAAAAGACACAAAATGGCTGGGTAAATAAATATGTCCATGATCATGTTTCTTGTTTAAACGAAAGAAGGGTGGTGACAAAATGACGTCTGGTAGAGAACCACGATACAGCACAAAATTAGTTCAGTCATATATTCAATAACTTATTGTGTTTGATATTTTACAATAAATGTTTAAAATTAGCTTGGAAATTAAAACTTCAGACAATGTGGCTTTAAAAGGAAAAACACACAACTCTGATTGAAAGCAAATCTATATTCCAAAAAACACATCGTTCTCGACACTTGATGACAGGAACTTGGCAGCAATCCAAACTCCCGTGCTGGGTTTGCCCGTCCAAACTCTGAGCTCTGGCTTTGTAATTCTGATAAAGTAATAAAAAGACAAAACGGTTGAAGTTGTATTTTTAATTGGAACTTACAAATCTTAAGTTTTGAATATTCAGATATATTCAGATTAGTGAACCCACTCTGTCCTGTGCAGAATGGATCTTTGGTGTTAGAGCATAGAACATACAGTGCAGAACTTTACAAGTAACTACAAGTGCCACGATATTTGCAGTAGCTTCAGGAATTTGAGATAGTTGAATTATTGTAAACTGGCTAATTAACCAGGCAAATGCACCTCAAGGTCAGGTTCAAACGCAACAGAACTAGGAAAATGGATATGAAAGGTTTGGAATATAACCCCTGCATTACACAGGTGTTTGGCCCATATAGGAAAAGCTTTAAAGGGACGACATCTAACACCTGGTGACGACCAGGACACTTTTCCACTTTTCCTTTAAATTTTTAGGTTAAACATTCAAGAAAGGCTTGAATGACAGCAGCAGCTGTGGTGACTCATGATGGCTCTTGAGATCTCAAAGAACAAAGAATAAAGAAAAGTACAGCACAGGAACGGGCCCTTTGGCCCTCCAAGCCTGCGTCAACCATGCTGTCCGTCTAAACTAAAATCTTCTACACTTCCTGGGTCCATATCCCTCTATTCCCGTCCTATTCATGTGTTTGTCAAGATGCCACTTAAATGTCACTATCTCCCTGCTTCCTCCACCACCTCCGGCAGCGAGTTCCACGCACCCACTACCCTCTGTGGAAAAAACTTGCCTCGTACAGCTCCTCTAAATCTTGCTTCTGGCACTTTAAACTCTGCCCCTAGTAATTGATCCCTCTACCCTGGGAAAAAGCCTCTGACTATCCACTCTGTCTATGCCCCTCATAATTTTGTAGACCTCTATCAGGTCGCCCCTCAACCTCCGTCATTCCAGTGAGAACAAACCAAGTTTATTCAACAGCTCCTCATAGCTAATGCCCTGCATACCAGGCAACATACTGGTAAATCTCTTCTGCCCCATCTCTAAAGCCTCCATATCCTTCTGGTAGTGTGGCGACCAGAATTGAACACTATACTCCAAGTGTGGCCTAACTAAGGTCCTATACAGCTGCAACATGACTTGCCAATTCATATAATCAATACCCCGGCCAATGAAGGCAAGCATGCCGTATGCCTTCTTGACTACATTCTCCACCTGTGTTGCCCCTTTCAGTGACCTATGGATGTGTACACCTAGATCTCTCTGACTTTCAATACTCTTGAGAGTTCTACCATTCACTGTATATTCCCTACCTGCATTAGACGTTCCAAAATGCATTACCTCACATTTGTCCGGATTAAACTCCATCTGCCATCTCTCCGCCCAAGTCTCCAAACGACCTAAATCCTGCTATTTCCTCTGACAATCCTCATCGCTATCCGCAATTCCACCAACCTTTGTATCGTCTGCAAACTTACTAATCAGACCAGTTACATTTTCCTTCAAATCATTTATATATACTACGAAGAGCAACGGTCCCAGCACTGATCCCTGTGGAACACCACTAGTCACAGCCCTCCAATTAGAAAAGCACCCTTCCATTGCTACTCTCTGCCTTCTATGATCTAGCCAGTTCTGTATCCATCTTGCCAGCTCACCCCTGATCCCATGTGACTTCACCTTTTGTACCCGTCTACCATGAGGGACCTTGTCAAAAGCCTTACTGAAGTCCATATAGGCAACATCCACTGCCCTACCTGCATCAATCATCTTTGTGACCTCTTTGAAAAACTCTATCAAGTTAGTGAGACACAACCTTCCGTTCACAAAACCATGCTGCCTCTCACAAATACGTCCATTTGCTTCCAAATGGGAGTAGATCCTGTCTTAAGAATTCTCTCCAGTAATTTCCCTACCACTGACGTAAGGCTCACCGGCCTGTAGTTCTCTGGATTATCCTTGCTACCCTTCTTAAACAAAGGAACAGCATTGGCTATTCTCCAGTTCTCCAGGACATCACCTGAAGACAGTGAGGATCCAAAGATTTCTGTCAAGGCCTCAGCAATTTCCTCTCTAGCTTCCTTCAGTATTCTGGGGTAGATCCCAACATGCCCTGGGAACTTATCTACCTTAATATTTTTCAAGACGCCCAACACCTCGTCTTTTTGGATCTCAATGTGACCCAAGCTATCTACACACCCTTCTCCAGACTCAACATCCACCAATTCCTTCTCTTTGGTGAATACTGATGCAAAGTATTCATTTAGTACCTTGCCCATTTCCTCTGGCTCCACATGTAGATTCCCTTGCCTATCTTTCAGTGGGCCAACCCTTTGTAGGAAGGGAAGGACTTTCTGCATGGTCTCACACATGCTCCATAACCGTTCCACCATGAGGAACTCAGTCCCTTCTCACCACCCATCCTGTAGGGAAACGGGAATCAGAGAGCACGGGAAGGAAGAGGAAGAGGAAGGGAGGCAACAACCTCAACATCCCTCGCCGCCCGTGCTAACCATGAAGAACTCACCTGAGTGCAGTAGCAGTAAGCTGAACCCAATTCCCCATTTCACCAACAATCTCACACCCCTTACCCTCCCCCTGTCACTAACCATCAGGTAGCCCTCTTGTACACAATGCAAAACAGAAACAAACACAAAATACACTTCCACTTGCAAATTTATAAATTAAATCATGCCACATTGCAAAGACAAATAATCACCGTGTGCACTCCGTTAGTGCGTTTTCCAGGTGCCTTTGAATAGAATAGAAATAGAAAATCGCTTATTGTCACAAGTAGGCTTCAATGAAGTTACTGTGAAAAGCCCCTAGTCGCCACATTCCGGCACCTGTCTGGGGAGGCTGGTACAGGAATCAAACCGTGCTGCTGGCCTGCTTGGTCTGCTTTAAAAGCCAGCGATTTAGCCCAGTGAGCTTTTGCTTCTCCTACTGAAGGGTCATGAGACCGAAAACAATTTTACGGCCCCATCAGATAGAACAAAAGCATATATTAACCTTTGTTCTATCAAAACACTAAGTAACAAAAGCCCTTGATTAATATGACAGGTATAATGTGTAAGTTTTTAATTCTAGCCATAATCCACCCCCTTCCCAGTAATAACTTTGTGCATGTTTCATAGATCATAGAATTTACAGTGCAGAAGGAGGCCATTCATGGTTAGCACAGGCAGCGAGGGATGTTGGAAGTATGTTGGAACGAGCACCCTGCCCAAGGTCAACACCTCCATCCTATCCCCATAACCAAGTAACCCCACCCAACACTAAGGGCAATTTTGGAAACTAAGGGCAATTTAGCATAGCCAATCCACCTAACCCGCACATCTTGGGATTATGGGAGCAAACCGGAGCACCCGGAGGAAACCCACGCACACACGGGGAGGATGTGCAGACTCCGCACAGACAGTGACCCAAGCCGGAATCGAACCTGGGACCCTGGAGCTATGAAGCAATTGTGCCATCCACAATGCTACAGTGCTGCCATTTCTATAAGATCATAAGGCGTAGGAGCAGATTTAGGCCACTTGACCTATCGAGTCTGCTCCGCCATTCAATGGGATCATGACTGATCTGAATGATAATTCTCAACTCCACATTCCCACCTTATCCCCATAACCCTTGATTCTCTGCCTGATTAAAAATCTGTCTCTCTCAGCCTTGAACATACCTAACAACCCAGCCTCTGCAGCTCTCTGCGGTAAAGAATTCTATACTTCTGAAGGTTAACAGGGGATGGGCAACAAATGCTGACATAACCAACAACGCCCACATCCCGTAAATGACTAAAAAACAAAATTCACTACCTCTGAGAGAAGAAATTCCTCCTAAATATATAATTATAAATAATTATAGCACCATTATTGTGCTAAAACACCCAAGGCCCTTCACAGGATTATCATCAAACAAGATTTGACACCGAACCCAGTTTAAGGCAGGCAATCAAATCATAGTCAAAGAGGCAGCTTAAGCAGTGGTTTAAAGAAGGAAAGGGAGGTGGAGAGGTGAGGGTTTAGTTGACTAAAGGCATAGCCGCTAATGGCGGGGTTAAAGTAGCCCCTGATCTTGATGGGAGGCATTTTCATAAAACACTGAAAAGGGGTTGAGGAGGTTACAGAGATAAGTGAGGAGCAAGGCTATAGAGGGATTGGAGCATGTTGGCGAGGATTTTGAAATCAAGCTGTGGTGAATGTAACTCTGTAATTCACACTATTGTATATACATGAGACCATGCATTTGTAAGCGCAGTTGCGTTGCCCGACCACTAGGGGGAGTAGCGCTGGGAATGCTTAGGAGTTTGTACAGGGCTCCACCCTTGGCTCCACCCACGACTCCTCCCCCTGGTCTGCTATATAAATACCAATGCTCAGAGCCAGTCGTTCAGTTCATCGAGAGTTCAACGCGGAACAGGCTGGCTCTGTTGTAAGTAGATTAAAACCACTGTTCATATCTTAAAGCACGTGTCTAGTGAATTGATGGTTCCATCAATTTAATATACTTAAGAAACAGTCAGGATCAATCATGGAATCAGCCCTCAAGCCTGAGCGACTGGAACTCGACCCACAGGATGCAGAGGCAAAATAATTTTTTTCTCATTGGCTGCGGTGTTTTAAAGCCTACCTGGTGGAAGCAAGCACAGCCGAAACAACAGAGGAGCAGAAACTGAGCCTACTGCACGCGAGGGTGAGCCACAGAATCTCTACTCTTCATTTTTTCCAGGGGCACTACCACGGGGATCTCACTTCCGGCATGGCTGAGGACACTGGGCCCTGTACTCCTGAGGAAACACGTCAGGGCACACAAAACCGACCCCCTTGTTGAGAAGGTGCGCCTGCTTCACTCCAACCCCCAGTACGCCTTCGTCGAGTTCCCCGACGGCCGTCAGGACACCGTATCCCTCCGGGACCTTGCACCTGCTGGATCCAGCATCCCCTCTATCACTACAGATGCACCCCTCACCCTACACCCCATCCTGCCGCCCCTTCGGGCTCCCGAGCCCACTTGCTCGCTGCATCGGTTCCGCACAACCCAGCCGCCTCCTCACACTCCTGAACCCACTAGCTCGCTCCACATGTTCCGCGTGCCCGCACCGGCTAACCCCCAGCGCCCTTAGTCCCCAGTCTAACCATACAGGTATGGAGCTCGGACGAGATCTTCCCTGGAGTCTGCCATCGTACCCCAACCCACAACACCCGTCCAGCCACCGCAAGAGGCTGCAACCCTGGTGCTCCGCAGATCACAGCGGACAGTCCGAGCACCGGACAGATTCAATTTATGAACCACCACCCCCGCCGGACTTGATTTATTTTGTAGGGGGTGAATGTGGTGAATGTAACTCCGTAATTCACACTATTGTATATACATGAGACCATGCATTTGTAAGCGCAGTTGCGTTGCCCGACCACTAAGGGGAGTAGCGCTGGGAATGCTTAGGAGTTTGTACAGGGCTCCACCCTTGGCTCCGCCCATGACTCCTCCCCCTGGATTGCTGTATAAATGCCAATGCTCAGAGCCAGTCATTCAGTTCATCGAGAGTTCAACGTGGAACAGGCTGGCTCTGTTGTAAGTAGATTAAAACCACTGTTCATATCTTAAAGCACGTGTCCAGTGAATTAATGGTTCCATCACAAGCCATTGCAGGAGTAGGACTCAAGGTTGATCAGGGAGCTCAGGGATCATGGGGGCCTGGACGTGAGTTAGGATAGCGGCCTACTTCCATCCTACTACCTGTATATTTTCATCCAGGGAAGAATTCATGAACAAAAAAGCCTGAACATTTCTATGCCTTCCTAACCCTACTTAGTTACAAATTTATTGTCACAACCTTCGAAACAACTCGAATGGATATATTCTGACGAGGCGACATGGTTTAACTCTGAGCTCCCTGTCAGTGATCAATCTGTTAATCATATATTTGCAGCAGTTGCGCTGTCTTTAGAGTCTGTCTCAAGGTTTTAACCTTGAAAGAACAAACAGAATCTGTGGTACATTGACCTCAGTCAGACACAGTTTAAATAAATTCACGTGTCCTTGTGGCATCACAGAGTTCACTGGATCAAAGTAGCCCCTGACCTTGATGGGAGGCATTTTCATAAAACACTGAAAAGGTTTGAAATGAAATGAAACTCGCTTATTGTCACGAGTAGGCTTCAATGGGAGTTACTGTGAAAAGCCCCTAGTAGCCACACTCTGGCGCCTGTTCGGGTACACTGAGGGAGAATTCAGAATGTCCAATTCACCTAACAGCACGTCTTTCAGGACTTGTGGGAGGAAACCGGAGCACCCGGAGGAAACCCACGCAGGGGGAGAACGTGCAGACTCCACATAGACAGTGACCCAAGCCGGGAATCGAACCCGGGTCCCTGGCGCTGTGAAGCAACAGTTTTAACTACTGTGCTACAGTTTTTTATTCGACAATTCTTATTCGACAAATGTTAATCACTATATTAGTTGTGAATATTTTGACTGACTTGTGTGGAAAAATAGGGAGTATTTACAAAAGTCTGCAAATTCCAGCATGGATTGGGAAAAATGTATCCCCATAATTAGCTTCCCTGCACCGCTTACAACGATAAACTCCGAACTCCCTCTAGCTGGGCCGTGTACTATTTTGCAAACAGTTACGGAGAAACTGCAAGTCATTCAGCCCAGCTGCTCCATGCCAGTGTTTGCCCTCTGCATGAGCCTCCTCCCACTCAACCTCATCTCACTCCATCAGCGTACCGACTATTCCCACTTGTCCCTCGCCTGTTCTAACCAGCCTCCCATTAAATGTATATTTCTCAACATGAAAGTTCGGCAAACATTCGCAGACCATTCACCATTTTTGAACCTCTTCTTCTCACCTTTGCCTCGGAAAGAAACAGGAAGAAACTGCATTCATATGGCGCCTGTCATGACCTCCTCCACGCAATGTGCTTTGCAGCTCCGCAGAGGCAGTTTTAAATTGTAATAAAAACGCAGCAGGTAATATTGTACACAGTGGGGTCCCACAAGCAGCATTGCAATGAAGGAACAGATAATTTAAAAAAAGATATATTTTATTGAAATTTTAACTTTTTTTGCAAAGTTTACAAAAATCGAACAATAACACATAATGACAACAATGTTGCAACCTAACACCATAACACCATAAGACATAGGAGCAGAGTTAGGCCACTCAGCTTATCTTTTCCCAAAGGTCGAGGAGTCTAGAACTAGAGGGCATAGGTTTAAGGTGCGAAGGGAGAGAAACAAAACAGACCAGAGGGGAACTTTCTTCACACAGAGGGTGGTGAGCATCTGGAATGAGCTGCCAGAGGCAGTGGTAGAGGCAGGTACAATTTTTTCCTTTAAAAAACAATTAGACAGTTACATGGGCAGGGTGGGTATAGAGGGGTATGGGCCGAATGCGGGCAAGTGGGACTAGCGTAGTGATAGAAACCGGACAGCATGGACCAGCTGGGCCGAAGGGCCTGTTTCCATGCTGTAAACATCTATGACTCTATGAGTCTGCTCCACCATTCAATCATGGCTGATATTTTTCTCATCCCCATTCTCCTGCCCTCTCCCCGTAACCCCTGATCCCCTTATTGGTCAAGAACCTATTTATCTCTGTCTTAAAGGCACTCAGTGATTTGGCCTCCACAGCCTTCTGCGGCAAAGAGTTCCACAGATTCACCACTCTCTGGCTGAAGAAATTCTTTCTCATCTCTATTTTAAAGGATCGCCACTTTAATCTGAGATGGTGTCCTCTGGTTCTAGTTTTTCCTACTAGTGGAAACATCCTCTACACATCCACTCTATCCAGGCCTCACAGTATCATAGAACATACAGTGCAGAAGGAGGCCATTCAGCCCATCGAGTCCGCACTGACCCACTTAAGCTCTCACTTCCACCCTACCCCGTAACCCAATAACCCCGTCCAACCTTTTTTTGGTCACTAAGGGCAATTTAGCATGGCCAATCCACCTAAACTGCACGTCTTTGGACTGTGGGAGGAAACCGGAGCACCCGGAGGAAACCCACGCAGACACGGGGAGAACGCGCAGACTTTGCACAGACAGTGACCCAGCTGGGAATCGAACCTTGGACCCTGGCGCTGTGCAGCCACAGTGCTATCTACTTGTGCTACCGTGCTGCCCAAATCCTGTATTCTGTAAGTTTCAATAATATCCTCCCCCTCATCCTTCTAAACTCCGAGTACAGACCCAGAGTTCTCAACCGTTCCTCATACGACAAGCTCTTCATTCCAGGGATCATTCTTGTGAACCTCCTCTGGACCCTTTCCAAGGTCAGCACATCTTTCCTTAGATATGGGGCCCAAAACTGCTCACAATATTCCAAATCTGGTCTGATCAGAGCCTTGTATAACCTCAGAAGTACATCCCTGGTCTTGTATTCTAGCCCTTTTGACATGAATGCTAACATTGCATTTGCCTTCCGCACTTAGGGGTCCCCCAATGATAAGCGGAGGAATTGCTCCAGGATGTTCCCACGTAACGGTCTACCCGGCAATTGCCCAGAATAGCTAACATCCTCTGGACCCCCAACCGGCCCACCTCCCCACTGACTCAACCCACCCCCTCCCAAACTGACCACCCCCTCCTGGTGTGACCCAGTCTGACACCCGTTCCTAGTGCGATCTGATCCGACCCCTCCTCCTGGTGCGACCAGGCCTGCCCTGTATCACCCCCCTACCCCAGTCCGATCCCAGCCTGACCTGACCCCTCCACCCAGACTTACTCAAACCCCCATGTCACAAGTAGGCTTACATTAACACAGCAATTAAGCCACTGTGAAAATCCACATTGCGGCGCCTGTTCGGGTACACAGAGGGAGAATTCAGAATGTCCAAATCACCTAACCGAAGGCCTTTCGGGACTTATGAAAGGAAACCGGAACACCCGGAGGAAACAGGGAGAACGTGCAGACTCCGCACAGACAGTGCCCCAAGCCCGGAATCGAACCCGTGTCCTTGGCGCTGTGAAGCAACAGTGCTAACCACTGTGCTACCGTGTCGCCCATATTGGAGGTAGTGACGGGCTTAAAAGTGGACAAATCCCGAGGTCCAGATGAATTGCGCCCCAGGTGCTAAGGGAGGCAAGGGAGGAGATTGCTGGGGATCTGACCCAAAGTTTTAATTTTCTCCAGCCACGGACGAGCTTCCAGAGGGCTGGAGAACAGCTATTTAAGAAAGGTTCCAGAGACATGCTCGGTAACTACAGACCAGTGAGGCTCACGTCAGTTGTTGGAAAACTACTGGAGAAGATTCTGAAGGAGAGAATCTATCTCCACTTGGAGAGGCAAGGTTTGATCAGGAATAGTCAGCATGGCTTTGTCAGAGGGATCATGCCTAACAAATGTACTTGAATTTTTTGAGCATGTAACCAAGTGTATAAATGGGGGCAGTGCAGTTGATGTAGTTTACATGGATTTCAGCAAAGCCTTTGACAAGGTCCCACATGAGATACTTATTAAGAAGGCAAATGCACATGGGATACAGGTTGATTTGATAAGGTGGATTCATAATTGGCTGAGTGGTAGGAGACAGAGGATGATGGTAGATGGCTACTTTAGTGTCTGGAAACCAGTGACCAGTGGCGTACCACAGAGATCTGTGCTGGGGCCCCTACTGTTTATCATTTATATAAATGACATAGATGACTATGTGGGGAGTAGGATCAGTAAGTTTGCGGATGACACAAAGATTGGCCGGATGCTTAACAGTGAGGTTGAGGTCTTGCATTACAGGAAGATATAGATGGGATGGTCAAATAGGTGGATAAGTGGGCAGCACAGTGGCATAGTGGTTAGCACTATGGCTTCACAGCACCAGGGTCCCAGGTTCGATTCCCAGCTTGGACCGCTGTCTGTGTGGAGTCTGCATGTTCTCCCCGTGTCTGTGTGGGTTTCCTCCGGGTGCTCCGGTTTCCTCCCACGACTCCCAAAAGACGTGCTTGTTAGGTAATTTGGACATTCTGAATTCTCTCTCCGTGTACCCGAACAGGCGCTGGAATGTGGCGACTAGGGGATTTTCACAGTAACTTCATTGCAGTGTTAATGTAAGCCTGCTTGTGACAATAAAGATTATTAAAATTAAAAATGATTAAAATTTTTAAAAGATGGACTTTAACCCTGAAAAGTGCGAGGTAATTCACTTTGGAAGGAGTAATTTAACAACGAAGTATACTATGAAAAGTCTAAGACTGGGAAGTTCCGAAGAACAAAGGGACCTTGACGTGTTTGTCCATAGATCTCTGAAGGCAGAAGGACAAGTTAATAGGGTGGTTAAAAAGGCATATGGGACACTCGCCTTTATCTATCGGGGCATAGATTACAAACGCAGGGAGGTCATGTTGGAGTTGTATAGAACTTTGGTGAGGTCACAGCTGGAGTACAGTGTGCAATTCTGGTCGCCACACTTCAGGAAGGATGTGATTGCACTGGAGAGGGTGCAGAGAAGATTCACCAGGATGTTCCTGGGATGGAACATTTAAGGTGTAAAGCGAGAAATATTCGGGAAGTGCGGTGGTGGTGGCAACGCTAAAGATCTGGAGGCAGTTGAGGCAGCACTTTAACCTACTAGTGGGTGGGGTCAAGAGAGATTCCGATTAGGGGAAACAATAGGTTTGAGCCAGGGAAGTGGGATGGGAGTTTTCGGAGATGGGGGAATTGGGGGAGAAATATGGGCTAGGGCAGGAGGAAATATTTAGATATCTGCAGGTCCAAGATCTCGCCAGGGCGGAGGTTCAGGGCTTCCCGATAGCGCCGGCCTCCACATTGGTGGAGGAGGTATTGACGGTGGGAGGAATGGATAGGGGGGTGGTGTCGACGATCTATGGGGTGATTATGAGGGAGGACAAGGTATCATTGGAGGAGATTAAGGCGGAGTGAGAGGGAGAGTTTGGGGAGGGTATGGAGGACGGGCGATGATGTGAGGCGCTTCGGAGGTGAATGCCTCAGTATCGTGCGCGAGGTTGGGGCTGATACAGTTGAAGGTGGGATATAGGACGCACCTCACGAGGGCGAGGAAGAGCCGACTCTTCGAGGGGGTGGAGAATGTGTATGAGCACTGTGGGAGGAGCCCCGCAAACCATGTTCACATGTTTTGGTCCTGCCCGAAGCTGGAGGGGTTTTGGAGGGAGATCTTTAAGGTCATCCTGGGGGTGGTGCATGTGAGGTTTGAACCAGGACCCTAGAAGCCATTTTCAGGGTGTCAGACCAGCTTGGGCTGCAGGCGGGAGCGGGGGCGGATGTCTTTGCCTTTGCCTCGCTGACTGCCCGAAAGCGGATCCTGTTAGGGGGGAGGTCAGCTTCTCCGCCGTGTGCCTCGGCATGACGAGGGTGGGGGGGGTTGTGGGGGCAGCACAGTAACACAGTGGTTACCACAGCTCCAGGGTCTCAGGTTCGATTCCCGGCTTGCGGCTTGGGTGACTGTGTGGAGTCTGCACTTTTTCCTCATGTCTGCGTGGGTTTCCTCCGGGTGCTCCGGTTTCCTCCCACAGTCAAAGATGTGCAGGTTAGGTGGATTGGCCATGATAAATTGCCCGTAGTGTCCAAAAAAGGTTAGGTGGGTTTACTGGGTTATGGAGATAGGGTGGCGGCGTGGGCGTAGGGCGCTCTTTCCAGGACCCGGTGCAGAGTCGATGGGCCGAATGGCCTCCTTCTGCACTATAAATTCTATGTTCTAGGTCCTTCCTGTCTTTTCACCAACTTGGGTGAATAAAATGGTCGAAGCACACTCTCCCACGCTAGTGCCCAGTGTACTATAGCAGGGAAGGCAGTGAGCAATAGGTGGTGATGTTCAGCGATGACTGCACCATTTGTGACTCCTCAGATAATGAAGCAGTCAAAGTCCAAACGCAGCAAGACTAGAATAATATCCAGGCTTGGGCTGACAAGTGGCAAGTAACATTCACACCACATAAGTGTCAGGCAATGACCATCTCCTACAAGAGAGGATCTAACCATCGCCCTTTAACTTTCAATGGCATTACCATTGTGCTGAATCCCCCACAGTCAACATCCTGGGGATTACCATTGATCAGAAACTGAACTGGACTAGCCACATTAATACTGTGGCTACCAGGGCAGGTCAGAGGTTAGGAATCCTGTGACGAGTAACTCACCTCCTGACCGCCCAAAGCCTCACCACCATCTACAAGGCACAAGTCAGGAATGTAATGGAATATTCTCCACTTGCCTGGATGAGTGCAGCTCCAACAACACTCAAGAAGCTCGACACCATCCAGGACAAAGCAGCCGGCTTGATTGCTCCCCCTTCCACAAACAATTCAAACCCTCCACCGACGAACAGTGGCAGCCGTGTCCACTATCTGCAAGGTGCACTTCAGTAACTCGCCAAAGTTCCTTCGAAAGCACTTTCCAAACCTACGACCCCTACTGTCGAGAAGGACAACTGGGAACACCACCACCTGAAGGTTCCGCTCCAAGTCACTCATCACCCTGACTTTGAAATAAATCGCCTGCACTGTCGCTGGAACTCCCTCCCTAACAGCACAGTGGGTGTACCTACACTTCAGGGACTGCAGGGATTGCTTTACATGGAACAGCACCGAACTTCCCAGTCCAGGGACTGCACCACCACCTTCCCAAGAGCAATTAGGGATGGGCAATAAATGCAGGTCCAGCTAGCAATGCCCGCATCCTGTAAATTAAGTAAAAAAAAAAATAACCAGCCAGTAAAGTGCTTTAATAGGTCAATATGGATGGGCCTACCGAGCCACTCCCCTTGCCGAAAATACACCTGACGAGGGAGTCAGGGTGCAGGCACATGAAATGCAGCCCATGAATACCAGGATGATGTGAGGAAAACCAATTGGGCAAGAGAGCGATGATCAGAGAGGAGTGGGGGGGGGGGGGGGGGGGGGGGTGGTCGGTCCCTGAAAATTTACTATTTTGTAGAATCGTGAGAATAACAGACAGAGAGAAATGTTCAAAGGGTCACTTAATCTAAACAAGCAACAGTTTGCGAAGGAGTGAGGTCGACATTGACCTGCCGTATATCTGATGGTAATTGTTGACGCAGCAACCCAATGCTTCCAGCCAAGTGAACTCAGAGAGCCCGGGCCCCATGATTGCGGGCGTGTCTAGAAAACATTTTCCTGGAAACAGAGAAGCAGAACTGCTGGATGACAGGGTAACAACGAGCAGAGCTGTATTGGGGAAAAAAAATACAGCAACGGTCGGTTGGAGAAAAAGGCAAATATCCTGTAGCCAAGTAACAGACCTGGCAACGAGATCACAGCTGGCTCTGAATTGTCACATGACAGTGAATAACTTGGACACAAGTCCGTGCTGGCTTGAGGGCTGGTGATTTTATATTTTTGGTTCCTTGCAAATGCTTTTTTGCATAATTACTGTTTTCGTGACTGTTTTTCGACATGTCGTTGATTCTTTCGTATTCCTCAGTTGTCACTAAACTTCAAAATATCTCGCGAAATTTAAAAAGGAACAGTCTAAAAAGGAACAGGGGCTGGTTTAGCTCACTCGGCTAAACCGCTGGCTTTTAAAGCAGGCCAGCAGCACGGTTCGATTCCCGTACCAGCCTCCCCGGACAGGCACCGGAATGTGGCGACTAGGGGCTTTTCACAGTAACTTCATTGAAGCCTACTCGTGACAATAAGCGATTTTCATTTTCATTTCATTTCTTACCAATTCAATTCCCGCCTAGATTCAAATTCCCAGCTCCCAAACTCCCTCTTCGATGTGTCTCACTCTGGATGTGTCTTCTCTGGCTCACTGGGAGTGCTGAGAATGATGGAGTCAACCGTTCCACCCCCATAAATAATGTTTTTGGCAAGAAGACTGGGAAACAATAAAATCAGAATAAAAACCACGGCAAAGTGTTAATCTTTACCGACTGTACCCGGCCTGCCAATGACAGGGGGAGGCTGTCCCTCCTCTGCTGATCCGTCTTCACCTTGCCCACCAAGTTCATAAAATTCAATTTACGGAGCCCGACCCAATCTTGAGCCACCTGCAACCCCAGATACCTGAAGTGAGTAGTTACCACACGAAATGCCAATCCTTATTTGACCCACACCACAAACTTAGGCCCAATCCCAAACTGTTCTGACACTGCAAACAAATAACTCCACTCTACGCGATGAATTACCTTCTCCGCATCCCGCACAACCACCAGTTCCTACTCCCCCTCCCTTCTGATGGGAAGAGCACAACATTTAGCAAGCGTGGCACATTCGAGGACAACTGCCTAACATTTCTAAACCCCATTTGATCTTTCCCAACCACCTGCGGAAGACACTCCTCCAACCGAAGTGCCAATACTTTGGCAAGAATCTTGGCATCCACATTTAACAAGGATGTAGGCCCTTATCTTTTTTTAACAAAAACAAAATTGATGCCTGTCCCATTGCCTCCAGGAGCAACCCCAATAGCTACCGTGTCCTCAAACATCTCCACCAAAAGCAGTGTTAGCATGTCCGATTACTTCTTATAAAGTTCCACCCGGAACCTATCCGGCCCCGGTGCTTTACCTGTTTTCATTTTCCCCATCGCTGTCCAAACCTCCTCAATCCTCAGTGGCTCCTCCAAACCTGCCTTCTCCTCCTCTCCTACTCTGGGACACTCCAACCCTCCAAAACTGCCCTCATATCTGACTCGTCACCCAGGGGCTCCGACCTATACAACCTCCTTTAGAATTCTTCAAATGCCCTATTCAGCTGCTCCAGCACCATCACCAGCCCCCTTACTCTATCCCGGACTTGAACAATCTCCCGAGTGGCTGCCTGTTGGCTGAGCAGTCCCACCACCAAGCGACTGGCCTTTTTCCCGCACTCGTACACCACACACTTTGCCCGCCTCAACTGGTTTACCACTTTCCCTGAGGACAAAAGGTCAAACTGCGTCTTCTGTTCCTTTGCACTCGCCAAAGCTCCAGAGTGGGATCTTCCGTGTACTTCCATTAACTTCCAAAATTTTGTCTACCAGCCGCTCCCTCTCCTCTCTTGCCGCCTTATCCACCTGCGCCTTATATGTGATGATCTCACCCCTTACCACCGCCTTCAACGCCTCCCATACCACTGATAGCAAGACCTCCTCATTTTTATTAAACCCACATAGTCATCAATCACCTTTCCCATCTTGACACAAAAATCTGTATCCACAAGCAGCCCCACTTCTAACCTCCACGCCGGCCTCCGTGTAGGCCTCTTCTCCAAGATCACATATTAGTAATAATAATACCAACCTACTCTCCACAGCACCTATTTCTATAACCTATCTCCCCCAGACCTGCTACCACTGTCTCCATCTGAAACCTCACTCCCTTACCCAGCAGTACCTCTACACCCCCCCCCCCCTTTCAAGGGCCCTGCTATCAAAGCCCCAGTGAAACACCTGGCTCAGCCTACCCTTCCGTAGTCCTGCCTGGTCCCCTACAACAGAACTACATCGGCTCTCAGGCTCTCCAAATGCGAAAAGGTTGTCGCCAACTTCACCTGTCCACCCAAACCCTGCACAGCCCACGTTACCATTCGGACTGGAGGGTCTCTCGTCCCCTCCTTTCTGCAATAAGCACCTCCTCCTCCCCACTGCCAACCTCTGAGGCTCACAGTCCACTCAGAATGGGCCCCGCCCCCTCCCCACAATGGGACCAAGCCCTTCCCGAGTCACCGTCAACCAACTACCCCTCCCTCCTGTTTAAGAAACCTCCCCCCCCCCCCCCCCCCCCCGCCCGAACCACTTCTTCTTGAAACAGCTCCTCTCTGCATGTTCCCCATTCTACCCCCCCCCCCCCCCCACCATTCGCACTTCCTGGGGCAATCGAAACCTGTCCACACAGGCTCGGTCAGACATGGGCTACTTCATTACCCAAGGAACCACAAATTCACAGAATTTAGAATTTACAGTGCAGAAGGAGGCCATTCGGCCCATCGAGCATCCTACTTAAGCCCACACCTCCATCCTATCCCCATAACCCAGTCACCCCACCTAACCTTTTTGGACACTAAGGGCAATTTATCATGGCCAATCCACCTAACCTGCACATCTTTGGACTTGTGGGAGGAAACTGGAGCAACTGGAGGGAACCCACGCAGACAAGGGGAGAACGTGCAGACTCCGCACAGCCGGGAGTTGAACCTGGGGCCCTGGAGCTGTGAAGCAACAGTGCGAACCACTGTGCTGCTGTGCCGCCCACAGCAAACGGCTGGAATTTCAATGATTTTATCCTTGAACTTTGTGATAATGGTGCAATCTTGTGAAGATCAAGGTAACTTTCCCCAAATAATATCAATCACACACTCTGCCATAATGGCATCCAATGCAGACAGCGCCAGAAGTCCAGACGTGTGCAATGCAGACGCCATTGTGAATCTGAAATGGTACCTGTTGCACCAAAATGATGGGCGGTATGCAGTTGAACACCATGACCACTTACCCATATGTGGAGCTCGGAAAAGCTGGATGGCACCTCAGTCAGCACAGCTTCAACCCACATTCTCATTCTATCTGATAAAATGCAGTCTGCCATGCGGTGGTTTCCCATAAATCCCCTCAGGCTGAATTCACCTTGTGATAATGCCAAAGTGTAAGCTCAGCCAGTAAGACATAAGCAATTCACTGACCACAGGGGATCGAGTGTAATACTGTACCAGGTCCTGTAGGAGGTTCCTGTAGTTCTGAACTAAGAATAATGAACTCAACAAGTACGTTGTATTGATACAATTCTTTAGAGATTTATTGATTTCTCAAAAAGGTACATTCTGATATATGCCATGTATGAATATACATTGCGATGTTCATTCTCATGTATATGTGTATTTGTTGTAGTTTTAAGATACATCCGAAGACAAGATAGGTCAAATTGGCTATTACGCAGGTAGCTCTTTTTGATATAAAAGACTTTCTTGCTCGCTGATGCTTGTGTATACATTTATTAACTTTGCATTATGCGCAGGTTTTTACTGATTCATTGTCTTAAAAGAAGAACTCTAGGAGGGTTAACGGTTACTAATATTCACCTTACTGATGTGGAGCTCCCCTATGCATCCCAGAACAATGTAACGTGAAAGAAACCTGTCAGATACTGGCCTCCCACAGGAAAGTATGATCTTAGTAGCGAAGCACAGAAGGAATATTGTCCTCCAGACTAAGGTTACCTGACAGATTCACATTAAAAGTCGTGCCATGTGATTATTTCCAATGTTCTTACCTCAGAGGTTATTTTTCTCAGAGAGGGATATCACAGCTATTGTTTACGGCAGATTCTCACATCTTTTGAAGCAGAAAGTATTTGAAAATGAAGAATAGAAAGAGATTTGGTGAAAGGCCAGAGAAATGGGGTGACAGTAGATGGGTCTACGGAATGTGGCGACTAGGGGATTTCCACAGTAACTTCATTGCAGTGTTAATGTCAGCCTACTTCTGACAATAATAAAGATGATTATTATTAATTGAAGCTTGATAAAGCAAACGGCTGGGATTTGGATAATTTTATCCCTGCACTTTGTGACAGTAATATGCAATCTTGTGAAGCGGTAAGCCTCACTCTAACATGCTGATTCCAGAGGTACCTGAGGCTTTGGATTCAACCCCTTGGCCTCAGAGACCTCAGGCAAATGGGGACCAGACAGAAAGGCACTGGGATTGGAGGTCTGCAGCTGCGTGCCCTGGCATGGGTACTGGAGGGGGCCGGGGACCCTCCCATATTGTGTTCAAGCTGGGGTGGGCGATCAGGGATTGTTTTGGGGGCCTAGGAGATCGGGACGCCATTTAAAATGGTTTCCCGCTCTCTCGCTACAGTGGGGAGTTCCAGCGAGCGGAGCTCCCCACTGCACAAAATGGGGCTATGTGCCGCCCTGTACAGCCCCTTATTCAAGGAATAACCACGTGTTTCTCGGCACTGTGAGTAACAGGAAATATGTGGCTAAACGCGCTCACTCGTGGACTGTGTTCCCTTTTGGAGACATGCCCAATGTCTCCATTATTGGCTAGGAGTCTGATTAAGTTCCTCAGAACTACTTTGAGGCATCTTACAACATTAATGCCGCCAGATAGATTCAAACTGGTGTTGTTTCAGCTGACTAACTACCCCATTAAAATCCCTGGCAAGTGCACCTCTGCCATAGAGAGAGTCAAGTGGATTAGGCACAGTTTATCTCTTCCCTGAAAAGCTCTCTAATTATAATTCTGAGAAGGTTCTGTATTGTGCCGTATACACTCAGTTTATTTCCGATGTAACGTCTCTTCCTTCGTTCTACTTCCTTTCGGCACAGGTTCACTTGAACTTTATGCTTGAAAAAAAAAACTCAGTCACGTTCAAAGTGATTAAGCCAACCACACACGACAGACAGTTATCAACCAAAGCAGATGGTTAGAAGACAAACATCATCGCAGCAGACCCAATGTGATAGACATTAAACAACCTGACTCACTGATTCTCGCGTGTATGGCTAAAGAACATGTAGTGAAATGAATAGGGAGGATTCAGTGGGAGAGCAGGCAACTACGTAAGCTGTGAGATGTAATTACTGAAGAAATAGTTGGCAGGATGTGGCTAAAAGGTGAATTTTAATAGCGAGAATTGAAATCAGTAAGTCATTATGTATTAAAGTCATTTTCAACTTTCCAAGCACATCTTCAATAGTCCTTTATTTTATTAGAGACCATACAGCATGTCTAAATTCAGACTTTCCCTCTATATTCGAAGGGTGGTGTAGGATTCTTTTCCTTTAGATTAACCCTCTCTCTGCTCAGCAGGGAAGGAGCTGAGGATGAATGAAATGGCTAGATTGGAGGACATGTGCAGAAAGTGGTGGCGTGTCTCACACGATATGGGTGTGTCAATGGATGGTAGAACGCCCAGGGATTTCAGGTTATCAAAATGCGATGGGATTTCACGGTAGTTTGGTTGGGTTAGTTTGGCATGCAGTTCACAACTTTCTGTGCGCATTGGAAAATTATAATAGCTCTGAGAAGATCCAATGCCACGTGTTTTGGAACACGAGAACAGAGTTTTAATCAACCTTGCGTTTCCGACACCCCTTTATGACCCCACTACTGCACCATAGTCATTTCCACGTCAGAATACATGCAGCATTGCTGTTTGCTGGTTTCACTGCGCTCTGCAGTGGGGACCATGACCCCCAGCTCCTTTCTGCAGCCGACCTTCTGGATGACCTTCATCAAGATATTCTTCAGGTGTCTCCGAAATCTCTCATTGACAAAAGTGTAGAGGAGTGGATTGAAACAGCAGTGGGTGAAGGCGATTGACTCGGTTACCTGCAGGGCGTAATCCAGCCTCTTGCTCACCTCGCAGTTGCCAATCACCCCGAGGTCCTCCAGCGAATGCAGGAAAAGGACAATATTGTAAGGGAACCACAGGACGAAGAACACGGTGACCAACATGATGACCAGTTTTAGGGCTTTGTCCTTGCCAAAGGATTTGGACTGAAGTAGAACCGAGGTGATCCGAGCATAGAAGAAGATCATAGCAAAAAATGGAATGATAAACGCAATGACGTTGACTTGGAGTTGTATTGTTGCCTGCCAGATCCCATGTTGATCGTCGCCATAGTGACTCAGGCAGGTGTACCTGTCGCCGATTCTTCGAGACTCACTGAATATGAATTCAGGGATTGAAACAATCATTGCCAGGGCCCAAACTGCAGCACTAATGACAATGCTCTTGAAGATTGTCCTATGGTTCTTCATGGAGACCGTGTGGACGATTTGGAGATACATATCCAAACTCATGCAGGCTATAAAGAAGATACCACTGTAGAAATTCACACTGTAGACGGCACTGATTATTTTGCACATGGCATTCCCAAAGATCCACTCCGTGGTCACGTACGTGGCCCAGAAGGGGAGGGAGACAGCAAACAGGAAATCGGAGATGGCCAAATTCAGCAGATAGATGTCAGTCATTGTCTTCAACTTGAGGTATTTGAGTATCATAAGGACCAGGAAGCTGTTGCCTAGTATTCCGAAAACAAAAGCCGTGATGTACAAGACCGGGAGGAAGATCTTCCCAAAGGCATTGACTTCATCCTTCCCACAGGGAAGATAGGGAGTGAGGTCAAAATCAGTATAGTTATAATCCTCGTCATAATAGCTTGAGTTGTTGGACGTCCCCTCCACGTTAGCGCTGCTCATCATCACAGAGGTAACAAAGAAAACCTCACTGGAAAAGAAAAACAACAATAATCTTCAGTGAATTTGAGGGAAAAAAACACAACAATTTGCCCTGGCCATTCACTAACCTTTAATATTTTCGAAGACGTCAAAAAATATAAATTTTCTTCCCAATCTCGGAATCAAACTCTAGACGCTAGACGTGATCGAAACCCCTGCCCGTTTGCATTCTAATGGCCCATTTCCCCAGAACAAAAGGACTGTACTCGGGTAACCGATACAGATACAGACTAATCGGCGCCACTCCCTTTACTCAGGGAGCCCAAACAGCCAAGGTCAATGACCGCTAAGGACATGCCCAGCCATCAAGGCACCCTCCCCTTTATTGGCCAAAATCGAAAGCAGTGATCGAAGCCTGTCAAATTATTGGGTCCAAGTTAAGGACTAACCCAAAGAGCGCAAAACCCCAGAGGGATAATAAGAGACAGCCATGTGTTCAGTCTCTCATGGATCTGGCCTATGCCAACCCAAATGCAACACAACGACCAGACAGACAAGTTCAAGACCAACTATTGCTACCTGACGGATGAGCCCAGCAGAAACAGAGCTGTTCTTCCACCCAGCCACGCATGATTCGGACAAAGGCCTTGTCCACCTGCATAGAGCCAGTTTCCCTGAAGTTAGGTATAGGTTATTGTAGTTGTTAGATGCAGTTTAACTTGTAATGTTTTGTGTTGCATGTCAAAGTAATCCTTGTGTGTAAATAAATCATCTTTGAAATTGAACTGACTAACTGGTTGTGTGGTCCTTTGATCGATATCCGGTGATGTCTTGTGGTGGTATAATTTGATACCTGGCGACTCGAAAGAGCATCATTATTAATTGGCAACATTATTGGTGACTCTGGTGGCGATTGGCAACACTGTGAGTGCCCATGTGTGTGCATCTATATGTGTGTGTGTGTGTCTGTGACTGCCCATGTGTGCATCTGTATGTGTGTGTGTGTGTCTGTGAGTGCCCGTGTGTGTGCATCTATATGTATGTGTGTGTGTCTGTGAGTGCTCGTGTGTGTGCGTCTATATGTGTGTGTGTGTGTGTGTCTGTGAGTGCCCGTGTGTGTGCATCTATATGTATGTGTGTGTGTCTGTGAGTGCCCGTGTGTGCATCTATATGTGTGTGTGTGTGTCTGTGAGTGCCCGTGTGTGTGCATCTATATGTATGTGTGTGTGTCTGTGAGTGCCCGGTGTGCATCTATATATGTGTGTGTGTGTGTCTGTGAGTGCCCATGTGTGTGCGTCTATATGTGTGTGTGTGTGTCTGTGAGTGTCTGTGTGTGTGCGTCTATATGTATGTGTGTGTGTCTGTGAGTGCCCGTGTGTGCATCTATATGTGTGTGTGTGTGTCTGTGAGTGCCCATGTGTGTGCGTCTATATGTGTGTGTGTGTCTGTGAGTGCCCGTGTGTGTGCATCTATATGTATGTGTGTGTGTCTGTGAGTGCCCGGTGTGCATCTATATATGTGTGTGTGTGTGTCTGTGAGTGCCCATGTGTGTGCGTCTATATGTGTGTGTGTGTGTCTGTGAGTGTCTGTGTGTGTGCGTCTATATGTATGTGTGTGTGTCTGTGAGTGCCCGTGTGTGCATCTATATGTGTGTGTGTGTCTGTGAGTGTCCGTGTGTGTGCATCTATATGTATGTGTGTGTGTCTGTGAGTGCCCGGTGTGCATCTATATATGTGTGTGTGTGTGTCTGTGAGTGCCCATGTGTGTGCGTCTATATGTGTGTGTGTGTGTCTGTGAGTGCCCATGTGTGTGCGTCTATATGTGTGTGTGTGTGTCTGTGAGTGCCCATGTGTGTGCGTCTATATGTGTGTGTGTGTGTCTGTGAGTGTCCGTGTGTGTGCATCTATCTGTGTGTCTGTGAGTGTCCGTATGTGTGCGTCTATATGTGTGTGTGTGTGTGTCTGTGAGTGTCTGTGTGCGTGCATCTATATGTGTGTGTGTCTGTGAGTGTCCATGTGTGTGCACCTATATGTGTGTGTGCATCTATATGTATGTGTGTATGTCTGTGAGTGCCCGTGTGTTTGCATCTATATGTATGTGTGTGTGTCTGTGAGTGCCCTGTTGTGTGCATCTATATGTGTGTGTGTGTGTCTGTGAGTGTCCGTGTGTGTGCGTCTATATGTGTGTGTGTCTGTGAGTGCCCGTGTGTGTGTGTGTGTGTGTCTGTGAGTGTCCGTGTGTGCATCTATATGTGTGTGTGTGTGTGAGTGTCTGTGTGTGTGCGTCTATATGTGTGTGTGTGTGTCTGTGGGTGCCCGTGTGTTTGCATCTATATGTGTGTGTGTGTGTCTGTGAGTGTCTGTGTGTGTGCGTCTATATGTGTGTGTGTGTGTCTGAGTGTCTGTGTGTTTGCGTCTATATGTGTGTGTGTCTGTGAGTGTCTGTGCGTGCATCTATATGTGTGTGTCTGTGAGTGTCCGTGTGTGTACGTCTATATGTGTGTGTGTGTGTCTGTGAGTGTCCGTGTGTGCATCTATATGTGTGTGTGTGTGTGAGTGTCTGTGTGTGTGCGTCTATATGTGTGTGTGTGTGTCTGTGGGTGCCCGTGTGTTTGCATCTATATGTATGTGTGTGTGTCTGTGAGTGCCCTGTTGTGTGCATCTATATGTGTGTGTGTGTGTCTGTGAGTGTCCGTGTGTGTGCGTCTATATGTGTGTGTGTCTGTGAGTGCCCGTGTGTGTGCATCTATATGTATGTGTGTGTGTCTGTGAGTGCCCGGTGTGCATCTATATATGTGTGTGTGTGTGTCTGTGAGTGCCCATGTGTGTGCGTCTATATGTGTGTGTGTGTGTCTGTGAGTGTCTGTGTGTGTGCGTCTATATGTATGTGTGTGTGTCTGTGAGTGCCCGTGTGTGCATCTATATGTGTGTGTGTGTCTGTGAGTGTCCGTGTGTGTGCATCTATATGTATGTGTGTGTGTCTGTGAGTGCCCGGTGTGCATCTATATATGTGTGTGTGTGTGTCTGTGAGTGCCCATGTGTGTGCGTCTATATGTGTGTGTGTGTGTCTGTGAGTGCCCATGTGTCTGCGTCTATATGTGTGTGTGTGTGTCTGTGAGTGCCCATGTGTGTGCGTCTATATGTGTGTGTGTGTGTCTGTGAGTGTCCGTGTGTGTGCATCTATCTGTGTGTCTGTGAGTGTCCGTATGTGTGCGTCTATATGTGTGTGTGTGTGTGTCTGTGAGTGTCTGTGTGCGTGCATCTATATGTGTGTGTGTCTGTGAGTGTCCATGTGTGTGCACCTATATGTGTGTGTGCATCTATATGTATGTGTGTATGTCTGTGAGTGCCCGTGTGTTTGCATCTATATGTATGTGTGTGTGTCTGTGAGTGCCCTGTTGTGTGCATCTATATGTGTGTGTGTGTGTCTGTGAGTGTCCGTGTGTGTGCGTCTATATGTGTGTGTGTCTGTGAGTGCCCGTGTGTGTGTGTGTGTGTGTCTGTGAGTGTCCGTGTGTGCATCTATATGTGTGTGTGTGTGTGAGTGTCTGTGTGTGTGCGTCTATATGTGTGTGTGTGTGTCTGTGGGTGCCCGTGTGTTTGCATCTATATGTGTGTGTGTGTGTCTGTGAGTGTCTGTGTGTGTGCGTCTATATGTGTGTGTGTGTGTCTGAGTGTCTGTGTGTTTGCGTCTATATGTGTGTGTGTCTGTGAGTGTCTGTGCGTGCATCTATATGTGTGTGTCTGTGAGTGTCCGTGTGTGTACGTCTATATGTGTGTGTGTGTGTCTGTGAGTGTCCGTGTGTGCATCTATATGTGTGTGTGTGTGTGAGTGTCTGTGTGTGTGCGTCTATATGTGTGTGTGTGTGTCTGTGGGTGCCCGTGTGTTTGCATCTATATGTATGTGTGTGTGTCTGTGAGTGCCCTGTTGTGTGCATCTATATGTGTGTGTGTGTGTCTGTGAGTGTCCGTGTGTGTGCGTCTATATGTGTGTGTGTCTGTGAGTGCCCGTGTGTGTGCGTCTATATGTGTGTGTGTGTGTCTGTGAGTTTCCGTGTGTGCATCTATATGTGTGTGTGTGTGTGTGTGTGTGTGAATGTCTGTGTGTGTGCGTCTATATGTGTGTGTGTGTGTCTGTGGTTGCCCGTGTGTTTGCATCTATATGTATGTGTGTGTGAGTGTCCGTGTGTGTGCATCTATATGTGTGTGTGTGTCTGTGAGTGTCCGTGTGTGTGCGTCTATATGTGTGTGTGTGTGTCTGTGAGTGTCTGTGTGTGTGCATCTATATGTGTGTGTGTGTCTGTGAGTGTCTGTGTGTGTGTGTCTGTGAGTATCCATGTGTGTGCATCTATATGTGTGTGTGTGAGTGTCTGTGTGTGTGCATCTATATGTGTGTGTGTGTGTGAGTGTCTGTGTGTGTGCATCTATATGTGTGTGTGTGTCTGTGAGTGTCTGCGTGTGTGCATCTATATGTTTGTGTGTCTGTGAGTGTCCGTGTCTGTGCGTCTATATGTGTGTGTGTATGTCTGTGAGTGTCTGTGTTTGCGCATCTATATGTGTGTGTGTCTGTGAGTGTCCGTGTGTGTGTGTCTATATGTGTGTGTCTGTGTGTGTGCATCTATATGTGTGTGTGTGCGTCTGTGAGTGTCCGTATGTGTGCGTCTATATGTGCATGTATCTGTGAGTGTCCGTGTGTGTGTGTCTGTGAGTGTCCGTGTGTGTGCATCTATATGTGTGTGTGTGTGTCTATGAGTGCCCGTGTGTGCATCTGTATGTGTGTGTGTGTGTGTGTCTGTGAGTGCCCGTGTGTGTGCATCTATATGTGTGTGTGTGTGTGTGTCCGTGTGTGTGAGTCTATATGTGTGTGTGTGTCTGTGAGTGTCTGTGTGTGTGTGTCTATATGTGTGTGTGTCTGTGAGTGTCCGTGTGTGTGCGTCTATATGTGTGTGTGTGTCTGTGTGTGTCTGTGAGTATCCATGTGTGTGCATCTATATGTGTGTGTGTGTGTGAGTGTCTGTGTGTGTGCATCTATATGTGTGTGTGTGTCTGTGAGTGTCTGTGTGTGTGCATCTATATTTGTGTGTGTGTGTGTGAGTGTCTGTGTGTGTGCATCTATATGTGTGTGTGTCTGTGAGTGTCTGTGTGTGTGCATCTATATGTTTGTGTGTCTGTGAGTGTCCGTGTCTGTGCGTCTATATGTGTGTGTGTATGTCTGTGAGTGTCTGTGTGTGCGCATCTATATGTGTGTGTGTGTCTGTGAGTGTCCGTGTGTGTGTGTCTATATGTGTGTGTTTGTGTGTGTGCATCTATATGTGTGTGTGTGCGTCTGTGAGTGTCCGTATGTGTGCGTCTATATGTGCATGTATCTGTGAGTGTCCGTGTGTGTGTGTCTGTGAGTGTCCGTGTGTGTGCATCTATATGTGTGTGTGTGTGTGTCTGTGAGTGCCCGTGTGTGCATCTGTATGTGTGTGTGTGTGTGTGTGTCTGAGTGCCCGTGTGTGTGCATCTATATGTGTGTGTGTGTTTGTCCGTGTGTGTGAGTCTATATGTGTGTGTGTGTCTGTGAGTGTCTGTGTGTGTGTGTCTATATGTGTGTGTGTCTGTGAGTGCCCGTGTGTGCATCTATATGTGTGTGTGTGTCTGAGTGCCTGTGTGTGTGCATCTATATGTGTGTGTGTGTGTCTGTGAGTGCCCGTGTGTGCATCTATATGTGTGTGTGTGTGTGTGTCTGTGTGTGTGCATCTGTATGTGTGTGTGTGTGTGTCTGTGAGTGTCTGTGTGTGTGTGTCTATATGTGTGTGTGTCTGTGAGTTCCCGTGTGTGCATCTATATGTGTGTGTGTGTCTGTGTGTGTGCGTCTATATGTGTGTGTGTGTCTGTGAGTGTCTGTGTGTGTGTGTGTCTATATGTGTGTGTGTGTCTGTAAGTGCCCGTGCGTGTGCATCTATATGTATGTGTGTGTGTCTGTGAGTGCCCGTGTGTGCATCTATATGTGTGTGTGTGTGTGTCTGTGAGTATCCGTGTGTGTGCGTCTATATGCGTGTGTCTGTGAGTGTCCGTGTGTGTGCATCTATATGTGTGTGTGTGTGTCTGTGAGTGTCCGTGTGTGTGCGTCTATATGTGTGTGTGTATGTCTGTGAGTGTCTGTGTGTGTGCATCTATGTGTGTGTGTCTGTGAGTGTCCGTGTGTGTGCGTCTATATGTGTGTGTGTATGTCTGTGAGTGTCTGTGTGTGTGCATCTATGTGTGTGTGTCTGTGAGTGTCCGTGTGTGTGCGTCTATATGTGTGTGTGTATGTCTGTGAGTGTCCGTGTGTGTGCGTCTATATGTGTGTGTGTATGTCTGTGAGTGCCCGTGTGTGCATCTATATGTGTGTGTGTGTGTCTGTGAGTGTCCGTGTGTGTGCGTCTATACGTGTGTGTGCCTGTCAGTATCCGTGTGTGTGAGTCTATATGTGTGTGTGCCTGTCAGTATCCGTGTGTGTGTGTGCCTGTCAGTATCCGTGTGTGTGAATCTATTTGTGTGTGTGCCTGTCAGTATCCGTGTGTGTGCGTGCCTGTCAGTATCCGTGTGTGTGCGCGTCTATATGTGTGTGTGCCTGTCAGTATCCGTGTGTGTGCGTCTATATGTGTGTGTGCCTGTCAGTATCTGTGTGTGCGTGCCTGTCAGTATCTGCGTGTGTGTCTGTATGTGTTTGTGTGTCTATGTGTGCACATGCTCCCCTCTTTGTTAAATAACCTGTGGCACTCACTATCTACATGAAGTTAAGTCATTTGGTGGATTGCTGTGGGTACTGCTGATTCGTGTTGAAAGTTACCCAGAATTTTAAAAATGTTTTCATTTGAAATGAAATGCCAGAATGACAAGAATAGGAAGGACATTTGGAATAGGAGTAGGCCCCAAAAGTCTGCTCCACCATTCAACTGGCCTATGGTTGATCATCCACCTCAATGCCACTTTCCCTACTATCCCTGTACCCCTTGGCATCTTTACTAACTATGTGAAGTTACTGGACTATAAGAACGCAGAAGTTATGCTGCAACTTTTCAAAATCCTGGTTAGACCCCACTTGGTACCACACCTTAGGAAGGATATTTTGGCCCTGGATGGAGTGCAACATAGGTTTACTAAAATGATACTCGGGCTTCAGGGGTTGAGCTATGACGAGAGATTACACAAATTAGGGTTGTTTTCTCTAGTATTTAGAAAGTTAAGGGGTCGAAGACTTCAAGGTATTGACAGGAAAAGACAGGGTAGACAAAGATAAACTGTTTCCACTAATTAGACCTTCTAGAACTAGGGAAGCACTTCTACACACAATGGGGGTTGAGGTTTGGAATCTCTTCCACAAATGGCAGTTGATTCTCCATCAGTTGTTAATTTTAAATCTGAGATAGATAGAATTTTGTTAAGCAAAGATATAAAGGGATATGGGCCAAAGGCACGTAGATGGAGTTAGGTCACAGATCAGCCATGTTCTCATGAAATGGTGGAGCAGTCTCGAGGGGCTGAATGGCCACCTCCTGTTCCTATGTTGTTAAAGAATGCAGCAACATCTGCAGGAAAGGAGAAGAGAAATTAGAATTTTACATACTTTGACTCCTCCCAGTTACTGTGAAAGGACTCTCTGTGGTCTGAACCTTCGACTTCAGAGCCACAGTAAAGGTGGAGCAGAAAGACACACTTACCAATCTGTCCTCTGTGAGAGGCCGGACTTCTGCTGCCCGCAGAAGGGGATGAACAGAAATTACTTCCAGTACACATCCTCATCGAATGTAACCCCCCCCCCCCCCCCACCCCATCTCCCACCGAACCCCCTCCCAACCCCATCTTCAACCTCCATCAAATAGCCCCTGTCTATTGGATGCACATTGACTGCTGTGGCTATCGGGTTTTAAAAAGGCAATTCCCTCTCAGGATGGCACTTATGACCCTCCATAGTTGCCCTTGAGATGGGAGCAAAGGGCCACCTTCTTGAACTACTGCAGTCTGTGGGGTAAAGCGCTGCTCGCTTGGGACGACCAGGGTTTTGGCACTGAAGGAATAGTAATAATAATCTTTATTAGTGCCACAAGTAGGCTCACATTATCACTGCAATGAAGTTACTGTGAAAAGCCCCTCGTTGCCACACTCCGGCGCTTATTCGGGTACACGGAGGGAGAATTCAGAATTTCCCAATTATCTAACAGCACGTCTTTCGGGACTTGTGGGAGCACCCGGAGGAAACCCACGCAGACACAGGGAGAACATGCAGACTCTGCACGGCCAGTGACCCAAGCCGGGAATCGAACCCGGGACCCTGGAGCTGTCAAGCAACAGCAATAACCACTGTGCTACCCTGCCGGCCATATATATGTCCAAGTCAGGGCAGAGTTTGACTTGGGCGGAAGTTGGAACTTGTGGTGTTCCTATGCACCTGCTACCTTTGTCCAGGAGTTAAACAGACCAAACGCAGCTTTGTTGATGCTTACATGATTGTTCTCCCTCATTGAAGGTTGCTTCCTTCCCACGTAGCGTCAGCATCATTGTATTTATTTGTAACTGTGGGCTCAGGAAGAAACACTCGGCCTCTATTTTAAGTTCACTGGGCAGCTGACCGGTGGATGCTTTTGGGATTGTTGGTGCGATTAGGCTTGTGATATTGTAACAATGAATAAATGAGTAAAGGATGAGGAACAATGATTGCACGTGATGCCAAAAGAGTAAAGGCAAAGAATGTAACACGAATGGGAAAAAGGAGCCCTTGAAATGAAGAATGCATTCTACCTCTTGGCTCTTTTGTTCCAATTGTTAATGAATTATTTTTGTCCCCACAGATGTGCTACATCCACCAACTTGTTTCCATTAAGAGTCGTTGAATGGAACCATGGTTTCCATCACAGACACTCTCGAGTGAGAGGACTCTTTTCACAAAGAATTATTTGAATTTATTCATTCCGAGGACGTGGGCGTCGCTGGCTGGGCCAGCATTTATTGTCCGTCCCTAATTGCCCTTGAACTAAAACACATTGCTGTGGGTCTGGAGTCACATGTAGGCCAGACTGGGTAAGGACGGCAGATTTCCTTCCCTGCAGCACGCAGGAACAGTGGTTAGCATTGCTGCCTCACAGCACTGAGGGTCCCAGGTTCGATCCCGGCTCTGGGTCACTGTCCGTGTGAGTTTCCACATTCACCCCGTGTTTGCGTGGGTTTCACCCCCACAACCCAAAGATGTGCAGGATAGGTGGATTGGCCACGCTAAATTGCCCTTTAATTGGAAAAAATGAATTGGGTACATTCAATTTCTAAAAAGAAAAGATTTCCTTCCCTGATGGACGTTAGAGAACCTGCTGAGTCTTTACAATAATTGACCATAGTTTCATGGTCACAATTACTGGGACTAACTTTATATGTATGGGGCGGCACGGCAGCACAGTGGTTAGCACTGTTGCTTCACAGCTCCAGGCACCTGGGTTTGATTCCCGGCTTTTGGTCACTGCCTGTGCTGCACATTCTCTCTGTGTCTGCGTAGGTTTCCTCCGGGTGATCCGGTTTCTTCCCACAAGTCCCGAAAGACATGCTTGTTAGGTGAATTGGACATTCTGAATTCTTACTCTATACGCGAACAGGCGCCGGAATGTGGCGACTAGGGGATTTTCACAGTAACTTAATTGCAGTGTTAATGTAAGCCTACTTGTGACAATAAAGATTATTATTATTTTCATATTCCAGATCTTTTTTATAATTAGCTGAGTGTAGATTTCACCAGATGGCGTGGTGACCATTAGCCCAGGCTTCTGGATTACAGGAACATAGGGACAGGAGTAGGCCATTCAGCCCCTCGAGCCTGTCCTGCCATTCAATGAGATCATGGCTGACCTGTGACCTAACTCCATATACCTGCCTTTGGCCCATATCCCTTAACATTTTTGCTTAACAAAGATCTATCCATCTCAGATTTAAAATTAACAACTGTTCCAGCTTCAACTGCTGTGTGTGGGAGAGTGTTCCAAACCTATACTACCCTTTGAGTGAAGAAGTTCTTCCTAACATCCCTCCTCAATGGCCTAATAATAATAATAATAATAATATTTTATTGTCACAAGTGTGAAGTTACTGTGAAAAGCCCCTAGTTGCCACATTCCGGCGCCTGTTCGGGTATGCTGGTATGGGAATTGAACCCTAGCCTATTTTTTAGACTCTGTCACTAGTTTTAGAATCTCGAACCAGTGGAAATAGTTTGTATTTATCTACCCTGACTTTCCCTGTTAATATCTTGAATCCTTCGATCAGATCACGCCTTAGCCTTCTAAATTCAAGCAAAAACAGGCCTAATCTGTGCAACCTCTCCTTGTAGCTCAATCCCTGTAATCCACGTATCATTTTTGTAAACCTACGTTGCAATCCCTCCAAGGCCAAAATATCCTTCCTAAGGTGTGGTGCCCAGAACTGCTCACAGTGACTCCAAGTGAGGTCTAACCAGGGTTTTCTTTAGCTGCAGCATAACCCCTGTGTCTTTATACTCCAATCTTCCAGATATAAAGGCTAGCATTCCATTGGCTAGATTGGAGAAGGAACCTCGAGCACGCAACCCAGTTCAACAAAGATGAGATGAGACACAAACTGACATTTAGCCTTTCCTTATCACCCTCAATCCCCAAGTTGATTTAAAAAGAAAAGAAAATCACAACATCGACCATTCTCCCTGGGAACGTATTTACATCTCCTGATCAGTGAGGGGAAACAATTCATCCAATTATATCGAGTCTACGACACAGAATCGATTGGCCTATTGATCTCAACTGTGCCTTCACAAACATTTCGTATTCTCTCCGCTCACTGGATCAAAATGATTCTCTTTTACAGATAGGAAGTAGCGAGTAGGAATAAACGGGCCATTCTCGGTGGGGAATATGGTGGGTGGGTGATGGGGTTAATTGGGTGATCTCTAACCAGGGGACACAGTCTCAGAGTGTGAGGAAGGCTGTATGGGATTGAGAATTTATTCACTCAAAAAGGGGGGGGGGGGCGAATCGTTGGAATTCTCTATCCCAGAGAGTTGTGGAGGCTCGGTCATTGAGTATGTTGAAGAGAGGGATCGATAGGTTTCTAGATAGTAAAGGCATCAAGGAAAATGGGAACGGTGCAGGAAAATAGCTTTGAACATAGAACATAGAACATAGAACACTACAGCGCAGTACGGGCCCTTCGGCCCTCGATGTTGCGCCGACCTGTGAAACCATCTGAAGCCTATCTGACCTACACTATTCCATTTTCATCCATATGTCTATCCAGTGACCACTTAAATGCCCTTAAAGTTGGCGAGTCTACTACTATTGCAGGCAGGGCATTCCACACCCCTACTACTCTCTGAGTAAAGAAACTGCCTCTGACATCTGTCCTATATCTCTCACCCCTCAATTTAAAGCTATGTCCCCTCGTGTTGGTCATCACCATCCGAGGAAAAAGACTCTCACTGTCCACCCTATCTAACCCTCTGACTACCTTATATGTCTCTATTAAGTCACCTCTCAGCCTTCTCCTCTCTAACGAAAACAACCTCAATACCCTGAGCCTTTCCTCGTAAGACCTTCCCTCCATACCAGGCAACATCCTAGTAAATCTCCTCTGAACCCTTTCCAAAGCTTCCACATCCTTCCTATAATGTGGTGACCAGAACTGCACGCAGTACTCCAGGTGTGGCCGCACCAGAGTTATGTACAGCTGCAGCATGACCTTGTGGTTCCGAAACTCAATCCCCCTGCTTATAAAGGCTAGCACACCATATGCCTTCTTAACAGCCCTATTAACCTGGGTGGCAACTTTCAGGGATTTATGTACCTGGATGCCGAGATCTCTTTGTTCATCTACACTACCAAGAATCTTGCCATTAGCCCAGTACTCTGCATTCCTGTTACTCCTTCCAAAGTGAACCACCTCACACTTTTCCGCATTAAACTCCATCTGCCACCTCTCATCCCAGCTCTGCAGCTTATCTATGTCCCTCTGTATCCTATAACATCCTTCAGCACTATCCACAACTCCACCGACCTTCGTGTCATCTGCAAATTTACTAACCCATCCTTCTACACCCTCTTCCAGGTCATTTATAAAAATGACAAACAGCAGTGGCCCCAAAACAGATCCTTGCGGTACACCACTAGTAACTGAACTCCAGGATGAACATTTGCCATCAACCACCACCCTCTGTCTTCTTTCAGCTAGCCAATTACTGATCCAAACCGCTAAATCACCTTCAATTCCATACTTCCTTATTTTCTGCAATAGCCTACCGTGGGGAACCTTATCAAACGCCTTACTGAAATCCATATACACCACATCAACAGCTTTACCCTGATCCACCTGTTTGGTCACCTTCTCAAAAAACTCAATAAGGTTTGTGAGACATGACCTACCCTTCACAAAACCGTGTTGAGTATCGCTAATCAACTTGTTCTTTTCAAGATGATTATAAACCCTATCTCTTATAACCTTTTCCAACATTTTACCCACAACCGAAGTAAGGCTCACAGGTCTATAATTACCAGGGTTGTCTCTACTCCCCTTCTTGAACAAGGGGACAATATTTGCTATCCTCCAGTCTTCCGGCACTATTCCTGTCGACAAAGACGACATAAAGATCAAGGACAAAGGCTCTGCAATCTCCTCCCTGGCTTCCCAGAGAATCCTAGGATAAATCCCATCTGGCCCAGGGGACTTATCTATTTTGACATTTTCTAAAATTGCTAACACCTCCTCCTTTTGAACCTCAATTCCATCTAGCCTGGTCGACTGAACCTGAGTGTTCACCTCGACAACATTGTCTTTCTCCAGTGTAAACACTGACGAAAAATATCCATTTAATGCTTCCCCTATCTCCTCTGATTCCACACACAACTTTCCACTACTATCCTTGATTGGCCCTAATCTTACTCGAGTCATTCTTTTGTTCCTGATATACCTATAGAAAGCCTTAGGGTTTTCCTTGATCCTATCCGCCAACGACTTTTCGTGTCCTCTCCTCGATCTTCTTAACTCTCCCTTTAGGTCCTTCCTGGCTAACTTGTAACTCTCAAGTGCCCTAACTGAGCCTTCATGTCTCATCCTAACATAAGCCTTCTTCTTCCTCTTGACAAGTGCTTCAACTTCCTTAGTAAACCACGGCTCCCTTGCTCGACAACTTCCTCCCTGCCTGACAGGTACATACTTATCAAGGACACGCAGTAGCTGTTCCTTGAAAAAGCTCCACATTTCGATTGTACCCATCCCCTGCAGTTTCCTTCCCCATCCTATACCTCCTAAATCTTGCCGAATAGCATCATAATTGCCTTTCCCCCAGCTATAATTCTTGCCTTGCGGTATATACCTATCCCTGCCCATTGCTAAAGTAAACATAACCGAGTTGTGATCACTATCACCAAAGTGCTCACCTACATCTAAATCTAACACCTGGCCGGGTTCATTACCCAGTACCAAATCCAATGTGGCCTCGCCCCTTGTTGGCCTGTCTACATACTGTGTCAGAAAACCCTCCTGCACACACTGCACAAAAACTGACCCATCTATAGTACTCGAACTATAGTATTTCCAGTCAATATTTGGAAAGTTAAAGTCCCCCATAACAACTACCCTGTTACTCTCGCTCCTGTCAAGAATCATCTTTCCAATCCTTTCCTCTACATCTCTGGGACTATTCGGAGGTCTATAGACAACTCCCAACAGGGTGACCTCTCCTCTACTATTCCTAACCTCGGCCCATACTGCCTCAGTAGACGAGTCCTCAAGCGTCCTTTCTACCACCGTAATACCGTAATGCCACACCCCCCCCTCTTTTACCATCTTCTCTGTTCTTACAGAAACATCTAAATCCTGGAACCTGCAACAACCATTCCTGTCCCTGCTCTACCCATGTCTCCGAAATCGCCACAACATCGAGATCCCAGGTACCAACCCATGCTGCAAGCTCACCCACCTTATTCCGGATGCTCCTGGCGTTGAAGTAGACACACTTCAAACCAGCGTCTTGCTTGCCGGTGCCCTCTTTCGAACTTTTAACCCTATCCCTGACCTCACTACTCTCAACATCCTGTACACTGGGACTACAATTTAGGTTCCCATCCCCCTGCTGAATTAGTTTAAACCCCCCCGAAGAGCACTAGCAAATCTCCCCCCCAGGATATTGGTACCCCTCTGGTTCAGGTGAAGACCATCCTGTTTGTAGAGGTCCCACCTACCCCAGAATGAGCCCCAATTATCCAGGAAACCAAAACCCTCCCTCCTGCACCATCCCTGTAGCCACGTGTTCAACTCCTCTCTCTCCTTATTTCTCACTTCGCTAGCACGTGGCACGGGTAACAACCCAGAGATAACAACTCTGTTTGTTCTAGCTCTCAGCTTCCACCCTAGCTCCCTGAATTTCTGTCTCAAATCCCCATCTCTCTTCCTACCTATGTCGTTGGTACCTATGTGGACCACGACTTGGGGCTGCTCTCCCTCCCCCTTAAGGATCCCAAAAACACGATCAGAGACATCACGAACCCTGGCACCTGGGAGGCAACACACCAACCGTGAGTCTCTTTCGTTCCCACAGAACCTCCTGTCTGTTCCTCTAACTATGGAGTCCCCAATGACAAGTGCTCTGTTCCTCTTCTCCCTTCCCTTCTGAGCAACAGGGACAGACTCTGTGCCAGAGACCTGCGCCCTATTGCTTACCCCTGGTAAGTCGTCCCCCGCAACAGTATCCAAAACGGTATACTTGTTATAGAGGGGAACGACCACAGGGGATCCCTGCACTGCCTGCCGGTTCCCTCTCCCTCCCCTGACGGTAACCCATCTACTTTCTTCTCTTACCTGAGGTGTGACTACCTCCCTATAACTCCTCTCAATAACCTCCTCCGCCTCCCGAATGATCCGAAGTTCATCCAGCTCCAGCTCCAGGTCCCTAATGCGGCTCTCGAGGAGCTGGAGTTGGGTGCACTTCCTGCAGATGTAGTCAGAAGGGACACTAGAGGTGACCCTTTCCTCCCACATTCTGCAGGTGGAACATTCAACTGCCCTAGTAGGCAATTAACCATGGTAGGCAATTAACCATGAATTGAATGTAGAAGCTGGCTCGAGGGGCCGAATGGTCTATTCCTGCTCCTATTTCATGTGTTCCTATGGTCCTGAATTCCCAATCGGATCTAACATTTCTGACATGTGATTCTATGATTTATGTACTTTCGTTTTGGATTCCACCACATGTAGACACAGTTTCACGACATCTATCCCACCTCTGTCAGGTCTCTCCTCACTCTTCTCTTCACCAGAGAAAAGAATGTCTGTCTCTTCTGTCTTTCCTGATAGTAATAACCTCTCAGTCCTGGCATCATCCTGTTCATTCTATTTCACCTTTTCTAATGACACAAGAACATAAGAAATAAGAGCAGGAGTAGGCCACTCGGCCCATCGGGTCTGTTCCACCATTCAATACCATCCTGTCTGATCTTGGGCTTCAACTCCACTTTGCTGTTCCTTTCCGAATCCCTGATTTCCAGAGAGACCAAAAATCTGTCTATCCCTGCCTTAAATATATGCAATTTTGTCTTCTATGTACGTACTGTGTATATTCCTTTGGCCGAAGAAAAATACTTTCCACTGTACTTCGGTACATGTCACAATAAACCAAATCAATCAATCAATTAATCAATCAAAACCCTCTTGTTTAGAAAATTCTGTAGATTAGCAACTCTTTGAGCCAAGAAATTTCTCCTCGCCTCATCTTCATCTGAAGTAGTCATCCCCTTATTCTGAAACTGCACCCCTGTGTTCTAGATTCCTTAGCTAGGGAACACAACTGTAAGGCAATCCAGCTGCTTTTTAAAATGTATGCACCTATGTTTCCTACCTTGGTTATGATGTGGAGATGCCGGCGTTGGACTGGGGTGAGCACAGTAAGAAGTCTTACAACACCAGGTTAAAGTCCAACAGGTTTGTTTCAAATCACTAGCTTTCGGAGCACTGCTCCTTCCTCAGGTGAATGATGGCATAAAGATGGCGGCCATTAACCTTGGCCTGACAGCGGAAATGCGACATCAAAATTACTTCCCAACTTGATGCAAAATGGGTTGCAGCTTCAGGGAGGCAGTGATGAGGGCTCCGCAAATGATAAGAGACGGCTGGTTTTGGGAAGGTAATAGAGGTGGGAGAGTGGGTGGGAAGGCTTTATAACTACGCAGTGGAAGCGTTCAACCCATAGTAAGAACCACCCGGTTCTGATTTTGCATCAGGTTGGGAAGTAATTTTGATGTCGCATTTCTGCTGTCAGGCCCCAGTTAATGGCCGCCATCTTTATGCCAACCTTCACCTGAGGAAGGAGCTCCGAAAGCTAGTGATTTGAAACAAACCTGTTGGACTTTAACCTGGTGTTGTAAGACTTCTTACTGTCCCACCTTGGTGTCATTGGGAAATTTAGCGACCACACATTCGGTCCCATCATCCAAAACATTAGTGTGGGTTGTAAAAGGTTGAGGACCCAGCATTGACCCCGTGGCACTACATTAATTATAACTAGCCAAGAAAAAAAAGGCTCATTTTTACCTGACTCTCTGCTTCTGTTAGCTGTTTATCAATACTGATATATTACCCCCGACTCAGTGTTTTCTCATCTTGTGTAACAACCTTTCATGTGGCACCTTATCAAATGCCTTCTGGAAATTCAAATACACCACATCAACAGGTTCCCCAATATCCCCCTTCTTGTTACTTCCTCACAGTTATAATGGGTTTGCACTGGAGTGCTCAACTGGTTGCACTTGAGTGCTACAGTGAGAGTTTGGTGACTGACGGAGTATAAGGGTTAATTTTTATTTAAAGTCTAGTATTTCTTTTATTTAGTTAATTAACTTCAAAGTTGATGTTTGGTCTATAAGAAGGTGATTTTTGAATCAGCTTTAAATAAGGTTCTACTTGTAGGTATTTGCAGCTGGAGCTTGTTAATTAGTTAATTGGATTAGGCCATTTTTCAGAGGCTAGAGTCACAGTATAAATCTGAGCTAGTTACATTGCAGACTTTGTTTGCACTGGAGTGCTGAACTGGTTGCATTTGAGTGCTACAGTGAGAGTTTGGTGACTGACGGAGTTAGGTGAGGAGGGAGTAAGGTGCTCCTTACATTTCATTTCCTATATTTATCAAAGAGCGTGAAGAGAGCCAGGAGTTTAGAGTACAGCTGACTGGAAGCAGAGGGCAGAGGTCCAGTTGATCTACAGGGCAGCTAATTCTGTAAAGTAAGAGGGGATGGAGGCTGGGGCAGTTGCATGCTCCTCCTGTAGGATGTGGGTGGTGAGGGCTACCTCTGGTGTCCCCGCTGACTATACCTGCGGGAAGTGCACCCAACTCCAGCTCCTCAGAGACCGTGTTAGGGAGCTGGAGGTCGATGAACTTTGGATCATCCGGGAGGCAGAGGGAGTTATCGAGAAGAGTTACAGGGAGGTAGCCACACCCAAGGTACTGGACAAGAGTAGCTGGGTTACAGTCAGGGAAAAGAAAACTAACAGGCAGACAGTGCAGGGATCCCTCGTGGCCGTTCCCCTTCAAAACAAGTATACCGTTTTGGATGCTGTTGGGGGGGATGACCTACCAGGGGAAGGCCCTAGCGGCCAGGTCTCTGGCACTGAGTCTGGGTCTGGGGCTCAGAAGGGAAGGGGGGAGCGTAGAAAAGCAATAGTAATAGGAGATTCAATGGTTAGGGGAATAGATAGGAGATTCTGTGGGCGCGAGCGAAACTCCCGGAAGGTATGTTGCCTCCCGGGTGCCAGGGCCAGGGATGTCTCAGATCGTGTCTTCAGGATCCTGAAGGGGGAGGGTGAGCAGCCAGAAGTCGTGGTGCACATTGGTACCAACGACATAGGTAGGACAAGGGGTGTAGAGGTAATAACCAAGTTTAGGGAGTTAGGCTGGAAGTTAAAGGCCAGGACAGACAGAGTTGTCATCTCTGGTTTGTTGCCGGTGCCACGTGATAGCGAGGCTAGGAATAGGGAGAGAGTGCAGTTGAATACATGGCTGCAGGAATGGTGTAGGAGGGAGGGCTTCAGGTATTTGGATAATTGGAGCGCATTCTGGGGAAGGTGGGACCTGTACAAGCAGGACGGGTTGCATCTGAACCAGAGGGGCACCAATATCTTGGGGGGGAGGTTTTCTAGTAGTCTTTGGGAGGGTTTAAACTAATTTGGCAGGGGAATGGGAACCAGATTTGTAGTCCAGTAACTAAGGAAGCTGATATTCAGGACACCAAAGCACGTAGTGATGCAGTGGGGAAGGTAACACTGACAAAGGAGAGTACTTGCAGGCAAGGAGATGGGTTGAAGTGTGTATACTTCAATGCAAGAAGCATCAGGAATAAGGTGGGTGAACTTAAGGCATGGATCGGTACTTGGGACTACGATGTGGTGGCCATCACGGAAACTTGGATAGAAGAGGGGCAGATATAGTTGTTGGAGGTCCCTGGTTATAGATGTTTCAACAAGATTAGAGAGGATGGTAAAAGAGGTGGGGGGGGGGGGGGGGGTGTGGCAGCATTGTTAATTAGAGATAGTATAACAGCTGCAGAAAGGCAGTTCGAGGGGGATCTGCCTACTGAGGTAATATGAGTTGAAGTCAGAAATAGGAAAGGAGCAGTCACCTTGTTGGGAGTTTTCTATAGGCCCCCCAACAGCAGCAGAGATAGAACATAGAACAGTACAGCACAGATGTGGAGGAACAGATTGGGAAACAGATTTTGGAAAGGTGCAGAAGTCACAGGGTAGTAGTCATGGGTGACTTCAACTTTCCAAACATTGAGTGGAAACTCTTTAGATCAAATAGTTTGGATGGGGTAGTGTTTGTGCAGTGTGTCCAGGAAGCTTTTCTAACACAGTATGTAAATTGTCCGACCAGAGGGGAGGCCATATTGGATTTAATACTTGGTAATGAACCAGGGCAGGTGATAGATTTGTTCGTGTGGGAGCATTTTGGAGGTTGTGACCACAATTCTGTGACTTTCACTTTAGTAATGGAGATGGATAGGTGAAATGAAATGAAATGAAAATCGCTTATTGTCATGAGTAGGCTTCAATGAAGTTACTGTGAAAAGCCCCTAGTCGCCACATTCCGGCGCCTGTCCGGGGAGGCTGGTACGGGAATCGAACCGTGCTGCTGGCCTGCTTGGTCTGCTTTAAAAGCCAGCGATTTAGCCGAGTGAGCTAAACCAGGTGTGTGCAACAGGGCAAGGTTTACAATTGGGGGAAGGGTAAATACAATGCTGTCAGACAAGAATTGAAGTGTATAAGTTGGGAACATAGGCTGTCAGGGAAGGACACAAGTGAAATGTGGAACTTGTTCAAGGAACAGGTACTGTGTGTTTTTGATATGTATGTCCCTGTCAGGCAGGGAAGAGATGGTTGAGTGAGGGAACCATGGTTGACAAGAGAGGTTGAATGTCTTGTTAAGAGGAAGAAGGAGACTTATATAAGGCTGAGGAAACAAGGTTCAGACAGGTCGCCGGAGGGATACAAGATAGCCAGGAGGGAACTGAAGAAAGGGATTAGGAGAGCTAAGAGAGGGCATGAAAAATCTTTGGCGGGTAGGATCAAGAAAAACCCCAAGGCCTTTTACACATATGTGAGAAATATGAGAATGACTAGAGCGAGGGTAGGTCCGATCAAGGACAGTAGCGGGAGATTGTGTATTGAGTCTGAAGAGATAGGAGAGGTCTTGAACAAGTATTTTTCTACAGTATTTACAAACGAGAGGGGCCATATTGGTGGAGAGGACAGTGTGAAACAGACTGGTAAGCTCGAGGAGATACTTGTTAGGAAGGAAGATGTGTTGGGCGTTTTGAAAAACTTGAGGATAGACAAGTCCCCTGGGCCTGACGGGATATGTCCAAGGATTCTATGGGAAGCAAGAAATGAAATTGCAGAGCCGTTGGCAATGATCTTTTCGTCCTCGCTGTCAACAGGGGTGGTACCAGAGGATTGGAGAGTGGCGAATGTCGTGCCCCTGTTCAAAAAAGGGAATAGCGATAACCCTGGGAACTACAGGCCAGTTAGTCTTACTTTGGTGGTAGGCAAAGTAATGGAAAGGGTACTGAGGGATAGGATTTCTGAGCATCTGGAAAGACACTGCTTGATTAGGGATAGTCAGCACGGATTTGTGAGGGGTAGGTCTTGCCTTACAAGTCTTATTGACTTCTTTTGAGGAGGTGACCAAGCATGTGGATGAAGGTAAAGCAGTGGATGTAGTGTACATGGATTTTAGTAAGGCATTTGATAAAGTTCCCCATGGTAGGCTTATGCAGAAAGTAAGGAGGCATGGGATAGTGGGAAATTTGGCCAGTTGGATAACGAACTGGCTAACCGATAGAAGACAGAGAGTGGTGGTGGATGGCAAATATTCAGCCTGGAGCCCAGTTACCAGTGGCGTACCGCAGGGATCAGTTCTGGGTCTTCTGCTGTTTGTGATTTTCATTAACGACTTGGATGAGGGAGTTGAAGGGTTGGTCAGTAAATTTGCAGATGATACGAAGATTGGTGGAGTTGTGGATAGTGAGGAGGGCTGTTGTCGGCTTCAAAGAGACATAGATAGGATGCAGAGCTGGGCTGAGAAGTGGCAGGTGGAGTTTAACCCTGACAAGTGTGAGGTTGTCCATTTTGGAAGGACAAATATGAATGCGGAATACAGGGTTAACTGTAGGTTTCTTGGCAATGTAGAGGAGCAGAGAGATCTTGGGGTCTATGTTCATAGATCTTTGAAAGTTGCCACTCAAGTGGATAGAGCTGTGAAGAAGGCCAGTAGCAGAGGGATTGAATTTAAGAGCCGTGAGGTGATGATGCAGCTGTACAAAATCTTGGTCAGGCCACATTTGGAGTACTGTGTGCAGTTCTGGTCACCTAATTTTAGGAAGGATGTGGAAGCTTTGGAAAAGGTGCAAAGGAGATTTACCAGGATGTTGCCTGGAATGGAGAGTAGGTCTTACGAGGAAAGGTTGAGGGTGCTAGGTCTTTTCTCATTAGAACGGAGAAGGATGAGGGGCGACTTGATAGAGGTTTATAAGATGATCAGGGGAATAGATAGAGTAGACAGCCAGAGACTTTTTCCCCGAGTGGAACAAACCATTACAAGGGGACATAAATTTAAGGTGAATGGTGGAAGATATAGGGGGGATGTCAGAGGTCGGTTCTTTACTCAGAGAGTAGTGGGGGCATGGAATGCACTGCCTGTGGAAGTAGTTGAGTCGGAAACGTTAGGGACCTTCAAGCGGCTATTGGATAGGTACATGGATTAGGGTAGAATAATGGAGTGTAGATTAATTTCTTCTTAAGGGCAGCACGGTAGCATTGTGGATAGCACAATTGCTTCACAGCTCCAGGGTCCCAAGTTCGATTTCGACTTGGGTCACTGTCTGTGTGGAGTCTGCACATCCTCCCCGTGTGTGCGTGGGTTTCCTCCGGGTACTCCGGTTTCCTCCCACAGTCCAAAGATGTACAGGTTGGGTGGATTGGCCATGATACATTGCCCTTAGTGTCCAAAATTCTATGATTAACCTAGGACAAAAGTTCGGCACAACATCGTGGGCCGAAGGGCCTGTTCTGTGCAGTATTTCTCTATCTCTATAAATCTCAAATAAATTAGTTGAACATGATTTCACTTTCATAAACCCATGCTGACTCTGAACAAGTTATGATTTTCTAAGTATCCCTCTTAATAATGGATGCTAGCAATTTCCCTAGGGAAGAGGTTCGGCCAACTGGCCTATAGTTTCCAGCTTTCTGCCTCCCTCCTTTCTTGATTAAAAGTGTTGCATTTGCTACTTCTCAATCCACTGGGACCTTTCCAGAATCTAAGGAATTTTGGAAAATTATAACCAATGCATCTGCTCATAGAATCATAAAATGGTTACATCACAAAAGGAGGCCATTCCATCCATCATTCCGTGCTAGCTCTGAACAAGAGCAACACCTGGTCAGACCCCTGCTGTTTCCCTGTACTGCCTCAAAACGTTTCTCTTCAGATAATGATCCAACGATTCCCTTTTGAAAGCTAAGATTTAACTTGCTTTCACGCACTCTCGGTGCTTTCCAGGTTCAAACTATTCACTGTGTAAGAATGTTTTTCCTCATGTTGCCATTGATTCTTTTGCCAATAAAACATTCATTCTGTGACTGTATTAACACTATCCTGTATTTGTTCATAGTCTTCTCTGTAATAACTAAAAGGCCATTCAGCCTTGCAAGTCTGTGCCAGCTCTTTCAACATACACTCTCACTCCCCGACTCTTGATGTGGAGATGCCGGCGTTGGACTGGGGTGAGCACAGTTAGAAGTCTTACAACACCAGGTTAAAGTCCGACAGGTTTGTTTCAGGTCGTGTTTGAAACAAACCTGTTGGACTTTAACCTGGTGTTGTAAGACTTCTAACTGCCCCCGACTCTTGTCACCATAGCATTATAATTTGTTTTCTCCTTTAATACTTATCCAATTGCCTTTGACTATTTCCCTTTCACTATTGAGTCTGTAGCCACAACCCTTTGTGAACTATAACCACTTACTGCGTTTTTAAAAAAGGGTTCCCTCTACTTCCATTTCCAATCATCTTAAATCTGTGCCACCTGGTTATTGTCCTTTCCGACATGAGAAATAGTTTCTACCTATTTACTCGCTACTTTATCTGTCTATTTACTCCATCATCTTGTTTCCCGATCATCTATCTGTAAGTTTGGAAAGTGCCCATGATACCCAACTGACCTACCCTAACCAAATCTACTGGTGCTTCATCGTATGACCTTATTATTATTTCCACCAGCCTGGTCCCCTAATTTCCCTTCATTTTTAATTCATTCTTTCATAGGGTGTGGGCATCTAACATGGCCAGCATTTGTTGCTCATCCCTAATTATCCTGGAGGGCAATTAGGAGTCAACCACATTGACTGGTAGAGACCTGGGACCATGCCCATATGGGTTGTAGTCGACTGCTCCCCCATTTCAGTTTCTTAAAAGTCTTTTTGTTACAGTTTTACATAAACCTTAGCCCCACGCTCCTGCTCTATGGACACCCGATGCGGAGTGGGGCGGGGTAGGAGGAGGACCTGCTCCTGGGACTGACCAAACTCGCCATAAACAGGTCCAGGCAGTGGGCGACCGAGGGGGGCTGTCCGACCCGACTGCCCCTCTTCATTCGTGGCTGGGTGTTCCTATAGAGGGAGCACATGGAGTTCACGGGCACCGTCAAGGCCTTCCATGCTTGGTGGGCACCACAGGGACTGGGGTGCCTTATCGCCCCTCTTCATCAGGTTTCGGTTCAATTTTTAAAGTTTCATTTGTGACTTGCTTTTTCTTTCAGGCAGTATCCCTTTAAGGAGCTGTCTCTTTAGTTATGACCCTCAGCCTGTTTGATATATTTTAATTGGTTATTTGATTTATTCAGAATAAGAATCACAATGACTGGAGTCGCACATAGGCCAGACCAGGTAATTGCGGCAGATTTCCTTTCCCAAGGGACATTAGAGAACCAGATGGACTTTTATGACAACCGATGATGGTTTCATGGTCACCATTACTATTAATTTTTTTTTTTTTTATAAATTTAGATTACCCAATTATTTTTTCTATTAAGGGGCAATTTAGCGTGGCCAATCCACCTACTCTGCACATTTTTGGGTTGTGGGGGCGAAACCCACGCAGACACGGGGAGAATGTGCAAACTCCACACGGACAGTGACCCAGAGCCGGGATCGAACCTGGGACCTCAGCGCCGTGAGGCGGTTGTGCTAACCACTAGGCCACCGTGCTGCCCTTTGGTCACCATTACTGAGACTACCTTTAGATTTGAGAATTATTGCGGTGGGATTTGAACCCACGTTCCCAGAGCATTAACCTGGTCCTCTGGATTACATCACCCCACTAAAATCTATTTAATGCTTTTACCTAATAAATGAAGCATTGAAAGAAAATGATAAAAACACAATTCTTTTATAATGCCCGATGATTGTTATTCCCAGGTTTGTTCGCAACAGCGGATTGGAAGATATTATACAATTTCTGGAGACTCCCAGATAATCCTGGAGGGTTGACAAGCTGAAACAGATCTCCACACACCTGTAACCCGCACGCCGTGTGGGGGTAATCCCAGGCTAAGTGAGCTGGATACTCCCAGGGGGATGTATGGCACCCAGCTTTAGTATGTTCTGGAATTAGATTGAGGGAGCTGACTCTGCCACTTTCACCATCAATATGAAACTGGCAGCATCATTGCAGTTCCCTCATCTACCTGCCTGCTCAGCTTCTCCTTCAATATATCCACATTATTCACCTTAACCACTCAATGTGGTAGCTAGTTCCACATTCTCACCTGTTTGACAGTGATTGCAACTGTTCAAGGAGTCTTACTTTGATAAACCACAAAGACAGACTAAATAAGCATTAGTACAATCACTGATTCTCTCTGTATTTCCCTCTATCACTTTGTTGATATTCACAGCCTTCCTTTGCATGGTTCATTGATAATGTGGTATTGACTGAAATTTGGGTTGCACCATCTTACCCTTTGCTGCGGTCTCATAACGGGCTATAATTCCCATTGCCCTGCCCAAACCATTATCTGACATTCAATGGCATTACCATTGCTGAATCCCCCACAATCAACATGCTGAGGATTACCATTGATCAGAAACTGAACTGGGCTAGTCATATTATTACTGTGGCTACCAGTGCAGGCCAGTGGCTCGGAATCCTACATCGAGTAACTCACCTCTTGACCCCTCAAAACATGTCCACCATCTACAAGTCACGAGTGTAATGGAATACTCTCCACTTGCCTGACTGAGTGCAGCTCCAAAACACTCAAGAAACTCAACACCATCCAGGACAAAGCAGCCCCGCTTGATTGGCACCCCATCCACAAACATTCACTCCCTCCACCACCCATGCACAGTAGCTGCAGTATGTACCATCTACAAGATGCACAGCAGGAACTCACCAAGGATCCTTAAACAGAACCTTCCAAACCCAGAACCACTACCATCTGGAACAGAAGTTCTCAACCTTTTTTAACCCATGGACCCCTTTTCTTCTTTTTTGTGGACCCCCATAGCCATTCCACAGAAAAAAAAGCTTATATGCGTGGTAAACTAATCCTAAAGTCCATCTACCTTACCGTGAGGGTTGGAAACGGATTAGCGGTATTTTCGTACGTTGCCAAACTTATTCTAATATGAAAAGTAATGAAAAAAACTTTTTACTGACTAAATTGAATTAAATTACTCTAAAAATAACCAATTCATATCAAATATACACAGTTTCTAGTGATTACTGTGTTAAATCATTCATTAAACTTGTCAAGGAGAAACGTGGCATAAGCGTCAGGTCAACCGTGGGTATTTAATAAGCTACTTCTGTCATTAAAGGTCCTAGGGGACAATAGCCCGGGCAATCTTCAACAACAACTGTCATTAAAGCACAATAAACCCATTTGTCATCAACCGGTATGGATTTTTTTTTCTCAGAATACAGTACCACAAAAATAAACACAGCAAATGCACCTTTTTGGTTCTGAGCCCCTTCAGCCCTCAAGGTAAATTAGATAGATTATAATCTCTCTTTGACCTTTGTCAGTGCGAGAGAGAGAAAGAGAGAGAGAAAGGTGAATATTCATCATGAAAACAAACATTTTTTTCTTCTACTTGATTCTCAGTAATAACAATTGTTCTGAAGTAGAATTGCTCTATGGACCACTAAAATATCACCCTGGACCCCCAATTCGGTATTTTTTTTTGTGTGGACCCCCAGTAATGTTACATGGACCCCCATGTGGACCCCGGTTGAGAACCACTGATCTAGAAGGACAAGAGCAGCAGATACCTGGGAACCCCACCACTTGGAGGTTCCCCTCTAAGTCATTCACCACCCTGACTTGGAAATATATTGCTGCCCCTTCGCTGCCGCTGGGGCAAAATCCTGGAACCCCCTCCCTAACAGCACTGTGGGTGTACCTACACCTTAGGGGCTGCAGCGTTTCAAGAAGGCAGCTCAGCACCACCTTCTGAAGGCCAACTAGGGATGGGCAATAAATGCTGGCCTAGCCAGCGACGCCCACATCCCGTAAATTAATTTTTAAAAAGTGTGTGTGGCACCTTTCACCAGTCTCCACCTCCACCCGACTGGCTCCTCTCTCTTTGATTTTTTGCACTTGGTTCCACTGCTCACCTGTCTTTCAAAGACTTTACTCTTCACCCCCTCCCCACCCACCCCCCCACTCCCCCCCCCCCCCCCCCCCCTCCCCGCCCCCTCTACCTGACATATTCACCGAGACTCCCTCACTCCTTAACTCCCTCAGCCTCTGCACTGAGCCACTCGTCATCCTCCATACTTTCAATTAAGTATCTTGGGCACGCTTCTCTGTCTTCCTCACACATTGTTTTCGTCCGACCATATTTTTATCGCATATGTATTCCTGTAAGACGGGAACTAGGAATGCACCCAATTATGAGGTACACGTTTTCCCTTTGAATCCTAGTCCGTTGATCTTGCCTGGCACATATAACTTCCCAGATATTTTTTTTTAGGTTCCCTGATCTGATCTGTTCCCTTTCCTGAAGAGAAAAGGTAAAGAAACTCTTGTCCAGTCAGAGCAGATGATTCCTTACCTTAACAAAGCTGAAATCCACCCTGTCTTAGTTTCTTTTCAACACACACTCACTCTGCTGAAGTTTGGAATTGTTGTTTTGACCTGAATTCAAGATTGGAAAGGAAATTTCTTTGGGTTGTGGCAATGCCCACCAAGGAATATATTCTTATTATGAGACACATTCCAGTTGTGTTGTGTTGAAATCCTGATGTTTTTTCCGAATGGAATGTTTGAGCCCAGTGGAAAGTTCCAGTATAAATTCCAAACTAGAAGAACAGGCTTTACTGTCAAAGGCATAAACATAATTCATAAAAATGAGATGTGGCTTAAATGTCCAAATTTGTGTGTGTCTCTCGCTGTCTGTCTTCGTGGGGCAAAGTTTAGAGGAGATGTGCGAGGCAGGTTTTTTACGGAGAGGGTGGTGAGTGCCTGGGTCTTGCTGCCAGGGGAGGTTGTGGAAGTAGATACATTAATGGCGTTCAAAAGGCATCTTGACAAACACATGGATAGGATGGGTATAGAGGGATACGGCACAAGGAAGTGATGAGGGTTTTGGCAAAGGTTAGTATCATAACTGGTGCAGGCTTGGAGGGCCGAAGGGCCTGTTCCTGTGCTGTATTTTTTTTGTTCTTCGACCCCCTTCCTGTTTGCTTCCACCTGACGCTTTGATGAAGAGTTTGACTCTGAAGAGGCTTAAATACATTGTGGAGTATAACCCCAGTTCAGCATCAACCAGTTTCCGCCAATTCCAGCGTAATGCCACCACAAAACACATCTTCTCCTCACCCCCCTGTTGGCATTCCACAGGGACCGCTCCCTCCTTGACACCCGGGTCCACTCGTCCATCATCCCCAAGCCCTCGCCCATTCCCACGTGCATGGCAATGGCAACCACAGAAGGTGCAACTCCTGCCCTCGACCTGTCCAAGGCCCCAAACACTCCTTTCAGATGAAGCAGCGCTTCACTTGCACCTTCTTCAGGTTGGTCTACCATATCCACTGCTCCCAATGCCATCTCCTCTACATTGGAGAGACGAAACACAGACTGGGTAACCGCTTTGCGGAGCACCTTTGCTCAATCCGCAAGCAAGACCCTCACCTTCCTATTGCTTATCATTTCAACTCAACATCTTGCTCTCATGCCCGCATGACCATCCTTGGTCGAATGCAATGCTGCAGTGAAGCCCAAAGCAAACTGAAGGAGCAGCATCTAATCTTATAGCCCTCAGGGATTAACACCGGGTCAACAACTTTGGACTGTGACCTTTCTCCTCCATCTTGATCTTTTTGTTTCAATGGCAAACATTTTTTCTTCCTATGCAAAAGGCCCTCTCCCCCACTGGGCCACCTGTCACTTGTTCTTTAGTTTTGCTTTTGCTGAGCATTGACCTTTGTTCCCGCATGAACACATTCTGATATCTTACCTCTATACCACTATAGCACCTTCTATAGTCCTTAACGCTGCCATTAACACTTCCTCTGCCAAGCGACCTACACATCTTTGTTGCAATCTCTCCTAGCTCCCAGCAATCACTGACCTTCTAATCTGCCTCCAGCTGCTCCACACCCTCTTGTACAGTGTGTCATCCATCACATTTCTCCCTCTCTTCAGCTCTGAAGCAGAATCACACGGACTTGAAACATTTACTCTGTTTCTCGTTCCACAGATGCTGTCAGACCGGCTGATCCAGCATTTTCTGTTTTTGAACCAGTTTTATGAAGTGGTTAGAACGAAATAATCAGAAATATGCTGATGTAGCACAACAGGCTCCACAGTAACATACCAACAGTGACTACATTGGTTGTAAAGGCCTGAACTCATGAAAGAGGCTATATAAATGCAAACCCTGAATGTAACAATGCAGCAGCCAGTTTTCATGTAGTGAGAGTGTTACGGGCCAGGGTTTAGAGAACACCAAAGTATATCATGGAGTTCACCTGACCCACTGTTTAATAGATTTTGGTTATGAGGAGCACAAGGGCCACTTTCCAGGTGTGATGCAACAGAGAACTTAAGTATTTTTAAACAAAACAATGTTTATTCTATGAATCCAGTTAACATTTTATACACACAGTAAACATCTTATCAACTGCCAACACTAATACCCCTCAAAGATACAGTACTCTCTAGGTAACCCTTAATAACTTTCCTAACAACATCCATAAGCCAAACACCCTTTTGTACAAAAAGAATAAGCGGGATTCTCTCGAATCCCCATGATGGCCCGACGCCGACGTAAAAAACGGCACGAACCACTCCGGCGTTGGGCCAACCGGAAGTTGCAACTTCCGGGGGCTATACCGGTGCCGGAGGGGTTGGCGCCGTGCCAACCAGCGGCGAAGGGCCGGCGCGAGTTAGCACATGCGCAAAACCGCCGATGTGGTTCCGCGCATGCGCAGGACAGCCAGCGCATTCCAGCGCATGCGCAGGGAGGGTGTCTTCTCCACGCCAACCATAGCAGAGCCCTAGCGGGGTCGGCGTGGAAGGATGAAGGGCCCCCACAGCACAGGCCCACCCACAGATCGGTGGGCCGCGATCGCAGGCCAGGCCACCATGGGGGCTCCCCCCGTCGCCGGATCCCCCGCACCCCCTCCCCCCCGAGGACCGTACCAGACGACCTATCAGCCAGGTCCCGCCATGTGGGACCATATCCAATTCACGGCAGCGGGACTGGCCAGTAACCGATGGCCGCTCGGCCCATCGGGGCCCGGAGAATTGCCGGGGGTCCAACGGCCCCCAACTGGCGGGAGGTCGGAGAATCCTGCCCAGTAGGTTTGAATTCCTTCCAGACAATTACTTTGAAGTTGTCAAGTGATCTGGAGACATTCTTTAGCAAGTAAAAGACAGTATCACAACCCAGCTCCACCCACACAGTGACATCACTGCAGCCATTTGATAAAATGCACTTTTCTTAAAGGGACCCTCACATGACAAGAGCACTCAAACAACAATGTGATAATGACCAGATTATCCAATTTAGGGGTATTGAGTGACAGATGAAAACTGGGCAGGATGCAAGGGACCGCCTGTTTCTCCTTGGGATCTTCTGCTATGGGATCTGCTACAAACATCTAAAACAGCCGACAAAGCCTTGGTTAATGCCTCATCGAAAAAACATACCTCCAATAGTGCAGCACTCCCTCAGTCCCCATTGGAGTATTAGCTTAGATTTTCTGTTCAAGGCCCTGGAGTGGGACTTGAACCCACAGCCGTCTGACACAGAGGCACAGAGGCTGCCCAAGGAGCCACAGACAATAATAACAATCTCTATGAGTGTCACAAGTAGGCTTACATTAACACTGCAATGAAGTTACTGTGAAAATCCCCTCGTCGCCATACTCTGGTTAAAAGCAAATTACTGACTTCCGGTTGCGGCTATGCAGAGCTAAGCCGCACGTTCGGCAGCTCCCGCTACTTTAGGACTTTTGGGCCGATTTGAGGGCCCCAAACAGCGCTGTCTCGACGATTCCCGGTAGGGGAAGGTGTCTGGAGGAGCATTCCCCATAATTTATGGTGCTCACCCGGAGTGGGGCAAAGGAAAAAGCTGCAGCAGCTCCCAAAGAAAAGCGGGGGAAGAAGGACAAAATGGCGGCCGGCGGAACACCCGAGGACTGGTGGAAGTGGGCGCAGGAGCAGCAAGCTTCCCTCCTGCGCTGTTTTGCGGAGCTGAAGGCTGAGTTGCTGGACTCCCTGAATGCGACTACCAACAGGCTTCTTGAGACCCAGGCGGCCCAGGAGGTGTCTATCCGGGAGTTGCAGCAGCAGGCCGCTGAGAGGGAGGAGGAGGCCGCGGTCCTCGTGGGGAAAGTGGAGTTGCACGAGGCACTCCACAAAAAGTGGCAAGACCGCTTGGAGGAGCTGGACGTTCACACGAGGCGAAAGAATTTGAGGATCCTAGGCCTGGCGGAGGGGCTGGAGGGGTCGGATATCCCGTCGTATGTGACCACGATGTTGAGCTCGTTGATGGGAGCGGGGTCCTTCCATTTGCCCCTGGAGCTTGAGGGAGCTCACAGAGTGCTGGCCAGGAGGCCTAAGGCAAATGAACCCCCGAGGGCGGTGCTGGTGCGGTTTCACCGATTCAGTGACCGGGAGTGTGTGCTGCGCTGGGCCAAGAAAGAGAGGAGCAGCAAGTGGGAGAATTCGGTGGTGAGAATCTACCAGGACTGGAGTGCGGAGGTGGCTAAGCGGCGGGCCAGGTTCAACCGGACGAAGGCGGTGCTGCACAACAAGCAGGTCAGATTTGGAATGCTGCAGCCTGCGCGTCTGTGGGTGACATATAAGGACCGGCACCACTACTTCGAGTCCCCGGAGGAGGCGTGGGCCTTTGCACAGGCGGAGAAGCTGGACTCGAACTAGGGTCTGGGGACACACTATGGCCGTTGCTGTTTTTTTTCGCTGCTGATGTTCTGCAATTTTGTCACGTGTTTTTTATGCTGGTTTTCTTTCTGCTCTGTTTCCGGTGGGTCTGTCTGTTGGGTATGGGTGTGGGGTATGTGGGGAACGTTGGGGGTTTGTGTTCTATATGTTCTCTTCTGTACGGGGCTGGGGGTTGGGGTGAAACTGGATTTTGGGGAGCTGCGTCAGAAGGGTGGGGTGTGGCAGTGTGAAAGCGCGGGCTTTCCTCTGGTTTCCCGCGCCGCGGGGCAGGGGGGTGGAGCTGGCGGTGGGGGCGTGGCCTCTACTGGTTTTCTTTCCCGCGCTGAAGTGGTGCCAAGGAGGTGTGGCAAGAAGGGGATGACCCCATGCCGGGAGGGGATGGGTTTTGGCGGGAGCTGCCGGGGTCAGCAGAAGTCAGCTGACTCACGGAAGTACCATGGAGGGTGCGTAGCGGCTAGGAGGGGTCCTAGCCTGGGGAGGTGGGGGGAGATACTGGGTTGTTGCTGGAATGGCCAGGAAGGAGCTGGTGTGGGCCGGGGGGGTAGAGGAGAGGCGTTATTGCCATGGGGAACGGGTCGGGCGGGGCGAGCTGGCCTGGGGCGAGCAGTCGATAAGCTATGGCTAGCCGGCGGGGGAGAGGGGCAGGTTGCCCTCTGATCCGGCTGATTACCTGGAACGTGAGGGGGCTGAATGGGCCGGTTAAGAGAACTAGGGTATTTTCTCATCTGAAGGGGCTGAAGGCGGACGTGGCTATGCTCCAGGAGACCCACTTGAAGGTGGCGGACCAGGTTCGTCTGAGGAAGGGGTGGGTGGGGCAGGTTTTTCACTCAGGATTAGACGCGAAGAACCGGAGGGGTGGCGATCCTGGTGGGGAAGAGGGTGGCGTTCGAGGCGGCTGAGGTGGTGCCGGACAAGGAGGGCAGATACATTATGGTGAAGGGTAGGCTGCAGGGAGAGAAGGTGGTGCTGGTTAATGTATATGCCCCGAATTGGGATGATGCCAGCTTCATGAGGCGCTTGTTGGGCCGCATTCCGGACCTGGAGGCAGGGGGCCTGATCATGGGGGGAGACTTTAACACAGTGCTGGATCCCCCACTGGACCAGTCCAGTTCAAGGACGGGTAGGAGACCGACGGCGGCCAAAGTGCTGAGGGGGTTTATGGACCAGATGGGAGGGGTGGATCCCTGGAGGTTTGGGAGGCCGAGAGCGCGAGAGTATTCCTTTTTCTCCCGTGTCCATAGGGTTTATTCCTGAATAGATTTTTTCGTCCTGAGCAGGGGATTGATCCCGAAGGTGCAGGATGCCGAGTATTCGGCCATAGCAATTTCAGACCATGCTCCGCACTGGGTTGATCTGGAGATGGGGGAGGCGCGGGACCAGCGCCCGCTCTGGCGCCTGGATGTGGGGATGCTCGCTGATGAGGAGGTGTGTAGGAGGGTCCGGAGAAGTATTGAGGGGTATCTTGATACCAACGACACGGGGGAGATCCAGGTGGGGATGGTCTGGGAGGCTCTGAAAGCAGTGATCCTGGGGGAGCTGATCTCCATCCGGGCCCATAGGGAAAAGAGGGAGAGGAAGGAGAGGGAGAGGAAGGAGAGGGAGAGACTGGCGGAGGAGCTCCTGGATGTGGACAGGAGATACGCGGAGGCACCGGAGGAGGGGTTGCTGGGGGAACCGCGTAGTTTGCAGGCCAAATTTGACTTGTTGACCACCAGAAAGGCGGAGACACAGTGGAGGAGGGCGCAGGGCGCGGTATATGAGTATGGGGAGAAGGCGAGCAGGATGTTGGCGCATCAGCTCCGTAGGCGAGATGCGGCTAGGGAAATTGGTGGAGTGACAGATAGGGGTGGGAATGTAGTGCAGAAGGGGGCAGAAGTAAATGGGGTCTTTAGGGACTTCTACGAGGAACTGTACCGGTCGGAACCTCCGGTGGGGAGAGGGGGGATGGAGAGCTTCATGAACAGGCTATCTTTCCCGAAGGTTCAAGAGGAGCTGGTAGAGGGGCTGGGGGCGCCGATAGAGTTGGAGGAGCTAGTCAGGGGGATTGGACAAATGCAGTCAGGTAAGGCGCCGGGGCCGGATGGGTTCCCGGTGGAATTTTATAATAAGTATGCGGATCTGGTGGGCCCCCTGTTGGTGCGAGCCTTCAACGAGGCATGAGAGGGGGGGGCTTTGCCCCCGACGATGTCGCGGGCACTGATCTCTCTGATCCTGAAGCGGGATAAGGACCCCTTGCAGTGTGGATCATACAGGCCTATCTCGCTCCTCAATGTTTTTTTTTTAAAATAATTTTTATTGAGAAATTTTGATTTTATACAACAATAACGCACCTTAGTAAAATACCGAAAATAACAATAATATTAACAATCATATACATTCGCCCCATCCCCATGAACAACCCAGCATTTTAACAACAACGCAAATTAACACACTATAAAGTTACAGAATAAACACTACAATAATGCACCCCCCCCCCCCCCCCCCCCCCCCCCCACCCCGGGTTGCTGCTGCTATTGACCCAGTTACCTATCTCTGAGCCAGGAAGTCCAGAAAAGGCTGCCATCGTTTATAGAACCCTTGTATTGATCCTCTCGGGGCAAATTTGACCTTTTCCAATTTTATAAATCCCGCCATGTCACTGATCCAGGTCTCCACGCTTGGGGGCCTTGCATCCTTCCATTGTAACAGAATCCTTCGACGGGCTACTAGGGACGCAAAGGCCAGGACACCGGCCTCTTTCGCCTCCTGCACTCCCGGCTCCACCCCAACCCCAAAAATCGCGAGTCCCCACCCTGGTTTGACCCTGGATCCAACCACCCTCGACACCGTCCCCGCCACCCCCTTCCAGAATTCTTCCAGTGCTGGGCATGCCCAGAACATATGGGCGTGGTTCGCAGGACTCCCCGAACATCTGGTGCACCTGTCCTCACCCCCGAAGAACCTACTCATCCTAGTCCCGGACATATGGGCCCGGTGCAGCACCTTAAATTGGATGAGACTAAGCCTCGCACATGAGGAGGAGGAGTTGACTCTCTCCAAGGCCTCCGCCCAAGTCCCATCCTCTATCTGCTCCCCGAGTTCCTCCTCCCATTTAGCCTTCAGCTCCTCCACTGACGACTCCTCCACCTCCTGCATTACCTTATAGATGTCAGACACCTTCCCCTCTCCTACCCACACCCCCGAAAGCACTCTGTCCATCGTCCCCTGCGAGGGCAGCAAAGGGAATCCCTCTACCTGTCGCCTAGCAAACGCCTTTACCTGCAGGTATCTGAACATGTTCCCCTGGGGAAGGCCAAATTTATCTTCCAGTTCCCCCAGGCCCGCAAACCTCCCGCCAATAAACAGGTCCCTCAATTTGCTGATGCCCGCCCTTTGCCATCCCCTGAATCCCCCATCCGTGTTCCCCGGGATGAACCGATGGTTGCCACCCAGTGGAGCCTCCATCGAGCCCCCTGTTTCCCCCCGATGCCGTCTCCACTGTCCCCAGATTCTTAGGGTCGCCGCCACCACCGGGCTCGTGGTAACCCTCTTGGGGGAGAGCGGCAACGGTGCCGTTACCATGGCACCCAGGCTTGTACCTCTACATGACGCCATCTCCATTCTTTTCCACGCCGCCCCTCCCCCCTCCATCACCCATTTACGCACCATTGACACATTGGCTGCCCAATAGTACCCCAGAAGGTTGGGCAGCGCCAGCCCGCCTCTATCCCTTCCTCGCTCCAGGAATACCCTCCTCACTCTCGGAGTCCCATGTGCCCACACAAAGCTCAGAATACTGCCGGTCACTCTCCTAAAGAAGGCCCTGGGGATAAATATGGGCAGGCACTGAAAAAGGAACAAGAACCTCGGAAGCACTGTCATTTTGACGGACTGCACCCTCCCCGCCAACGACAATGGCAGCATGTCCCACCTCCTGAACTCCTCCTCCATCTGATCTACCAGTCTGGTAAAGTTATGCTTGTGGAGAGTCCCCCAGTCCCTGGTCACTTGCACCCCCAGGTACCTAAAGCTCTCCCCTGCCCGCCTAAGCGGGAGCCTACCAATTCCTTCCTCCTGGTCTCCAGGGTGCACCACAAACACCTTGCTCTTGCCTAAGTTTAATTTATAACCTGAGAAGGTCCCAAACTCGGCTAGTAACTCCATCACTCCCGGCATCCCTCCCACCGGGTCCGCCACATACAGTAACAGGTCGTCGGCATACAACGACACCCTATGTTCCTCTCCACCTCGCACCAAGCCTCTCCACCTCTCTGAATCTCTCAATGCCATCGCCAGCGGCTCGATTGCCAGTGCAAACAACAAGGGGGACAAGGGGCAACCCTGCCTGGTCCCTCGGTAAAGCCGGAAGTACTCCGACCTCCTCCTATTCGTGGCCACGCACGCCATCGGGGCCTCATATAGCAGCCTTACCCATCTAATGAACCCTTCACCAAATCCAAACCTCCCCAACACCTCCCATAGGTACCCCCACTCCACTCTATCGAAGGCCTTCTCCGCATCCAGCGCCACCACTATCTCTGCCTCCCCCTCAATCGCCGGCATCATAATGACATTCAGCAATCTCCGCACATTCGTGTTCAGCTGCCTTCCCTTCACAAAACCTGTCTGGTCCTCATGCACAACCCCTGGCACACAGTCCTCTATCCTGGTGGCCAGGATTTTTGCCAGCACCTTAGCATCCACGTTGAGGAGAGATATGGGCCTGTATGAACCACACTGCTGGGGGTCCTTGTCCTTCTTTAAAATTAACGAGATCAGCACCCGTGACATCGTCGGGGGCAAAGTCCCCCCTTCCCACGCTCGCTCCTCAATGTTGACGCTAAGTTGCTGGCAAAGATCCTGGCCACCAGGATAGAGGATTGTGTGCCAGGGGTGATACACGAGGATCAGACAGGATTTGTCAAGGGACGGCAGCTCCACACGAATGTGCGGAGATTGCTAAACGTTATCATGATGCCGGCAGTGGAGGGGGAGGCGGAGATAGTGGTGGCGCTGGATGCGGAGAAAGCGTTTGATAGAGTTGAGTGGGGGTACCTGTGGGAGGTGCTGGAGCGGTTCGGATTCGGGGAGGGATTCATCAAATGGGTGAGGCTGCTCTACACAGCTCCGATGGCAAGTGTAGTTACCAATGGAAGGAGATCGGAATACTTTAGGCTCTACTGTGGGACCAGGCAGGGGTGCCACCTGTCCCCCTTGCTCTTTGCATTGGCGATTGAACCTCTGGCTATGGCATTGAGGGAGTCAGGGAGATGGAGGGGTCTGGTACTGGGTGGGGAGGAACATCGGGTATCGCTGTATGCGGACGACCTGCTGTTGTATGTGGCGGACCCAGAAGGGAGAATGCCGGGGGTGATGGAGCTGTTAGCGGAATTTGGGGGCTTCTCGGGCTATAAGTTAAATTTAGGCAAGAGCGAGGTATTTGTAGTACACCCGGGTGATCAAGAGGAGGGAAGTGGGAGGCTCCCGTTTAAGAGGGCAGTGAAGAGTTTCAGATACCTGGGGGTGCAGGTGGCCAGAAGTTGGGGGACTCTCCATAAGCTTAATTTTACCAGGCTGGTGGAGCAGATGGAGTAGGAATTTAAAAGGTGGGACATGGTGCCGCTATTGTTGGCGGGTAGAGTGCAGTCCGTCAAAATGACGGTTCTCCCGAGGTTCTTGTTCCTTTTTCAGTGTTTGCCCATCTTTATCCCTAGGGCCTTTTTTTAGAAGGGTGACTAGCAGCATCATGAGCTTTGTTTGGGCGCATGGGACCCCGAGGGTGAAGAGGGTCTTCTTGGAGCGGGGTAGAGATGGTGGGGGGGGGGGGGGGGGCTGGCGTTACCCAATCTCTCGGGGTGTTATTGGGCAGCCAATGTGTCGATGGTGCGCAAGTGGGTGATGGAGGGGGAGGGGGCGGCATGGAAACAGATGGAGAGGGCGTCCTGTGGAGATACAAGCCTGGGGGCCCTGGTAACGGCGCCGTGGCCGCTCCCTCCCACGAGGTATACCACGAGCCCGGTGGTGGCGGCTACCCTCAAGATTTGGGGGCAGTGGAGGCGACATAGGGGAGAAGTGGGGGGCTCGATGGAGGCTCCGTTAAGGGGGAACCATCTGTTCGTCCCGGGGAACATTGATGGGGGGGGTTCCAGGGTTGGCACAGAGCGGGCATCAGACAGCTGAGGGACCTGTTCATTGATGGGAGGTTTGCAAGCCTGGGGGAGTTGGAGGAGAAATTTGGGCTCCCTCCGGGGTACATGTTCAGGTATCTGCAGGTAAAGGCGTTTGCTGGACGGCAGGTGGAGGGATTCCCTTCGCTTCCCGCGAGGGGGGTGAGTGACAGGGTGCTTTCGGGGGTCTGGGTCGGAGAGGGGAAGATATCTGATATCTACAAGGTTATGCGGTGGAGGAGGCGTCAGTAGAGGAGCTGAAAGCTCAGTGGGAGGGGAAACTGGGGGAACAGATCGAAGACGGGACATGGGCTGATGCCCTGGAGAGGGTTAATTCTTCCTCCTCATGTGCGCGGTTTAGCCTCATCCAATTCAAGGTGCTGCACCGGGCCCACATGTCCGGGTCTAGGATAAGTAGGTTCTTTGGGGGTGAAGACAGATGTGTCAGGTGTTCGGGGAGTCCAGCGAACCATGCCCATATTTTCTGGGCATGCCTGGCACTGGAGGAGTTCTAGAAGGGGGTGGCGAGGACGGTGTCGAGAGTGGTGGGATCCAGGGTCAAGCCAGGATGGGGACTCGCGATTTTTGGGGTTGGGGTGGAGCCGGGAGTGCAGGAGGCGAAAGAGGCCGGTGTGCTGGCCTTTGCGTCCCTAGTAGCCCGGCGGAGGATCTTGCTACAATGGAAGGATGCGAGGCCCCCAAGCATGGAGACCTGGATCAATAACATGGCGGGTTTCATTAAGCTAGAGAGGGTCAAATTCGCCCTGAGAGGGTCGGTACAAGGGTTCTTTAGGCGGTGGCAACCTTTCCTCGACTTTCTGGCTCAATGATAGGGTACTGGGACAGCAGCAGCAGCAACCCGGGTGGAAGGGGGGGGGGGGGGGAGGGGGGGGGGTAAAGGGGGGGAGGGAGGGGACGATGACTATGTTTGTTTATTTAATTTATATTTATTTTAAATGAGTCTGACTCGAAACGTTAGCTCTTTTCTCTCCCTACAGATGCTGCCAGACTTGCTGAGATTTTCCAGCATTTTCCCTTTCATCTGACCCTGGCGCCTGTCCGGGCACACAGAGGGAGAATTCAGAATGTACAAATGACCTAACAGCACGTCTTTCGGGGCTTGTGGGAGGAAACCGGAGCACCCGGAGGAAACCCACGCGGACACAGGGACAATGTGCAGACTCTGCACAGACAGTGACCCGAGGCGGGAATCGAATGCAGGTCCCTGGTGCTGTGAAGCAACGGTGCTAACTATTGTGCTACCATGCTACCCGTAATGGCATTTATACAGACATTGGTACTAGACATAGGAAGGACAAATGTTCAAACCACATACTCAATGAATGTCGGGCAAGTTTCAAAGGGCCGAGCATTCTTATTACACAAAGCCCAATTAATAGAGTCCAGCCATGAACAAAGCCAACACAAATTTGAACTAAATGTTCAGCGCAGGATAATACAGGACAAAGAAAGCCATGATGAAACAATTGAGTGTTCTGATCAGACCATATCTTGTATATTGTGTCCACCAGTGCACTCAACTCATTCTTGGGCTGAGAAGCTTATCTTATGAGGAAAGTTTGGAGTTTAGACGAGTGAGAGGTGATCTTAGAGAAACAGATAAGGTCCGGTATGGACATGATGGGCCGAATGGTCTCCTATTGCACCATTACAATTCCGGGATCCAGTGATGCTGTAATCCCGAGCGGGATTTGATTGGGTGGAAAGCAGGAGAAAGTTTCCACTTGTGGCAAATGCTAGAACTGGAGGCCACAGTTTAAGAATAAGAGGACGACTGTTGAAGATGGAGATTAGGAGAATGTTTTTCTCTAAGGGTTCTTGGTGGGTGGCCCAGAAAGCAGGAGGGGCTGCGTCACTGAATCTATTCAGGGCAGAGTTCAACAGATTGTCGATTGGTAAGAGAGTCAAGGATTGTGACAGACAGGAAAGTGGAATATGGAGAACTCTCAGATCAGCCATAGTATTACGGAATGGCGGAACAGGCTCGAAGGGCCGAATGGCCTACTCCTGCCCCTGAGTCCTAAGTTCCTCAGTAAAATGGAGGTTATGCAGAGAACTGCCACAAAACTGCCCTCTATCCTTCAGAAAAGTCTAGGTGTTGGGTTCTCTGGTCTCAGCCGTGGCGTGCGAGAATGGAAAATTTGGTGTTCCAGACAAAACTCCATCCACTTTCAGCACCAGAAAATCCCAGCCGCAAACGAGGATGAGAGATTCCGGGTGACCAGGAAACCTGGGGCTGAATTTTACAGTCCTACCCCGGCTGGGAGGGGCCTTAAAATGCAGCCAACCGTTCAAAACGCGTGGTGATTTTCCGCCCCCCCTCCGCGGGATGTATTGCAGTGGCGGAGATGGCTCCTCTGCCGCTGTTTACCAGGTTTCCCGCTGTTCGCATCCTCCACAGAGGGGAACACCGGGAAAGTCCCACCAATTGATTTCAGCGGGAACAGAAAATCCCAACGATGGGAGGGACCGTAGAAGTCCGCCCCTTGGAGTCTGCAACTTCAGGAAGAGGCATTTGTGAAGTGATTTTATGGAGAGGTTTGACAAGAGTATAAATGGTACCCGTGTCGGCGTGGGTTTCCTCCAGGTGCTCCCGTTTCCTCCCACAAGTCATGAGATGATCGGTCATGAGATGAGACTCCATTTTGCGAGCACACTTGTCTCGGATGCAGTCCTGTTCTCTGTATATTAAAGCCTTTGATTACTGACCTCGCTCTCGCGTCGTAATTGAGAGTTCCTCAATTTAATATACAGACACATCAAGATGGAGTCTCATCTTACATCCTGTTTCCAGGGGGCGTAGCCAGAGGCGAAGTCCCCCAGGGTTCCAAGCCTCTTAAAGGGGCAAGGTATTAAAGGTAAATACCGATCATCACAAGCAACAAAGGCATGTTTGTTAGAACATAAAACATAAAACATAGAACATACAGTGCAGAAGGAAGCCATTCGGCTCATCGAGTCTGCACTGACCCACTTAAGCCCTCACTTCCGCCCCATCACCGTAACCCAATAACCCCTCCTAGCCTTTTTGGACACTAAGGGCAATTTATCATGGCCAATCCACATAACCTGCACAGCTTTAGACTGTGGGAGGAAACTGGAGCACCCGGAGAAAACCCACGCAGACACGGGGAGAACTTGCAGACTCCACACAGACAGTGACCCAGCAGAGAATCGAACCTGGGACCCTGGCGCTGTGAAGCTATCCACTTGTGCTGCCCAGAATTGGACACTCCTCAATCTCCTCGCCCAGCTCCTCTTCCCATTTACCCTTCAGTTCCTCCACCGAGGCCTCGTCTACCTCCTGCATTACGCGGTATATGTCCGAAGTCCTCCCTCCTCCAACCCACACCCCCGAGAGCACCCTGTCTCGTACCCCACGTGGGGGCAACAAGGGGAACCCCTCCACCTGCCGCCTGGCAAACGCCCTAACCTGCATGTACCGAAACATGTTCCCCGGGGGGAGCCCAAACTTCCACTCTAACTCCCCCAAGCTCGCGAACCTCCCCTCCACAAATAGGTCCCTCAGCTTCCTAATCCCTGCCCTGTGCCAGCCCAGAAATCCGCCATCAATGCTTCCTGGGACAAACCGATGGTTCCCCCATATCGGGGCCTCCATCGAGCCCCCCACTTCTCCCCTATGCCGTCTCTATTGCCCCCAAATTTTGAGGGTAGCCGCCACCACCGGGCTTGTGGTATACCTCGTTGGAGGGAGCAGCAACGGCGCCGTTACAAGTGCCTCCAGGCTCATGTCCACACAGGACGTCGTCTCCATCCTCTTCCATGTTGCCCCTTCCCCGTCCATTACCCACTTACGCACCATCACTGCGTTGACAGCCCAATAGTACCCACAGAGGTTGGGCAGCACCAACCCCCCCCATCCCTGCCCCGTTCCAAGAACACCCTTCTCACCCTCGGAGTCCCATGCGCCCACACAAATCCCGTAATACTCCTATTGACCCTCCTAAAAAAGGCCTTCGGGATAAGGATGGGGAGGCACTGGAACAGGAACAAAAACCTCGGGAGCACCATCATCTTAACGGACTGTACCCTCCCCGCCAGTGACAGCGGCAACATATCCCACCTTTTGAACTCCTGCTCCACCAACCTTGTGAGGTTGAGCTTGTGCAGGGCCCCCCAGCTCCTAGCCACTTGGACTCCTAGGTACCTGAAGCTCTTCCCTGCCTGCTTCAGTGGGAGCCTACCAATCCCCTCTTCCTGATCCCCCGGGTGCACCACGAACAACTTGGGCGAAATACTCCGACCCCCACGACGGGTCGGAGAATAGCGGGAGGGCCTTCCCGACATTTTTCCTGCCCTCCCGCTATTCTCCCCCCCCCCCCCCAACTCCCGACCCGAATCGCTGCCGCCGTTTTTTTACGGCCGGCAGCGATTCACAGCTGATAGATGGGCCGAAGTCCCAGCCCTTTACGCTGTTTTTACGAACGGCAAACACACCTGGTCCGGCCGTTCGTAAAAATGGCGGGAACAACTCGCTTTTTATAACCATGGCACCGATTGGCACGGCAGTACCACGGCCGTGCCAAGGGTGCCATGGGCCCGCGATCGGTGGGCACCGATCGCGGGCAGCGGGCCCGATGCCCGCGCACTATTTGTCCTTCCGCCGCCCCGCAGTATCCATTCGCGGGGCGGCTGAGGGGCATCCCTCATTTGCGCGGGTTTCGCGCAAATACGCGATGACGTCATCCGCGCATGCGCGGGTTGGCGTCTTCCAATCCGCGCATGCGCGGCTGACATCATATGACGCATCAGCCGGCGCTAACTCTGGAAAGCGGGCTTAACGAAATTCGTTAAGCCCGTGATGCCGGAGCTTGCGGCGTCGGGCTGCTAGCCCCGACCGGGGACCAGAATCGGTTCCCTGTTGGGAAGGGGCGCGCTGGCGTCAAACCCACCCGGGTTTGACGCCAGCCTTACGATTTCTCCCGTTTTGGGAGAATCGCGCCCCTTGTTCTTGCCCAGGTTCAGCTTATACCCAGAGAAGCCCCCAAATTCACTAAGAATCCTCATCACCTCTGGCATCCCCCCCCACCAGGTCCGCCACATACAGCAACAGGTCGTCCGCATAAAGCGACACTCGATGCTCCTCCCCCCCCACCCCGCACCAGGCCCCTCCAGTTCTGACTCCCTCAATGCCATGGCCAGGGGCTCAATTGCCAACGCAAAGAGCAAGGGGGACAGGGGACACCCCTGTCTCATCCCCCGGTACAGCCGAAAGTACTCCGACCTCCTCCTATTCATGGCTACACTCGCCATCGGGGCCTCATAGAGCAACTTCACCCAACGGACAAACCCCTCCCCAAACCCAAACCTTTCCAACACCTCCCACAGATACCCCCACTCAACTCTATCAAAGGCCTTCTCCGCATCTAATGCCACCACTATCTCCGCCTCCCCTTCCACAGCCGGCATCATAATAACGTTGAGAAGCCTTTGTATGTTTGTATTCAACTGCTTTCCCTTCACAAACCTCGTCTGGTCCTCGTGATTAACCCCCGGTACGCAATCCTCTATTCTAGTGGCTAAGATTTTTGCCAGCAGCTTAGCGTCTACATTTAGCAGCGAGATCGGCCTATATGACCCACACTGCAGAGGGTCCTTGTCCCGCTTCAGGATCAAGGAAATCAGCGCCCGTGACATAGTTGGGGGCAAAGCCCCCCCCTCCCTTGCCTCATTAAAGGTGGGGACCAACAGGGGGCCCAACAGGTCCGCATACCTTTTATAAAAGTCCCTAAAGACCCCATTAACGTCTACACCCCTCCGCACCACCTTCGCAACTCTATCCGTCACTCCCCCAATCTCCCTGGCCGCGTCCCTCTTTCGGAGCTGGTGTGCCAGCATCCTGCTCGCCTTCTCCTCATATTCATACATCGCTTCCTGTGCTTTCCTCCACTGAGCTTCCGCCTTTCTGGTAGTCAATAGGTCAAATTTGGCCTGAAGGCTACGCCGCTCCCCCAGCAATCCCTCCTCCGGAGCCTCCGCATATCTCCTATCCACCCTCACCATCTCCCCTATCAGTCTCTCCCTCTCCCTCTGCTGCCCCCTCTCCCTATGGGTTCGGATGGAAATCAACTCCCCTCTAATCACCGCCTTCAATGCCTCCCTGACCGTCCCCACTCGGACCTCCCCGTTATCGTTGGCCTCAAGGTACCTCTCAATACACCCCCGAACCCTCCCGGCCACCTCCTCATCTGCCAGCCGCCCCACCTCCAAGCGCCAGAGCGGATGTTGGTCCCCCTCCTCCCCCAGCTCGAGATCCGAAATGGCAATGGCAGAGTATTCCACATCCTCCACCCGCGAAACCAACCCTCTGCTCAGGACAAAAAAAATCAATCCTCGAATAGGCCTTATGCACGTGGGAGAAAAACGAGTATTCCCTGGCCCTTGGCCTCGCAAACCTCCAGGGATCCACCCCTCCCATCTGATCCATAAATCCCCTCAACACCTTAGCCGCCACCGGCCTCCTACCCGTCCGGGACCTGGATCGATCCAATGGGGGATCCAGCACCGTGTTGAAGTCCCCCCCCCATGATCAGGCCCCCCACCTCCAGGTCCGGAATGCGGCCCAACATGCGCCGCATAAACCCCGCATCGTCCCAATTTGGGGCATAAACATTCACCAACACCACCCGCTCCCCCTGCAGCTTACCACTCACCATCACATACTTCATGGCATTATTGATGTAAGCCTATTTGTGACACTGATAAAGATTATTAATATTACTGTTCACATCCCTCCTTTGCAAAGCAGAAAAAAAGGGCACAGACAAGGAACGGGGCTTTTTAATAAACCTCGGGGGCTTAATCACCACGACAGGTGGGTTTGGATGGGAGGAGATCAGAGCTGACAAGGTGAGCAGCAGCTTGGAGGTGAGTAATCAGCACAGCAGAAAGGGATGAAGATTATAGCAGCCGCCATGCACACTTGTGCAGCTGGTGGGGGAAACCAAGGAACTGCCCAAAGCAGCACACAGCTGGTCTGGTTCTTATTTCCTCAGCACACAAGCACCACCAGGCTCCCTCCATTCAGAGCAGCTCCACGCCCAAGCTCAGAACCGTCACCCCAAACAAGGTGTCCACTCTGTTTGGCCTTTCTGTCACAATTCTAAACTTTGCAGCAAACACTTTTTAACTCCATTAGCCAGACACCAAAAGCACAAGGAACCCCCAAAACAGGGATCAAAACGATATATAGAATGAGCTCCTTTTGCGGAGGACTGTTACACAAAGGTTCTGACCTGTAACCAGACAGCGTTTAAATGTTGAGCTAATATACGGAAGTCAAACTAAATGGGGTGTGTAAAATCAAGGCTGTAGTTTATTATACTGGGGCCATACTCTGTTCCCTCGTTGTACACTCTCTTGATCTTCTAACGTGACTACTGATGATGCAAGAGACTCTCTTCATAGAACCAACCGACCATCTCATAACAGGCATTTAACTTATTATCAGGATTTGAATAGGTTTTTCTTAAAATGAAGGATTTGATTACCCAGCTTGGCAAATCCCTCCGAAGAAACCTATTTACTTTAAGTTATAAATATTTAGTTTTCGTCTGACAGGATGATTCATTGCCGTTTTTATTAGATTTTCTCACATCCTTTGTCTGAAGAGGTTTTTTGCCGCTGAGTGGGTAAGCCCTGAGGTTAGGAAATGAAAAAATGAAATGAAAGTTCCAAAATTCAGTTTCAAATTCCTAGGGGTGCTGGTCCACCCACGTCGACGCTACCACCAAGAAAGCACAACAGAGCCTATACTTCCTCAGGAAACTAAGGAAATTCGGCATGTCCACATTAACCCTTACCAACTTTTACAGATGGACCATAGAAAGGTACTATCGGGCTGCATCACAGCCTGGTATGGCAACTGCTCGGCCCAGGACCCCAAGGAACTTCAGAGAGTCGTGAACACCGCCCAGTCCATCACACAAACCTGCCTCCCATCAATTGACTCCATCTACACCTCCCGCTGCCGGGGGAAAGCGGGCAGCATAATCAAAGATCCCTCCCACCCAGCTTACTCACTCTTCCAACTTCTTCCATCGGGCAGGAGATACAGAAGTCTGAGAACATGCATGAACAGACTCAAAAACAGCTTCTTCCCCATTGTCACCAGACTCCTAAATGACCCTCTTATGGACTGACCTCATTAACACTACACCCCTGTATGTTTCATCCGATGCCAGTGCTTATGTAGTTACATTGTATATCTTGTGTTGCCCTATTATGTATTTTCTTTTATTCCCTTTTCTTCCCATGTGCTTAATGATCTGTTGAGCTCTCGCAGAAAAATACTTTTCATTGTACCTCGGTACACGTGACAATAAACAAATCCAATCCAATCCAAATGAAAATCGTTTATTGGCACAAGTAGGCTTCAAATGAAGTTACTGTGAAAAGCCCCTAGTCGTCACATTCCAGTGCCTGTTCGGGGAGGCCGGTGTGGGAATTGAACCTGTGCTGCTGGCCTGCCTTGGTCTGCTTACAAAGCCAGCGATTTAGCCCTGTGCTAAACCATGTCCCTGTTTTATCAGTACTGTACCCACCATAAAGAACTGAATTTTTAGATTGCAGGAAGCCAGCCTGACCTCGAAGAATCCCGATTTGATCTTATTGGCAGGGTTGCCTTAATTAAATGTATTTCTGGAGGTTTAATTACATGACTCACCTCCCTGTGCTCCAGCCATTTGTCACCAACCCATCCATCCTCGAAACATACTCAGCGGAATTCTCCACCGGCAGGATCCTCCGCTCCGCTGGCAGCGTGCCCACACCCACGGGTTTCCCGACGGGGTGCCCACAATGGGGAACGCCATTGGCCGGCTGGCAGAACGGAGAAGCCCGCCCACTGCCTTCCAACGCCAATTGGAAAGCAAGAAGTCTCTTCAGCCATAAAGAGAGGCTGGGGTTGTTCTGCTTAGAGCCAAGAAGGCTGAGGGGGCATATGATGGAGGTGTATAAAATTATGAGGGACCTTGGTAGGGTAGGTAGGAAGGAGCTTTTCCCCTTAGTAGAGGGGTCAATAACCAGGGGACATAGATTTACGGTAGGGGGCAGGAGGTTTAGAGAGGATGTGTGAAAAATCTTTTTCACTCAGAGGGTGGTGGGAGTCTGGAATTCGCTGCCTGAAAGGGTGGTGGAAGCAGAGACCCTCAAAACATTTAAGAAATATTTTGATGAGCACTGGAAATGCCTTAGCATACAAGGCCACGGACAGAGTGCTGGAAAACAGGATTAGAATAGATAGGTGCTGGATGGCCGGCACAGACAGGATGGGCCGAAGGGCTCTTTCTGTGCTGTCAAACACTATGACTCATTAACCAATTGGATGGTGTTTGACTGTAAGCCAAACAGCCCCCCCCCCCCCCCCCCCCCCCCCCCCCCATTATCTGGTAAAAGAAATATTTTAAGAAAATGATCTAGTTTTTAATGATCTAGTGATTTTTCTCCAGGTTTGCACAATGCATTGTCCTGGAGAATTCCTGGAGAATTGGCAACCCTAATGTTATACACAACAGAATGGACCAGGAGCACAGCATTCAGCCCAAACTGGTGTTAATACTCCACTCAAGCTCCCTCATCTAAATCTAGCACCTCTCTTCTACTTCCTCCTCCCTCTCCCTCAAGCTTCTCCTGAAATACAATCCACACTTTCATAGAATTTACAGTGCAGAAGGAGGCCATTCAGCCCATCGAGTCTGCACCGGCTCCTGGAAAGAGAACCCTGCCTAAGGTCAACACCTCCACCCTATCCCCACAACCCAGTAACCCCACCCAACACTAAGGGCAATTTATCATGGCCAATCCACCTAACCTGCACATCTTTGGACTGTGGGGGGAAACCGGAGCACCCGGAGGAAACCCACGCACACACGGGGAGGATGTGCAGACTCCGCACAGACAGTGACCCAAGCCGGAATCGAACCTGGGACCCTGGAGCTGTGAAACAATTGTGCTATCCACAATGCTACCGTGCTGCCCCAATCCAGTTATTGAGATTAACCTTTTATTCCAGGTTTATGAACAAAATCTAAGTTCCTCCAGTTACCACAGTGGGATTTGAATTTACATCTCTGGACGACCAGGATAGTAACAGAGGGCCGGCTTTTCCCACCCCTCCCCCAGTGCGGATTCCTCAGCGATGGGACGGGCGAGCCATGCAAAGCGGCATGGACTTCAGCAGGACCGGAAGACCCCGCCGCCGCCCAATGGTGAGCCGTCTCCGACACCAGAACACGCACCGTGCCTGGAGGAGGGGTGGGGGACAGACATTCCCACCCATTATTACTGCGGCACCATCCCGGTTTAGCTCGGTGGGCCGGACAGCTGGTCCGTGATGCAGAGCGACGCCAGGAGCGCGGGTTCGATTCCCCTACCGGCTGAGGCTATTCATGAAGGACACCCCCCATCCCACCCACCCCCCCCGCCTTCTCAACCTTGCCCCTCGCCTGAGGTGTGATGATCCTCGGATCAAACCACCACCAGTCAGCTCTCCCCCTCAAAGGGGAAAGCAGCCTATGGCCACTGGGACTATGGCGACTTTACTATCACCCAGCAGGATCCTTACTATTAGGCAACGGGTTGTAAGTGCAATGGTGAAAAATATTGCCAGCTGCTCCGTGGGGCTGCATTAGAGAGAGGTGGGAGGCCACTTAAAGGGAAGAATCGTCTCCGGAAGATTATGTCCAATTGTTTACCTGAAGGTCAAAGCTGGAACCAAGGCCTTCATTCCTCAGTGAGAAATGGGGAGGCAGAGGAGGCCACTTTGAGGCACTCTTCAACTAGCAGCTTTGGAGCCTTCCATCACTCTCTGGTTTAACTGTCCTAATACCTCTTCATAGAATAGAATTTACAGTGCAGAAGGAGACCATTCGGCCCATCGAGTCTGCACCGGCTCTTGGAAAGAGCACTCTACCCAAGGTCAACACCTCCACCCTATCCCCAAAACCCAGCACCACTAAGGACAATTTTGGACACTAAGGGCAATTTATCATGGCCAATCCACCTAACCTGCACATCTTTGGACTGTGGGAGGAAACCGGAGCACCCGGAGGAAACCCACGCAGACACAGGGAGAACGTGCAGACTCTGCACAGACAGTGACCCAAGCCGGGAATCGAACCTGGGACCCTGGAGCTGTGAAGCAATTGTGCTAACCACTATGCTACCGTGCTGCCCGTGCTCTTCATGTGGTTCAGTGGGAAAAAAAAATCAGATTATGCTGTAGGGTTCGGGGGAAGGAATGAGAGTGACTAGATCTCTCGACCACAGAGCTAGCCTCGACTCGAAGGCCCCAGCGGCTTTCTCCTGAGCCGAAATGGCCTAAATTTTCCACACCCGCCCGCCACAGGAATCATCGCAAATGGGGCGGAAATCTGACGGAGCAGCAAAAACTCCTTTGACTTCGGTTGGGAATTTCCACAACCAGAAACCGGAATCCTGCCCGACATTTTCTATCTTCCAGTCCCAACAAGATCTCGGGCGTTTGTATGGCTCTCTCGCCTGGCCGCGGGGGAAGACACCACGCGTGGGGGGGGTTCACCTTGACTGGGACCAGTAGATCGCACCGGCAGGGAGTGTCGGAATATCCCACCCAATATTCCCATAGAGGGCCATTTTCCTAACCCCACCCAAGGCGCGGTGCATTACGATCCCAGCCTCCGCGTCACCCAACCCCGAGGAGATGAATGGAGGCAAATTTGAAAGGAGCTGCCAGCACTGTGGGGTAGCGCCGAGTTAGGGACAAGGCTGGCGTGCCTTCCTCTAAACCCGGCTCACTGTCAGCCAAACAGTGGAGCCGCACAAGATTAATTCTCCACACAGATCACTAACTTCAAGTAACAATGCAATCGACTGCAATCAGTCAGTGTCATCACGAGTGCTTGTAAAAGTAGAACACACACTTAACTAAGCGTCACATTGTTGCAGTTCCTGGATGTGTACATATCTTGCATTGAATCAGTGCAGAATGAAATTTTTGCCTCAGAATATGATGTTTAAACACTTTCCTATCTGCTAATTGTAAAAGTATGAAGCCGAAAACACAATATGCGCACCATTAATATCACTTAGCGTGACAGCACCCTACCTCTCTTGTGTATTACCTTCTGAGTAGAGTCTTGCTCTCCGCTGGCTTCTTCTGCGGTGTGTCAGCAGTCTGTGTTATTTATATTCTGAACTTGCTTACATTACCAGGAGGCTGCTGACAGTTCTAGCTTCCTTAGCTGGTGCTTCCTGTACAGTTTCTGTGTTTTAACAAGGGTCCCCTCCCCCCTCTGCACCACCTCCATCCACTCCCTTATCCCCCACCGCACCCCCCCCCCCTCCCCCATCCCCACCATCCATCTGAGGGAAAGAATGCCACATGATAAAAATACAGGGGTGTATGAAGGACTCAGCTGACAACTGATCCACTGAGATAGGACCGGAGCTTGTTCAGGACCTTTCAAACCTCGGCATGTCCTGCAGCACCTTACAGCCGGTGACGAAGTGCAGTCGTTGATTTAATGGAGGAACCCTGGGCTGCCAATTTGGGCACAGCAACATCCCACAGCGCCATGGCATTGACCAGTCACGTTGATGGTGGGATAAATATTGGCCTGGATACCGGGGCGGATTCCTCTTCTCTCCACAGAATCGTTATGGTGTAGAAGGAGGCCATCGGGCCCATCGAGATAATTCGGCCCATCCAACCGGAGCACCCAGAGGAAACCCATGCAGACGCGGGGAGATCGTGCAAATGTCCTAACTCCGTAGAGTCACCCAAGGCCAGACGTGAACCCGGGTCTTTGGCGTTCTGAGGCAGCAACGCTATCCACTGTGTCATTCTTGGGAAATATTTCCGTGGGATCTTTTATGCCTACTTGTGAGGGCAGTTAGGGCTTGGTTTATCGTTCCATCTAAAAAGCGGCACCTCTGACAATGCAGTTCACCCTCAGTACTTCACTGAAGCTCTTAAAGCCGACGGGAAGATTCCAGTTGCTCTCTGACAATGGGACTTAATAGCCCTTCAATTGCTGTGAAGTGACTCCCCATCAATTGTTTGCGGAGGGCTCTATTGTGCCCGATTGTGCCTCCAGGAAAATGGCCAAGGGCAGGATGAAGCCAGAAAAATTGCAATTCCATCTCCAGCATGGATTTACCTGCCCACTGTCTCTGATAAAAAAAATCTGGAGTGGACCTCAAAGGCAGACTGATGTCGAAATGTGTCAACTTTCTGGCAACTCCTTCAATCTAACCAGTGCCAAACTTAGTGCTTTGGACTCAACTGGGGAAGTCAGGACGGGGGACTTTTTAAAAATAAATATTTTTATTCTCCATTTTCACATTTTCCTCCGAAATGTACACCTCACCCACAAACAGTAAACGGTAGCAAATACAAAATCAATCCCCTTAACAATAACAACGATCCCATCCTCTCACCACCCCAGCAACTGCCCACCTGTCAATATATGCATCCAATAAAACAAATCCTCCCACGATGGAAACCAAAAACAAAGGAGAAAAAGAAGAAAGAAGTCCGGGACCGCCCATGGTCACCATAGAGTCCACTCCCCCCCCCCCCCCCACCCCCACACTCAACGCCGTCCAACCTCTGAAAGAGTGCCGCACATGATACCCAAGAGTTGTAAACCCCCCCCCCCCCCCCCACCCACTCCCTAACTCCTCCCGCCTACTGCCTCTTGTAAAACTCCTTCCCCCAAACTCGGTTCCTTCCCCCCAACTTTCCACCCCGGTTAGACCACTTGGACCCTGTTCCGCCAGGTTCCGATGGCCGCAGCCCCTCCCCCCACCTCACTCCCGTTCACTGGCCGGCTTAAACCGGCCAGTGTGGAGGCCCCCGCCCGGGTCCCTTTCCCTTTGCCCGGCCCCAGGAAAGCCCAGAAATCCCCTTCTAGCACACAAACCCCACATATCCACCTACACCCCAAAGAGCGCTCACTTCGAATCCCATCACTTCCCTTGTCCAAGTATATACAACATTGGCTCCTTTAGCCCACACACCCGCATGCAGTGAAACAAAAAAGAAGAAAATACAGTCCTGAGGTTACATCAGCACATGGTCATTTCTCAATATCTCAGTTCTGTCACAGTCCTTCTGCCTTTGCAAACTCCTCCGCTGCTTCCGCTGTTCCAAAATAAAAGTCCTTGAGCTTGTAAGTCACCCTCAGCTTCGCTGGATATACAATGCAGCACTACACTTTGCTAATGTACAGTGCCCTCTTCACCCGGTTGAAAGCAGCCCGCTTCCTCGCCAGCTCCACCATAAAGTCCTGGTATACACGTATACCAGCTCCAGCCCACTGCACCACGCGCTTCTGCTTGGCCCAGCACAGGACCTTCTCCTTCACACTGTACCTACGGAAGCACAGAGTCACTACCCTTGGCGGCTCACTCGCCTTTGGTACAGGCCTCCACGACCGATGAGCCCGATCCAGTTCATATCGGGAGGGATCCTCCCCCAATAGTTTAGCTAGCATTGCATCAAAATACTCAGTCGGCCTCGACCCTTCAACTCCTTAGGGCAGCCCCACAATCCTCAAATTCTGTCACCTGGATCTGTTTTCCAGGTCTTCCATTTTTCCTCGCAGATCCTTGTTAATCTCTATCACCTTCCACACCTCCTTCCCCATTAAGGTAAGTTGATCACCGTGCTGCAACAATGTCTCCTCCACTTCCTTCAGCGCCTCCCCTTGCTTCCGCACCTCCGCCACTGCCCTCGCCACCACCGTCGTCACCGGGGAAATCGCCTCCTCCACCAGCACACTTAAAACCTCCCTCATCTCCTTCCTCATTGTCTCCATGTATTTTGTAAACTGCCTTTCGAATTCCGCAGCCATCACCTTAGTTATTTCTTCAGCCGTAAGCAATGCGGCCTCCCTTGGTGCTCCAGCCTCCTTTTTCCTAGGTGACCCCGTGGTGACCTCTCCACTCCCCGACAGGCCCTCAGCTGTCTTTTTAACGGCCGTCTTCTTGCTGATCCTGGACATCCTCTTCTGCTGTTGCCTCCTGTGTGGCTTCTCCGTGCCTTCTGCCTGCTTTTTCTGTGTCCATGGAGCCTGGGAGCGGGCTTAAAGCCCCCAAAATGCCGTTCCTGAACAGGAGCCCTCCATTGCGCAGCTGCTTCCCGCCCGCCATCACCGGAAGTCATTGTCAGGAGGGGGGACTTGATGGCTGGACAAGCAACAGTGTTCAAACCAGATGGGCTTTTACGACAATTGACAATGGTTTCACTTTTCATTCCAGATTTTTTATTGCTTTCAAATTTCACCCAGGACCCTCGAGCTCCTGGGCCTCTGGATTACTAGTCCAGTGACAATACCACTATGCCACCGCCTCCCATGAATGAGGGTGGGCGTAGAGGAAAGGGTGGGCACGGGGTTGACACTTCCATTGCGCTCCCTCAGGGGGACAGCAGCTGCGGAGCTGTCTCAGGGAGCTGCAGACCTGGGAAAAAATAAATAGCGACACGAAAAAGCCCTGCAAAGATTGTCTACGCAGCGCAATCCAACACAAACCTCAGTCCCCAGACACCATTTAAAATTTTATTTCAGCCTTGACAGTTCATCCCAGCCTGGATCGAGGCTGCAGCCAAACTGTAAAGGCCGCCTGGCCAATCGGGCTGTCTGCCACCCGTAAAGGCAGAGACGGGCCACGCAAAAGTTCATTCAATTAGCCCCTTAATTGCCTGCTTGATTGAGAGAGGGCCCACTTCAGAATCTTGCGTACGCCCGCCAACCAAAATATTGCGTAAGTGCGCGTTGACGTCAGGACCACGCGCCCGATGTCTTCCCGCACGATTTCACGCGGTTTCGGGTGGGGCCGGGGCCTCCGCTCGACTGCTGGATGGAATCCTTCAGAACAAGCAAACAATCAAGAAGGAAGAAGATGCCAACTCTTCGAATGGCAAAGTTGGCGCATCGCCATGAAGTCTCAGGAAGTGCCAGGCATTTCTTGAGTCACTAGGTTCTGTTGGAAACTACAACCTGACCCAAGGGATGAAATTATTATCGGGGGGGTGGAGATTACTACCTCCTACTGTCTACATTCTCCAATCAATTCTCAAAGATAACCATCTTCCCTGACAGCTGTCTTGGAGGGTCCCTGAGAAATGGAACCACAATCATTTCCCTGCGGCCCGCCTGACATTTGACGACTACTTAAACACCCTCGTTCCATACATTTCCCTCAACAAGCATCTCAAAGCCGATGAGCTTGTTCATTATCACTTCGCAGCTCGTGGGATCTTGCTGTGTTACAAATTAGCGGCTGAGTCGCCGACGATTCAACGGTGACTACACTTCGGAAAACACCTCATTGGCTGTCGAGCACTTTCAAACATCCTGAGATGGCAAAACGGTGTTATTCGAATCAAGTACCACTTTAAACTTTTATCTGAATTATCCAGCTTCACTCAAATAGGAATTTCCTGCTTATGTTGGGATTCCTCCAGGAAAGGTTTACCAAGCACAAACAGGGCATTCCTGAACATGCACTTCTCCTCCCTAAAGAGGTGAAAAGTATGGGGATGGGGAGAGTAAAATAGACCTGTGTCAGGATTAAACCTACGCTGGGCAGGTACCCATGACCTCAGTTGAACTCACAGTTCCGCCTGGAGAGCACGGGGAGGGGGGGGGGGGGGGCGGGGAGGAAGGTTTTCATGACTCAGCAATGTGGCAAGGCATCATAAAGAGAGCAGTGTTACAATTCAGTGGTTACAGTGCAGTGTAGAATCGGTTTGACTCGGTGCGAACACTCTCACCATCAGCCACTCAGCTGCGTCAAGACTGACGCCAAGAATGCAGAGAGACTGTTCAGGGCTGTGCTGAGGGAACGCTGCCCTGTCATTGGTGCCATCTTTCAGATGCGATTCCAAACTGAGTGCCCCCCCCCCCCCCCCCCCCCCATAGCGGATTTTGAAGGCCTCGTCGTTTGTTTCTTTCAAAAAGGACAGGAAACATTCGCAGCGTCACGGGCAACGTCCATCTCTGAAACATCACCAAAATGGCAGGTCATTGCTGACAGTGTGATATGTGCATTTAGGGTGACCGACAGGACATGAAAGGCAGAGGTGGTGAACATCTGCACATGTCCTTCCACTCCTACATTGTAACTGTGGTACAAAAGTCACAGAAATCCCGGGAAATTAAATGAGACAATGGGTGAGGGGAACGGAAGTCTACGGAAACGCGCCCAGCCCTTCCATGTTCCCCCGTTATTTTACCACCCCCTCTGCCATAGAATTTACAGTACAGAAGGAGGACATTCGGCCCATTGAGTCTGCACCGGCCCTCGGAAAGAGCACCCTACCTATTACCACACCTCCACCCTATCCCCGTAACCCTGCCTAACCTTTTTTGGACACTAAGGGGCAATTTAGCATGGCCAATCCACCTAACCCTGAACATCTTTGGACTGTGGCAGGAAACCGGAGCACCCGGAGGAAACCCACGCAAATACGTGGAGAACATGCAGACTCCGCACAGACAGTGACCCAAGCCGGGAATCGAAGCTGGGACCCTGGCGCTGTGAAGCCATAGTGCTAATCACTATGCCAGATCAAGACTGAGGGAGGAATTGTCCACTCCAGGGACAAAGGACGGGAATTTTTGGATCTCCCTGTCAAAGGGATTGTCCGATCCCACAGAAACCCAATGGAGTTTTAGCTGGGTGGCTGAATGTCCCATGGTGGATCCCAAGAGATTTGAGGGACATGACTAAGCAGTGCCCTGGCACCAACCCTCTGGGACAGGTTGGCAACGCCAGGTTTGCACAATGTCTGTCCAGCAGTGCTAACCTAGCAGTGCCATCCTGTGCCAGGGGCTGGTGCCAGGGCCCTCACTGGGCATGTCCCTCAATCCGCCATGGGCTAGACTTACCCCTGCACCCACAAAGGAATCCCCTTGACTGTCTCACGTCTGGCCAAACCTGATGTGAACCCCGCCAATGTGGGGGGGGGGGGGGGGGGGGGGGGGAGGGGGTGGGGGGGGGGGGGTGGTGGGGGGGTGGGTTGATTGATGTGTTGTGCGTGGGGGGAATGCCAGATATACCTCTGAAGTATTGGTGGGTGGGGTGGGGGGGTTCAATGCCAGTAATGGATGTGGATGTGGAAGGAGGGGGTGGGATGCTGCCGAGGATTGTTGGGTTGGCGGGGGGGGGGGGGGGGGGGGGCCTGAGTGCCTACTTGAAGGTGGCTGGGGGCCATTAGGCAGCATTGCTGATCAGGGCGCCCTGTAAGGATGCGTTCCTCTCTCTTTGGAGCCATTTGCCGGCTCTATGAGGCCACGCCCTGCCAGAGTAATGGCGGGAACCACACCCACATTTTATTTCACCTAAGGGGCTCACGATTTGGTAAGAAAACTGATTCCTTGCCTCTGAGTTGCCTCACCTCCCCCTCCCCCCCTTCCCGCACCCCCATCCTAAGTCAAGTCTTTGCCTTCCAGCACCCGTCCTGGTCTTGCCCGAGCAGCCTTGGCACGGAGTTGGAGCAGCAATGAGCGCAGCGCAGTGAACGATGGGCGAATGTTGCGCGCACAAACCAAGCGATCATGAGTGAAGTGCAGTTCGCCAGGTTTGCCCAGCAGACCACCCAACCCGTCATGAAGATCGGAAATGGAAAATGTCAAACTATTTTCACATGGGCAAGAAACTGATATTTGGCTGTATTTCAAATGTCCTTGTCCCGCATGATGCCAGCCGCTGGTAAGAGAGGAGAATTCAGCCACAAGTCTTTCTTTTTACAATAACCTTTATTAGCGCCACTGTGAAAATCCCCTAGTCGCCACATTCCGCGCTGTTGGGGTACACAGAGGGAGAATTCAGAAAGTCCAAATCACCTAACAGCATGTCTTTCGGGGCTTGTGGGAGGAAACCGGAGCACCCGGAGGAAACCCACGCAGACACGGGGAGAACGTGCAGTCTCCGCACAGACAGTGACCCAAGCCGGGAATCGAACCTGGCACCCTGGCGCTGTGAAGCAACAGTGCTAACCGCTATGCTACCATGCTATATTATCCAAGGTCACAATGACCCTCTATGAAACAAAGATGCAAAAATGTGATCAATCGAAGAACTTTCAACATATTCAGCACGTGTGATAGTCCACTATATTGAAGGCGCTGTATTAATCCAATTTGTATTTGTTGAGCATGTTAAAATAATTAGCGCTATCCAGCTTCCGTCCACCCACCCTTTCTCCAGTGTGGCCTTGAGGTATTTTCATTGCAAGTATTTACACACTCTTGACAAAGTTACCTTTGAATCTGCTTGCAGCACCCTGTCAGGCCCTACACACCAAATCATAACAATCCGCCGCGTAAAAGTAATTTCCCACACATTGCCTCTTGTTCTTTTGCCAATTGCCTTAACTCTGTGTGTCCTCTCGCCTTAAGTCAGTCGAAACAATTTCCTCCTGATGTATGTGCAATGACTTGGAAGGAGTGGCGCCCACCCAGCAGGGTAACTACAGAACAATTTCTTCACAATGTTACTGTACAGGGAATGCTACTGATGACTTTGATTCCAGTTTTTAGACTGGCTAGGAAAACCCGGGATTCACCCGCTCTGACCCGATTGGCCAAAACGGTCAGAGCCCCAGTCCCTGAAAGGGGCACAATATCATAATATGCGATCAAAACTCTTCATAATTTGAACACTTCACCTGGATTTGCCCTGAACCTTCTCTATTCCAGTGTGAACAATCCCTGCTTCTCCAATGTCTTCCTGTGACTTGATTCAGAACACAACCTAATTTCTGACAGGTGAGGCGGCGTTTGGCACACATAAGTGCCAGGCAATGACCACCTCCAACAGGAGAACCTCCAGCGTGACCACTGTTGCAAAGGCCCCACCATTGAGGTCCGAGGGAAATCATCATTAAAAGTTAGGGAATCTGGGCGAATCGTTAAATCTTCTCTGAATACTGGGAAATTGGAACATCCGAAAGCGAGCTTGCTCAGGAAGGAATCGCAATTAACATTGTTGACAAAGGGCTGGGACAGAAAGGGTGAATGAAAGCTGGTCAGCTGCCTTGTCATTCAAAGTAGGAGGTCAGAGGTCAACTAAGGAGTTGGCCATAGTTCTTGTAAAGTCATTGTTTCAGCCTGGTAAGAGGAAGGAAATGGAGTAATCCTCACACATCTGCTAAGCCAGCAAGTACCTGAGCTCCTGTGACCATTTTTGTGCACAGCCAAGATAATAACAGCCCTACAAGCACTTAAAGGTGCAGGAAATGTTAATAAACTGCAGCTTTATGATTCCTCCCTCAGCCCAGTCTTGTTAAAGCATTTGTCAGGAGTGTTAAACTGCACAATCACAGTCATTGTCATTTTTTTTTCTTTAAAATTTTTTTTAGAGTACCCAATTCATTTTTTCCAATTAAGCGGCAATGTTAGCATGGCCAATCCACCTAGCCTGCACATCTTTGGGCTGTGGGGGCAAAACCCACGCAAACACGGGGAGAATGTACAAACTCCACACGGACAATGACCCAGAGCCGGGATCGAACCTGGGACCTCGGCGCCGTGGGGCAACAGGGCTAACCCACTGCGCCACCGAGCTGCCGACAGTAATTGTAAATTTTGACTTAGTGTGGTAGCGTGGAAAGGGATAGTAAGACATAGTAGCCACTTGGCCCATCGAGCACCCTAAGTGGGTCCATTCTCTCGCCCTATCCCCTACCAAGGCCTTTGGATTACTAGTTCAGTGAAACCACCCTCTTGTATACCAATATACATTGGTAGGAAGTCTTACAACACCAGGTTCAACAGGTTTATTTCGAATCACTAGATTTCGGAGCACTGCTCCTTCCTCAGGTGAATGAAGAGGTGCATTCCAGAGACAAATATATCGACAAAGTCAAAGATGCAAGACGATACTTTGAATGTGAGTCTTTGCAAGTAATTAAGTCTTTACAGGTCCAGACGGAGCAATGAGAGAGAGGGATAATCACCCTCCCTTAAAGCACTAGTTCCTGACTATGCCTGTGACTATTACTGTAGGGGTCACACTCCCTCCCTTTAAAAGCACTAGTCCCTGACTATGCCTGTGACTATTACTGTAGGGGTCACACTCCCTCCCTTAAAGCACTAGTCCCTGACTGTGCCTGTGACTATTACTGTAGGGGTCACACTCCCTCCCTTAAAGCACTAGTCCCTGACTATGCCTGGTGACTATTACTGTAGGGGTCACACTCCCTCCCTTAAACGGGTTCGCCGGACTGACCTGGATTTCGTAGGAGCTTCCCTGAGCGCTGACAGCGGGGCCGAATCGTGGACGGTACAGCGGAGGGGAATACCAAAGTGGCAAAAACTTTACTCACAATGGTGGCCCAATTCCTCCTTCGCTCCCGAACTCGATCAGTCGCTTATGCCGCCAGTCTCAGTGGAGACTCTTTGAAATCCCATCGCTGCCACCAAAATGTGAATGTGTCTCTAATTCACTTGTCTCTCAGTCCGGAAGAAACGGTCTTGAACACGTTCGTACTTTAGAATATTCTTTATTGCGATCGGGGCAGCCCTCTAGGTATTCCAAAGAAACACCTCTGAGTGTGCCAAAGTTTTGCTCAAAACATCCTGTCTTTATATGTTTTTAATGGGGCTGTCCCTTACATTCACTTGAGCTTGCCCCCATTACAAAGCATAGCTTGTTTTTGCCATAGTTTCGATACATGATTTAAAGTTATCTATTGGCACATGAGTATATAGCAATTTTAGCAAAAACAGCAGGTGTTTAGGCACAATATCAACGGCTCCCACATTTCATATTCCGTCATCCAGCCATCTTCCTTGTTTCTCAAGGCTATTCGGCTTACAGTCATGAGTCAGCTCACAAATTCAATAATAACTCCCTTATTTGTAACTTTCCACTAATGTGTCCCATTAATTCTGGATTGTTCTAGCTATTAACCCTTGCTTCACATTCTCATTCCCTCCTTTGATCATTCCATGATCACACAGCCCTCAGGGACTTATCCTTGAGAGTCTGAGGAATTCCTCCGGGAAATCATCCTTTGGTCCAATGTCCTCATACACATTTCCGGCATCTACTAAGTCCTGCTTGTCTAACTGGGAAAGCCGCTGCAGCATCTGTGGCATCACAGAGGCGCCTAAACGATTACAAAAGCATTTAACACAGGTTACAATGATACATAGCAAAAGGCAAATAACGATAAAGATAATAAATCCATGAAACAGATAGGTGGTCCAGGAACTAGACCACAGCCCTCCCCACCAGTCGTTCGAGGAGGACTGGCGGAGCCTCTTTACCCCATCCCTAATGTGATCCACTAGGTGAGTAATGTTCTCCGAGCGATCAGGGATATAAGTACAGCACTCAGAACCCACTACAGCACATGCACCTGCCTCGCTGGCGAAGAGGTAGTCTAGAGCCATGCGGTCCTGTAAGGCAACCGTCCGAACAGCTACTAACTCTGCGCTGAGCTCACTGAGTCCTTCCGCGGTATCATTAGCCACCTGCTCCAATATATCCCGGAGCTCTAATACTGCCGAACTGCGGCCAAAGTACAGTAGCTATCACCTCCCAAGGCACAAGGGACCTAGTGGTTCGGGCATGGGGATGTTTGGATAGATCTGTATAATGGGTGATGCCAGGGACTACAAAGCCCATATAGCAAGAACCTGACCAATTTTCCGGCAACCAGATATGCTTTATGTCCGCATATAAAATAAGTATCATTGTACGAGGTCAAGTTCCCCTTGACATCCGTCATCATGATTCTAGTCGGCTCCCCCCTCCAGGGGCCGCCACTTGTATGGTTTTCTATTGCTGACCAATTAAAGGTGAACAAGCCTTTTTGTGTAAGATTAGTTATGGGTAGTTGCCAAATCAAGGTCTGGTTACATTGGCTGGTACCTACCGGGTGGTTCCCATTGGCATGATCCTTTTTAAAACATATACTACCTTTTGGAAATTTAGCATACTTGGGGAGGATCAGGTAGGGCGGCTGACGGGTTACAGTAAATTTCGGCCACCACCATCCTTTAAACCTGTTCATATTGAACCCGGCCGATTGCCAACTATCATATCTTGTGTATCATTATCAGGATCGGTGCGATTACATCGCAGAGCCCATTCTGCAACCTCCTCAATCAAATAGGAATGAGGGACCAAATGAATACCCCCATGGGCATGGCTAGGAACATGCGTACATACCCAACAAGAGGAGACATTCAATTTCTTTGCATAAGTATAAGACATAAACAGGAATGAATTCACAGTCACAAGGTGCGTTGCCCGCTTCCTCCTGGTAGGCGGGTGAGTATGGATAGTCTTACATTCAGGAACACGTGGCTTGCCTTTCCTCGTACACCAGTAGTCCCACCGGGAAGCGTAGCGATCGCAGGTCAGGGATCCGCGGGTAGTCAGGAACCGAGGCTTCTGCTCGTCTTGATGAATGATGGTGGTGCAGGTATCTACCGGGGTCGCCGTCCACAAGGTCTCATCTGTGGAGCTGTTGGCACAGCTAAAGGTGTCCTCACGACAAAGGTGCAGAATTCGTCCGCCAGGTCTACATCGCTGGCCGCTAGTGAATGTAAACTGGATGGAGCTGGCGAGGATCACTAGTAAAAAGAGCAGCTTCATCGTGGGGTCCTGCTCCTAGTCCGAGTAAGATCGTATGTACCTAAAACTTAAAACGAAAGTTAATAATCATGAAAACTTCACTAGCTTACAGTGGTGGGTGTGAATCCACGCATTGCGTCCTTCAACTTTGACTGCCGTGGGGGTGGTTAGGACTCCTTGGTTCCAACCCCTTCCGTGTCCAATTGCAGATCATCACATGATCTCCGGGTTGTACAATATCGGAGCTAGCTAAGGGTGGCACTTCCTCTTGCGTGGCATGTACTCGTAAGTGGAGACTTTTTAATACTTTAGTGAGGGCTATTATGTAATTAGCCATTTCTGTAGTCATGTGGTGGAACTGGATCTCTTGGGGAATCTCACAATCCCATGGAGTGCGGAGTGCAGTAGGTAATAGTTTGAGCTAAGTGGCTACAGTCTCAGCTTGTAGTTTAAAAAGCTTAGTCTTTAAAGTCTGGTTAGCTCTTTCCACTATCCCAGCTGCCTGGGGTCTGTAGGCGCAGTGTAACTGCTGCTTAATTCCCAGTTGAGTGCAGAATTCTTTATTAATCTGTCCCACAAAGTGAGGTCCATTATCAGAGCTTAAACGATAGGGAATTACAAATCTTGGTACAATTTCATGCATAAGAACTTTTACTACAGTTGAAGCCTTATTATCTACAGTAGGCTAGGCATCTATCCATTTACTAAACACATCAACAATCACTAATACATGCTTATAACATTGGCATCTTCCCAACTCAATGTAGTCCAGTTGCAGGGTCTCAAAGGGACCCTCGGGCAATGGTGTATTCCCCTGCTCACAGGGCACTGCCTTACCAGGGTTATACTGCTGGCATATCAAGCAGCGATTGCTAATTCGTTGGGCTATCTCCTGCAGTCTGGGATGCCACCAGGTTTTTAACAATATATCACCTGTAGCGTGAGCACCACAGTGAGTTGCAAAGTGTACATATTCGGTCACCCAGGCTGCCAAAGCATCGGGCATACATGTCTGCCCTGCTGGGGTGACCCACAGCTTACTTTCTTTATCATATGTACATCCCAATTCTTCCCATAACTTTTTATTGCTAGCAGGAGCGTCCTCCTGTAGCTGGATTACGTCAGTAATGGTCGGCATAGGTTTTTCAGAGGGAGACTTGTCTTTTGAGCTTTTAGTCTGGCTCATCATTTTAGGCACCACCATTTCCTTTGAATGGGAGGCTTCTTTGCTTGGTGGTCTGCCTGCCTATTTCCTTCATCTACTGGAGTTTTTCCTTTCGTATGGGCAGTACACTTTATCACTGCTACCTTTTCTGGGAACATAAGAGCTTGGAGTAATTGGGTTACTAGCTGCTGATGGGAAATTGGGGTGCCAGCGGATGTTAAGAATCCTCTGTTCTTCCATAATTGTCCAAAATCATGTACGACTCCAAAGGCATATCTGCAGTCTGTATAAATATTTACTTTTTGCCTGCTCCTAGTGCGCATGCGCGTATTAGTGTGAACAATTCTGCTTGCTGGGCCGAGAATGGAGTTTTAAATGCTGCTGATTCTACTGTCTCCCTATCCTGGTTGATTATAGCATATCCTGATAACTGCTTCCCCCTTTCACCGATGGAAGCACTTCCATCTGTGAACAGGGTCAGGTCTGGGTCGTTAAGAGGGTGAAAATTCAAAACTTAAGATTTGTAAGTTCCAATTAAAATGCATCTTCAGCTGTGTGGACTGTTCATTACTTTATCAGAATTAAAAGGGCCAGAGCTCACAGGCAAACCAGCATGGGAGTGTCAAGACATCTTCTGGATTACACACAAAAGCTTGTTGAAAGGGTTAATTGTCTTGCAGAGACAAAAAGGGGCATATAGTGGGTGGATAAATTGGAATGATGCCATTCGCATCTTAAACTTGTTTTTATATTTTTCACACAAATGGACTGGGAGTAAAAGTTGGAGTGCTGCCAAATTTCCGTTAGCAAGCCTTTCAGCAAACACAATATGTTATTGAAACTCATGGACATATTTCATTTACTCATCTGTTGTTTATGAGTAATTCTGCAATCTCATAATTAAAACATTTGCGTTGTGAGACAGGATAGTTTCACCCTACTGATGATTATTTGTGTCAGGGAAGTTTTAACCCTGAACTAATGAAACACCGGCTTGATCATATTTGTCATATGTATTTCAACTATCCTAACCTCCACTGAACACCATGAAACGAATATTTTCTTATTCTTACATACGTGATTTTGCACCCTGATTAAAATTCCTTGTGTATCAAAATTACCCTGGAAATGCCAATGATAGCCTTTGGGAAAAAAATTGTTAACTGTACTCAAACTATAATCTTTAAAGACAATGTGTAGACAATTTGAAGCTTTCAAATAATCACAGCTCGTAAAAAGTCAAGGTCTGAAATCAAAGTCTGAATACCGAGACAGTGAATAGTTCAGAACAAAGTTTAAATGCCTAAAACTCCCTCTCTATAGATGCCTAAAACTCTCTCTCTCTCTGTCTGTCTCTCTACGTAACTCTGTCTGTCTCTGGAACTCTTGTCGCTCTTTCTCTTTATCTAACTACCCCTCCCCGTCTCTGTCTCTCCCTGACTCACTCTCTTTCACTCTCTCAACTTACGCTGTCTCTATCAGTCCCTCTCTCTGTCTCTGGCTCTCTCTCTCCCTAACCCTCTCACTCTTTCTCTAAAATGGAACAAAATTTTTCATTCTCCTTTGAAAACTTTATCTGTGTTATTCCATTTAAGTCAATTTCCACTGATTAATTTTAGAGGCATTAGCTATTCTTAGAGATGTATATTTCTTTGTGCAGATGACCTGCTTGCTGAAATGGTTACATTTTTGTACAGAATCAAAAGTGGTGGAGAACTTGGCATGATGCCATCTCCATCCGCTATGTGACCTCAGACATTATCCATCCTTTCTTTCAATTTTCAATGTTCGTTATTTAACCGGTTTTTGGAAAGAGACGTTACTGGATGTTTATTTTTCTTTTATTTCAAATGAGTTGAATTACTGCTGAATTTATCTGAACGGCTTGAAACGATCTGAAGTTATTCTCGACATGTATCCATTCTTAAGTTTCCAACCGTAATCTTGTATTGATTTTCCTCCCCATTTTTTCGTTTTGGGAGGGGGGGGGGGGGGGGGGGGGGGGTTAGTCATCCTCAGATATTCCTGAACAAATTTAGCCCCTTTCTGATCTTTTGGACTTCACTTAATTTGATTTTTTTTTTCCCTTGAGACATTCTGGGCCAGTCGTTAGCCGTAATGGTTGGCAGTTTTGTGATGCCTTTTGCTAGTTTGCAGAATCTACTGCTGCTATGTTTACTCGCTTTATTGACATGCTTAAAGGAGTTAGAGCTCAATTCCTTTAAACCAGCCTGTCTTCCAAATGGTGTGAAGGTTTAATTTATGTCATTTGTCTTATCTTTACTTCTGTGTATCTCGCCATTTTTCTCTGTTCCACAGAAATCACACCCATCTTTGATCATTGTTTTTTTTTGCCAGAGTATTTTGCTCTTCAAAAACCAAAAAAAATTTTTTAAACTGACTTTTTAACTCATTTGGCCTTGATACCAGACTTATTGGATGTTACCTCACCGTCTGTCCGCCTTGCCAAGTGATTCTAATTTTAGGCGGTCAAAGGTTTGACTACTCGCCTTGTCCACCGGCTCGAGCGGCGTCCAGCTCAGCAACATCCTTCCAGACTTACACTAAATGTTAGGGGTGAAAATATTCACACGAAGGCCTGAGTATCAGTAACAAAGCAGTTTATTATGTCAGAATTCTGGGAGATAAGATTTGGGAACGCCGCAGTCCCTGACAGCACCTTATCCCACTTAAGCTTAAACTCACATGGATTAATATACAGATTCAAGGCGGATAGCCTAATGACTTGGTTCTTTTCCCATATGTGCCTTCCTTTTTTTTTTAAGACCTTGGCTGTTTTAACTATTTCTTTCTCTGTCAATTTTATACCCAATTTTAATGCATTAGTTTTCCCCCAGTGGCCATTTTTCTTCTAAATTTTTATGCCATTCTCCTGACAATTGTCTCAGTTGCTTGGAATATTCCGGATATTGTTCACACAAGGTTTGAACCGCGCTTCCACTATCAGAGGTTGTATTACCCATCTCTAACACAGTTAATGATCCTTGCGATTATTGTTTATTTGGCGAAATGGTCCTGGACCACTTTATTAAATCATGAATTTAAACGGAGTTATCCTGCTCCGTTGCCCAATTCAGGCAGGCTCATCCGTGCCTGCAAGCCTATCTAACTACAAGGTTATAACGTCCTTGTTATATTTTACCTTAGGGTTGATCACGCACCCTTCTAAAGCCTCTTATCGCGGGGGCACTTTTAGACAAAAGCAAGGATCATGATGATGCCAAAACCTCTTTTGTAGCTATTAATGTAGGGGCTACACACCCTCCCTTAAAGCACTAGTCCCTGACTATGCCTGTGACTATTACTGTAGGGGTCACACTCCCTCCCTTTAAAAGCACTAGTCCCTGACTGTGCCTGTGACTATTACTGTAGGGGTCACACTCCCTCCCTTAAAGCACTAGTCCCTGACTGTGCCTGGTGACAATTACTGTAGGGGTCACACTCCCTCCCTTAAACGGGTTCGCCGGACTGACCTGGATTTCGTAGGAGTGTACCTGAGCGCTGACAGCGGGGCCGAATCGTGGACGGTACAGCGGAGGGGAATACCAAAGTGGCAAAAACTTTACTCACAATGGTGGCCCAATTCCTCCTTCACTCCCGAACTCGATCAGTCGCTTATGCCGCCTGTCTCAGTGGAGACTCTTTGAAATCCCGCCGCTGCCACCAAAATGTGAATGTGTCTCTAATTCACTTGTCTCTCAGTCCGGAATAAACGGTCTCGAACACGTTCATACTTTAGAATATTCTTTATTGCGATCGGGGCAGCCCTCTAGGTATTCCAAAGAAACACCTCTGAGTGTGCCAAAGTTTTGCTCAAAACATCCTGTCTTTATATGTTTTTTAAGGGGCTGTCCCTTACAATCACTTGAGCTTGCCCCCATTACAAAGCATAGCTTGTTTTTGCCATAGTTTCGATACATGATTTTACAGACTTTAAAGTTATCTATTGGCACATGAGTATATAGCAATTTTAGCAAAAACAGCAGGTGTTTAGGCACAATATCAACGGCTCCCACATTTCATATTCCGTCATCCAGCCATCTTCCTTGTTTCTCAAGGCTATTCGGCTTACAGTCATGAGTCGGCTCACGAATTCAATAATAACTCCCTTATTTGTAACTTTCCACTAATGTGTCCCATTAATTCTGGATTGTTCTAGCTATTAACCCTTGCTTCACATTCTCAGGGGAACACTTCAGCAGTGAAGAGCATTCAGCCTCTGATCTCCGGGTAAGTATTCTCCAAGGCGGCCTTCAGGACAACGCGGAATCGCCGAGCAGAAACTTATAGCCAAGTTCCGCACACATGAGCACGGCCTCAACCGGGACCTGGGATTCCTGCGATGATCTACAATCCAAAGCAATCTCTCAGTCATCACTTGGCATCGAATAGCAATTATAGCTTTTATTCGCCTTCAAAGCATTTAACTGACATCGTTGGTGTTCTTCAGACAACTGGCATGGAATAAAGCCAAAACAACATTAAATTATCTGCAACGGCATTCATTGACACCTTAAACCTGATTTTGGGAATTGGTTTGTGATCACAATTCACAGGCATCAGATTTTTCTGAGGCCCGGGTGTGTAGATTGTTTAACAATGAGTGCACGGTCATAGTAGTGATTATTATGGGGGTACAAGCATAAGAACATAAGAACATAAGAACTAGGAGCAGGAGTAGGCCATCTGGCCCCTCGAGCCTGCTCCGCCATTCAATTAGATCATGGCTGATCTTTTGTGGACTCAGCTCCACTTTCCGGCCCGAACACCATAACCCTTAATCCCTTTATTCTTCAAAAAACTATCTATCTTTACCTTAAAAACATGGAATGAAGGAGCCTCAACTGCTTCACTGGGCAAGGAATTCCATAGATTCACAACCCTTTGGGTGAAGAAGTTCCTCCTAAACTCAGTCCTAAATCTACTTCCCCTTATTTTGAGGCTATGTCCCCTAGTTCTGCTGTCACCCGCCAGTGGAAACAACCTGCCCGCATCTATCCTATCTATTCCCTTCATAATTTTAAATGTTTCTATAAGATCCCCCCTCATCCTTCTAAATTCCAACGAGTACAGTCCCAGTCTACTCAACTTCTCCTCATAATCCAATCCCTTCAACTCTGGGATTAACCTAGTGAATCTCCTCTGCACACCCTCCAGCGCCAGTACGTCCTTTCTCAAGTAAGGAGACCAAAACTGAACACAATACTCCAGGTGTGGCCGCACTAACACCTTATACAATTGCAACATAACCTCCCTAGTCTTAAACTCCATCCCTCTAGCAATGAAGGACAAAATTCCATTTGCCTTCTTAATCACCTGTTGCACTTGTAAACCAACCTTCTGTGACTCATGCACTAGCACACCCAAGTCTCTCTGAACAGCGGCATGCTTTAATATTTTATTGTTTAAATAATAATCCCGTTTGCTGTTATTCCTACCAAAATGGATAACCTCACATTTGTCAACATTGTATTCCATCTGCCAGACCCGAGCCCATTCACTTAACCTATCCAAATCCCTCTGCAGACTTCCAGTATCCTCTGCACTTTTCGCTTTACCACTCATCTTAGTGTCATCTGCAAACTTGGACACATTGCCCTTGGTCCCCAACTCCAAATCATCTATGTAAATTGTGAACAATTGTGGGCCCAACACGGATCCCTGAGGGACACCACTAGCTACTGATTGCCAACCAGAGAAACACCCATTTATCCCAACTCTTTGCTTTCTATTAATTAACCAATCCTCTATCCATGCTACTACTTTACCCTTAATGCCATGCATCTTTATCTTATGCAGCAACCTTTTGTGTGGCACCTTGTCAAAGGCATGTCCAAGGTACAAGCATGTCCAACTCCCAATTTTTGAGTGATTTTCTCCTGAAGGATGAAGTAAAGTGAAATTAGTATTGTAATGCATTGTAATACATTGAATCAAGGGCAGCACAGTGGCTAGCACTGTGGCTTCACAGCACTAGGGTCCCAGGTTCGATTCCCGGCTTGGGTCACTGTCTGTGCGGAGTCTGCACGTTCTCCCTGTGTCTGCATGGGTTTCCTCCGGGTGCTCCGGTTTCCTCCCACAGCCCAAAGATGTGCAGGTTAGGTGGATTGGCCATGATGCGTTGCCCTTAGTGACCAAAAAAAAAGGTGAGGTGGGGTTATTGGGTTACAGGGATAGGGTGGAAGTGAGGGCTTAAGTGGGTCGGTGCAGACTTGATGGGTCGAATGGCCTCCTCCTGCACTGTATGTTCTAAGTTCTAAGTAATTAACAAATGTGAAAATGAATTTGGACACATACCCCAGAGGTACCCTGGAAGATGTACTGCAGTCGAGATCTGCACAGGAATTACCTGGGAAGTTTAAACTTGGTGAGCCTGATGGAGTTGGCACCGCAGAGGCACTGGTGAATGCTCGGAAGGAAGGGATATCCTGCCAGCTGAAATGGAAGGACTGTAGGAAGTCTTTGGGAAAAACGTTGAAAATAGAAACTGACTGGAGGAGAGTTGAATGATGAATCACTGTCAACATGTTCTGGCAGGGAGCGAATTGCTCATTTGGAGAGCTGGTCAACTGTAACAATTCTATGTGTTGGACCAATTAAAGACTGTACATCAATACCGTTACTATCTCGCTCCCTCTCTCTTAAAGGGAGGAAGACAGAAAGCAAGAAACTTCAGGCCAGTTAGTTTAATATGTAGAGGGACAGGTAGTACCGAGGAAGCAGGGGGCTGCAGAAGGACTTGGACAGGCTAGGAGTGGGTAAGAATGTGGAAAAGTGTGAGGTTATGCACTTTGGATGGAGGTTCAGTCGGCATTTAGGAAGGCAAATGCAATGTTAGCATTCATGTCGAGGGGGCTAGACTACAAGAGCAGGGATGTACCTCTGAGGCTGTAAAAGGCTCTGGTCAGACCCCATTTGGAGTACTATGAGCAATTTTGGGCCCTGTATCTAAGGAAGGATGTGCTGGCCTTGGATAGGATCCAGAGTAGGTTCACAAGAATGATCCCTGGAATGAACAGCTTGTCATATGAGGAGTGGTTGAGGACTCTGGGTCTGTACTCGGAGTTTAGAAGGATGAGATGATATCTTATTGAAGCTTATAGGATATTGCGAGGCCTAGATGTGAAGAGGATGTTTCCACTTGTAGGAAAAACTAGAAGCAGAGGACACCATCTCAGACTAAAGGGACGATCCTTTAAAACAGAGAGGAGGAGGAATTTCTTCAGCCAGAGGGTAGTGAATCTGTGGAACTCTTTGCCGCAAAAGGCTGTGGAGGCCAAATCCCTGAGTGTCTTTAAGACAGAGATAGATAGGTTCTTGGTTAGCACTGTTGCTCACAGCGGCAGAGACACGGGTTCGATTCCCGGCTTGGGGCACTGTCTGTGTGGAGTCTGCACGTTCTCCCTGTTTCCTCCGAATGTTCCGGTTTCCTCTCATAAGTCCTGAAAGACCTTCTGTCAGGTGAATTGGATATTCTGAATTCTCCCTCCGTGTACCCGAAAAGGCGTCGGAATGTGGCGACTAGGGGATTTTCACAGTAGCTTCATTGCAGTGTAAATGTAAGCCTACTTGTGACATGGGGGTTTGAGTCAGTCTGGGTGGAGGGGTCAGGTCAGGCCGGGGTCGGACTGGGGTAGGGGAGGGATATAGGGCAAGCCTGGTTGCACCGGGAGGAGGGGTCGAATCAGATCGCACCAGGAGGGGGTGTCAGACTGGGTCACACCAGGAGGGGGTGTCAGGTCAGGCTGGGGGGGGGGGGGGGGGGGAGGGGCCACGGAAGGGGGGTGGTCAGTTCGGGAGGGGATGGGTTGAGTCAGTGGGGAGGTGGGCCGGTTGGGGGTCCAGAGGATGTTAGCTATTCTGGGCAATTGCCGGGTAGACCGTTACGTGGAACATACTGGAGCAATTCCTCAGCGTATCATTGGGGGACCCCTAAGTGCAGAAGGCAAATGCAATGTTAGCATTCATGTCAAGAGGGCTAGAATACAAGAGCAGGGATGTACTTCTGAGGCTGTATAAGGCTCTGGTCAGACCCCATTTGGAATATTGTGAGCAGTTTTGGGCCCTGTATCTAAGGAAGGATGTGCTGGCCTTTGAAAGGGTCCAGAGGAGGTTCACAAGAATGATCCCTGGAATGAAGAGCTTGTCGTATGAGGAACGGTTGAGGACTTTGTGTCTGTACTCATTGGAGTTTAGAAGGATGAAACTTACAGGGTACTGCATGGCCGGATAGAGTGGACGTGGAGAGGATGTTTCCACTTGTCGGAAAAACTAGAACCAGAGGCCACCATCTCAGACTAAAGGGACGATCCTTTAAAACTGAGATGAGGAGGAATTTCTTCAGCCAGAGGGTGGTGAGTCTGTGGAACTCTTTGCCGCAGAAGGCTGTGGAGGCCAAATCACTGAGTGTCTTTAAGACAGAGATAAATAGGTTCTTGATTAATAAGGGGATCAGGGGTTACGGGGAGAAGGCAGGAGAATGGGGATGAGAAACATATCAGCCATGATTGAATGGTGGAGCAGACCCGATGGGCCAAATGGCCTAATTCTGCTCTTATGTCTTATGGTCCTTTGGTCTTAATATCTGTCACATCGAAAATGACAGAAACTATTATTAAAGATATTATAGCAGGGCACTTAGAAATAAAGGTAGGTAATAACGCAGTCAACATGGTCTTGTGAATAGGAAAACATGTTTAAACAATTTATTGGAGTTCTTTGAAGAAGTAACATGTGCTGTGGATAAAGGAGAACCCGTGGAGGTACTGTACTTAGATTTCCAGAACGCATTTAATTAAGCGTCACATCAAAGGGTATTGCAGAAAATGTAACCGCAAAGTGTAAGGGGTAACATCCTGGCATGGATAGAAGATTGGCTAGCGAACAAGACAGACCAAGCAGGCATAAATGGGTCATTTTCTGGTTGGCAAGATGTAATGAGCGGTGTGCCTGACAGGGATCAGGGGCTTCAACATTCTGCAATTTATGTGAATGATGTGGTGCAGAGACAAAGGTATAGTTGCTACATTTGCTAATTATACAAAGATAGGAGAGAAATAAGTTGTGAAGAACACACAAGGAGGCTATAAAGGGATCTGGGTGGCACGGTGGCACAGTGATTAGCACACCCTCCTCACAACGCCAAGGATTCTGACCTTGGGTGACTGTCTGTGTGAGGTTTGCCATGATCAATGCACAGTGTTGTGGAGAAAGGGCAGGGGAGTCAGACTCGGTAGGGTGCTCTTTCAAAGGGTTGGTGTAGACTCAATGGGCTGAATGGCCTCCTTCTGCACTGTAGGGATTCTTTGGATAGGATAAAAGGGTGGGCAAAGATCTGGCAAATGCAGTTTAACGTGGGAAAATGTGAAAATGTCCATTTTAGTAGCAAGAATAAAAACAATGCATATTATCTAAATAGTGAGAGATTGCAGAGCTCTGAGATGCTGAGGGCTCTGGGTGTCCTAGTGCATGGATCGTAAAAGGTTAGTATACAGGTAGAGAAGTAATTAGTGATGAACCATCAAATGAACGCGAGATGAGTTGCTGTACAAAAGTAAGGCTTTAATAAGCTAGATGTTAGCCCTGCGGTCAACTACAGCAAATGAACCGTATGAGTAGGTTCTTCCCGGAGGTGGAGGACAAATGTGAGCGGTGCCAGAGAGGCCCGGCCAACCACGCCCACATGTTCTGGTCTTGCCCCAGACTTGTGGAGTACTGGACAGCCTTCTTCGAGGCTATGTCCAAAGTGGTGGGGGTGAGGGTGGAGCCATGCCCGATAGTGGCGGTCTTCGGGGTTTCAGACCAGCCAGATCTATTCCTGGGGAGGAGGGCGGACGCCCTTGCCTTTGCCTCCCTGATTGCCCGCCGTAGAATCCTGTTTGGCTGGCGGTCAGCAGCACCACCCAGAGCTGCAGACTGGCTGTCCGACCTCTCGGAATCTCTCCAAATGGAGAAAATCAAATTCGCCATCCGGGGGTCGGACGACGGCTTCCACAGAACGTGGGAGCCATTCATGCAACTGTTCCGGGACCTGTTTGTGGCCAACGTACATGAGGAAGAATAGTCGGGTGGCCAAGAACCAGGGGAAAATGGAGGGGAATCGGGGGAAGGTAGCCGGGGGGAGGGGGGGGGGGGGGGCTACGGGCTCGGTATGGAGGTTTGATGGCAAGCCAAGGCCCAAAACCAAACTATAAATAAATGCCTATAAACATGTGCCTCGGCCATATTGGGGAATGTAAAATATGTATGCTGGCTAAAGGGGGCGGCCACAATTATTGTTATGAAGAGGCTTACCTGTAAATATTCATGTAAAATTTTTGTGTTTTCCTTTTTTTTTTTCTCTCTAATAACTTGTAATTTGTCATATATAAAATATGAAAACTCAATAAAAAAACATTTATAAAAAAAAACTACAGCAAATGGCCGACCGCAGGCCGTGCTGGGTATTTAGATGCATTTTTCCGTCCGTCTCTGGTTAAATACAATCGTTTTTATATTGGGCACTTTTTAAATAGAGTCAATTTACTGAAAAATATGTTAAAATGTCCTTTGTTTTCTATAGGTTTAAATTGTTTAAATAGATTCCATTCACTCCAGAGCTCTGTTAAGAAGTCTGTTGACTGTACTGTTTTTATTGGGCTGGCGATGAGTTGGGCTGGCGATGAGTTGGCTGGCGATGAGTTGGCTGGTGATGAGTTGGGCTGGCGATGAGTTGGCTGGCGATGAGTTGGGCTGGCGATGAGTTGGGCTGGCGATGAGTTGGGCTGGCGATGAGTTGGGCTGGCGATGAGTTGGCTGGCGATGAGTTGGGCTGGCGATGAGTTGGGCTGGCGATGAGTTGGGCTGGCGATGAGTTGGGCTGGCGATGAGTTGGGCTGACGATGAGTTGGGCTGGCGATGAGTTGGGCTGGCGATGAGTTGGGCTGGCGATGAGTTGGGCTGGCGATGAGTTGGGCTGGCGATGAGTTGGGCTGGCGATGAGTTGGGCTGGCGATGAGTTGGGCTGGCGATGAGTTGGGCTGGCGATGAGTTGGGCTGGCGATGAGTTGGGCTGGCGATGAGTTGGGCTGGTGATGAGTTGGGCTGGCGATGAGTTGGGCTGGCGATGAGTTGGGCTGGCGATGAGTTGGGCTGGTGATGAGTCGGCGGCGATGAGTCGGCGGTGATGAGTCGGCGGCGATGAGTTGTCCTAGACCCACCCCAGGTGGCTACAGGGCCACTCCTTGCTCACCCGTAAATCCACCCAGTGTGGGACATGGTCCGACACTACAATCGCCGAATATTCTGCATCCGCCACGCCCGCCAGCAAAGCCCTGTTCAAAATGAAAAAATCAATCCTGGAGTACACTTTATGTACATGGGAGAAAAAAGAAAACTCCTTTGCTCTTGGCCGTCCGAACCACCACGGATCTACGTCCGAACCACCACGGATCTACTCCCCCCGTCTGTTCCATAAACCCCTTTAGCTCCTTCGCTGGCAGCCTCCCCGTCCTCAAACACGACCGATCCAACCTCGGATCAATGGCCGTATTAAAGTCCCCCCTATTGGTTGTATCAATATTATTATGGAGATCTGCTCAGAAGATTATCGCACTTTGTGAGCCCGGGGGATAAGTACACCAATAACTATTATTTCTAGTCTATTTTCTCATTACAGCATCTTTGAGGAATTTACTCCTGATAATGGAACATGGCTTACAGCTGCAGAGTTTCAAGCCTTCAGTGAGACTTTGAATGATCCACAACAACTTGGATATAATATATATATTATATATATATGTATACAGAGTCATAAGGCGCAATTCTCTGGGTCCATTAGCCACAGGTGCAAATCCCGTCATGGCCGCAAAATCTCGCAACAGGCCGAAAACGGGATTTACGCTGGCGAGGTTGCACAAAGGGCGTGAACCTGATTAGAATGACTTTGAATGCATTTCAATATCATTAATAAGGTTATAGTCGAATCTTCAGACCTCATTGAATCTACCTACCCACCAGCGTAATGTCACATGGGTGCAATTAACTACTGCTTTTGAAAAACAGGGACCAGCACCCTGGCCTCCAAGAGGGAGGGAGGAGGTGAGTCCCTCAACCTTGTAAGGGGGTGTACAAGGGGACAGTATCTGTATGTGGGCAGCATGGTAGCATAGTGGTTAGCACTTTGGCTTCACCAAAGGATTCCAGGTTTGATTCCCGGCTTGGGTCAGAGCGGAGTCTGCACATTCTCCCTGTGTCTGCGTGGGTTTCCTCCGGGTGCTCCAGTTTCCTCCCACAGTCCCGAAAGACGTAAGGGGAATTTGGACATGCTGAATTCTCCCTCTGTGTACGTGAACAGGTGCCAGATTGTGGCAACTAGGGGATTTTCGCGGTAACTTCATTGCAGAGTTGATGTAAGCCTACTTGTGACAATAAAGAGCATTATTATTACCTGCTGGCCAGTTGTGGGCGGGACAGTTCAAGGGTGCTGGGGGTGAGGTTTAAGGTGAGGGGGTGGTCAAGGGCCTGCTCCAGAATGGGTCTCATGGCTGGTGTGTTTGTCCAGAAGTCTTCAGCTTGTCTGTCTTAATAACCCTTGATAGCTCTGAATTACTGTAGAGGCTTTCTGTTTAAACAGCTGTTCCTTGCCCGAAATGATTCTTCTGCCTGTGTGACTAAGAAGTGAGAATGAGCACTTTGTTTACAGCTGCTAGTGGCACGCAGGTATGGGCCATCTGTGGGAGGGGGCTCATAAGGTTGGGGAAGGGAGTAGTGAGACTCAAGGAAGCCAACCTAAGGGGCTGTCTGGATGAGACTCTGAAGGAAAAGGGAGGACGGTAGTGAGCGGGGGTTGGCTGCGTGTGTGTGTGTGTGTGCATGGAGTGGGGAGGGGGGGGGGGGGGGGGGGGGGGGGGATATGGCGGCGGACGGTGCGGAGGCGATTATGCAGTGGCTGCCCAGGAGACTTAAGTGTAAAGGCATGGCAACAAAGAGATCTTGAGATGGTAAAGCCTGGGTTTGAACATTGACTATTTGTTATAACCTGCCTGCTTACCATTGGTTGGGGACTAATGACAATCCCACAATCCTGTGGGAGTATGAGCTTCCCCAACGAGGGGGGCGGAGAAATCATCAGCAGACTCCCTGCATAAATAGAGCCGGCCAGTTTTGAACCAGGGAGAGAGAGAGGAGTGAGCTGCAAGGGAAGTTGCTGCTGTTGTATATATATATATATATATATATATATATATATATATATATATATATGTTATTGTAAATAAATGTTATTTCTTTGTATCCTGAAGATTCGTGCTGGATTCTTCGTGGCCCTCACAAAACTATTCCTGTTGCCAATTTCTGCCTCAGAGTAATTATGCCCCTCTACCATTTTAAAAAAATTTATAGTTCAGAAGGAGGCCATTTGGCCCATCGAGTCTGCACCGGCCCTTGGAAAGAGCACCCTACTTAAGCCCACACCTCCACCCTATCCCTGTAACTCAGCAACCCCACATAACCTTTTTGGACACTAAGGGCAATTTATCACGGCCAATCCACCTAACCTGCACATCTTTGGACTGTGGGAGGAAACCGGAGCACCCGGAGCAAACCCACGCAGACACGGGGAGAACGTGCAGACTCCGCACAGACAGTGACCCAAACCGGGAATCCAACCTGGGACCCTGAAGCTGTGAAGCAACCGTGCTAACCGCTGTGCTACCGTGCCATACAAACATATTTCTGAGAGTCATGTTCATCAAACTAATTGGCCATCATGAGTTAAGCCTTAGCAATATCAATTGCCCACATCCTTGTGGTGAGCTTTGAGAGGGGTTTCCAGGACGAAGGCGTGGTGGTCACAAAGATACACAAAGCTCTTTTTAAGAACAAAATTAATTTTACTTACACTACTAAATTAGAGTTCGGCACTTATTCCAAATAGTAAACATATATATACGAATTAAACTACACTAACACTATCTTTATCTGCTAACCATGACTATAACATCTTAACTAGCTCTGCAATACACTTCTAATCTTGTCTTCCGCTCTAATCCACTCTCTCTCAGAAGGGCAGCACGGTAGCACAAGTGGTTAGCACTGTGGCTTCACAGCGCCAGGGTCCCAGGTTCAATTCCCGGCTGGGTCACTGTATGTGTGGAGTCTGCACATCCTCCCCGTGTCTGCGTGGGTTTCCTCCGGGTGCTCCGGTTTCCTCCCACAGTCCAAAGATGTGCAGGTTAGGTGGATTGGCCATGATAAATTGCCGTTAGTGTCCAAAAAAGGTTAGGAGGGGTTATGGGGTTACGGTGGAAGTTGGGGCTTAAATGGGTTGGTGCAGACACGATGGGCCGAATGATCTCCTTCTGCACTGTATGTTCCATGTTCTAAGCTCAAGAGCCAGTACTGTCCCTTAGCTTCCTCTAGTGGCTAGGCTTAACATAACATTAACTCTTCACATGCTGTACATTTGTATAATGTCACAATTCTCAAAGCCAATTCCGTGCCCAGTGGGCACCCCAGGTTCTGGTGTGCTTATCAACCCCTTTTTTCACCTTTTGGTTTGCTCTTTGTTTTCATTTAGGGTAGTGCTCCTTTAAGGAGTGGCGCTTTTTTATTTGTCGCTCAATTTGTTTAACTTAGTCCAATTGGTTGAGCCAGCAATAGTTCAAAGTCAAGAAGAGGGTTGGGTGCAGGGAATCGGGAGGGAACAGCTACAACCCAGCGCTTGCCATTGAGGATCCAATAGTCCTCAATGTGTATATAGACATCCAGTTAACCCTGCAAATGAGGAATGGGCAGCCATTGAAAGAGCCTGTCTGAACCCCCTGTGATGTCGATATTAAGGGAAGGAACTACTAGATGGCAGGCCACAGGCAACTGAAGGGGCGAAAGCATAGACCGGGACTGATCAAGTGATGAAGTTGGAAGGACAACAGACATGTGAGTGAATGCTGGTTGCCGGGGAAGGTGTGGGAATGACTGCTTCCAGGACCAGGAAGACAAGGAGTGTTGGAAGGGTCTGTCTCTCATCCCTCACAGAGTTCTGAGATATCCCAGGATGGAGTCATTGGAGCTGGAGATTCTACTGATTACTACGCTGAAGGAGCACAGGCCCCAGCAGCTACGAGAGGCTGCATCCAAGGAGAACCCAGCACCAGAAGGTCAGGGGGCCACAGGGCAAGCTCAAAGGCTGGCCACAGGTCAGGCTGAACAGGGGGCTCAAAGGTGAAAGACACCAATGTTTTGCAGCACCTGGGGGTCCTTCATGAAACTGTTGGACAACATGTGCCCATTAAGAGGAAGGGGGTCCATCCTCTCAATAGGCAGCTGGGAAATTGCCGCCAAATGAGGATCATGCACAAGTGTGTGCGCTTGCCAGGGAACGTGCATGATAGTTTAGTCCTTGGGCAGTCTCAGATTCCTGGGATATTCGAGGGTCAGCCCAGGCTGCAAGGATGGCTCACTGGGGACACGGGATTCTCACTAAGGTGTTGGTTGATGAGGCCAGTACGGAGGCCTGAGGGTGATGCAGGGGCCCACTACAACGAGGCTCAGAGTGCCACCCGGCCTGTGATTGAGCAATGCATCGGGCTGCTGAAGATGTGCCCCTGCTGCCTCGACTGGTCTGGTGAGGCCCAACAGTGCGGTCCCCAGAGGGTCTCATGTATCCTCGTTGTCTGCTGTGCCCTCCATAACTTAGCACAGCATCGGGGTGACGTTCTCCTGCAGGAATACAAATGGGGATATTGTGAGCCGCATGCCTGGCAGGTCAGAGGTCAAGGACAACTGCCATGTGTGGTCACCACACCGAGACACAAAGATGTTCTGATGAGGAGCGCCAGGGTGGGGGTGGGGGTTGAGGATGTTGCCGGGAGGTTGGGTGCTGGGGACCTGCGAGGTGGTGGCATCTGGCTTCAGTAACATTCCTGGGTTGACAGAAGGGTCGACTGCCAAGGGGAGACAGGACCCTTCCAGATCACAAGGGGTCATTCATCTTTTGTCGACATTGAGTCCCCGCCCTCTTTATCATGCTGCTGATATTGATCACTAATGCCACCGTCTTTACCCCAGGAGGGAATCATCGCCTTGCTGGGGAGGGGGGGGGGGGGGGGGGGGGGGAGGGGAGCCTCCTTCCAAACTGAGGGGTGATTGTTGCCCGCCTCTCCTCCACCGCATCCAGTAATGCAGTGAGGGGCCCCCTCCGAGCACACGTGAGTGGATTTTCTAGCTGCCTTCCTCCTGGCTTGAATGAGAGTGAGTGTCGTGGAGCTGTTTAAATGAAGCATCCCCTTGATCGAAGTACTCAGATGACCCTCGTGGCGGGCGAATCAGACGGCTTGCGCCTCTGGAGTGGTTGTTTCATGAAGGAAAAAACATTTTCAAAGTGCCTAAAGATTGCATTCCGGATCGAGCCGCCAGCATTGGCGGGAATTACACCAATTTCCAAGCCAGAAATAGCACTTTTCCATTTTTCTGGAAAATTCTGCCCATTGTGTTTTACAGCACAGAAAGAGGCCCTTTGCCCCTCATGTCTGCTCTGACCATCAATCCCTATCTATTCTAATCCCATTTTCCAGCACTGGGTCCGGAGCCTTGCATGCTCTGGTGGTTCAAGTGCCTAAATGCTTCAGGCCTAAGTGCCTAAATTCAACCCTAAATGCTTCTTAAATGTTGTGAGGGTTCCTGCCTCTTTTCGGACAGTAAGTTCCGGATTACCGCCACACTCTGGATGAAAATGTGTTCCTCAAATCCCCTCTAAATCTCCTGCCCCTTACCTGAAATCTGTCCCCCCTGGTTATTGACCCCTCTACTAGGATGAAAGGTTCGTTCCGCTCCACCCTATCTATGCCCCTCATAATTTTCTACACCTCAATCAGGTCCCCCGCCCCCGTCAGCCTTCCCTGCTCTAAGGAAAACCACCCCAGCCTATCCAGTCCCTCCTCAAAGCTGAAACATTCTGGTGAATCTCCTCTGCACCCTTTATAGTGCAACCACGCTCCTTACTGTATTATATATATCCTGCCTTTGGTTTAGTGGAACATCAGAAGGCACTTCACGGGAACATTAGCAAACAGAATTTGGCAGCAAGCCACACAAGGAGATATTGGGACCGATAATTAAAAGCTTGGTCGAATAGCTAGGCTTGAAGGGCACGAAGGTGAATGAATGTGGTGTGGGTAAGAAGACGAGGAGGCACCGCTTTGGGTAACTTCAAGGTTACAGAGGGTCAGACGCTCGAGGTCAGCTTTTAGGTAATAAAGAGAATCCTGCTGATCCTTTCTTCTCCCCAGGTAATTGTGAGTCTGAGACAACTGCACAAACTTGGGGGCAGCACGGTAGCATAGTGGTTAGCATCAATGCTTCACAGCTCCAGGGTCCCAGGTTCGATTCCCGGCTGGGTCACTGTCTGTGCGGAGTCTGCACGTCCTCCCCGTGTGTGCGTGGGTTTTCTCCGGGTGCTTCGGTTTCCTCCCACAGTCCAAAGATGTGCGGGTTAGGTGGATTGGCCATGATAAATTGCCCGTAGTGTTCTAAAAAGTAAGGTTAAGGGGGAGTTGTTGGGTTACGGGTATAGGGTGGATACATGGGTTTGAGTAGGGTGATCATTGCTCGGCACAACATCGAGGGCCGAAGGGCCTGTTCTGTGCTGTACTGTTCTATCTATAACTGCAAAAGCATTTTCTAAACGATAATGCCCTTTCCTAACACTACTACATTGCAAAGAAACTCCAATTAAAACTGTGTGGCACGGTAGCATTGCTGCCTCACAGCGCCAGGGGCCTGGGTTCAATTCCGGCCTTGGGTGACTGTGGAGTTTGCGTGTTCTCCCCGTGTCTGCGTGGGTTTCCTCCGGATGCTCCGGTTTCCTCCCGCAGTCAAAAGGTGTGCAGGTTAGGTAGATTGCCCCTTAGAACATAGAACATACAGTGCAGAAGGAGGCCATTCTGCCCATCGAGTCTGCACTGACCCACTTCCACCCTATCCCTGTAACCCAATAACCCCTCCTCACCTTTTTTTGGTCACTCAGGGCAATTTATCCCGGCCAATCCACCTAACCTGCACGTCTTTGCACTGTGGGAGGAAACCGGAGCACCGGAAGGAAACCCATGCACACACGGGGAGAACGTGCAGACTCTGCACAGACAGTGACCCAAGCTGGAATCGAACCTGGGACCCTGGCGCTGTGAAGCCACAGTGCTATCCACTTGTGCTACCGTGCTGCCCTTAGTGTCCAAAGATGTGTTTGTTTGGTGGGGTTATGGGGATAGGGCAGAGGACTGAGCCTAGGTAGGGTGCTCTTTCAGAGGGTCTATGATGGGCCAAATGGCCTCCTTCTGCACTGTAAAAATTCCATGGTATTGTAGGAATTCGATGGTTATATTATATAGAACCAATAATATCCCTGGTTCAGATAACATAAGGCGACAGATTAAGCTATGCAATCATTAAAAATCAACAAGAATGGCAAGGACTCCTCACCAGCATGATTATAGCTAACCATAGTGTTATAACCTGCCTGCTTACCATAGGCTGGGGACTAATGGCAATCCCACAATCCTTTTGGAGTATGAGCTTCCCCAATGAGGAATCATTAGCAGACTCCCAGCATAAATAGAGCTGGCCAGCTTGGAACTGGCTCGAGGAGAGTGAGCAGCAAGGGAGCTGCTGGAATTCTCAGTCCCCAGAATGCGTTCCCCAAGGGGACGGAGAATCGAGCGTCGGTGCCAAACTGGGATCGGTGCTGGGTGCCGACCAGAACGCCTGCTCCGACCCCACCTCCGGTGGTGTGAATAAGTTCCACGCCACATGCCAGGAGGAGCATGGGGCTGTTTAGCACAGGGCTAAATCGCTGGCTTTGAAAGCAGACCAAAGCAGGCCAGCAGCACGGTTCGATTCCCATAACAGCCTCCCCGAACAGGCGCCGGAATGTGACGACTAGGGGCTTTTCACAGTAACTTCATTGAAGCCTACTCGTGACAATAAGCGATTTATAAGTGGGTCACAATGACCAATTTATATATATATATTTAGCGGGCCGGGCGCCCTGTGCTCCACCCTCCCATGATTCTCCAGTCCCCGCGGCCAGGAATCACGTGGGCAAGGTTCACTTGTGGTCTCAGCAATCGTGTACCTGACAACCCCTTGGCCCACCTCGAGGTCCACCATGCCAGAGCCATGATGGTAAAGACCACCCGAGCCCATGCCAATCCCCTGACTAAGGAACCCTCCCCTCCAGAAAAGGAAACCCTGTCTGGAAGTCGGAGAGCAGCCACAGGGGGAGAGCGGCGACAGGGGGAGAGCACCCCACAGGGGGAGAGCAGCCACAGGGGGAGAGCAGCCCACAGGGGGAGAGCACCCCACAGGGGGAGAGCACCCACAGGGGGAGAGCACCCACAGGGGGAGAGCACCCCACAGGGGGAGAGCACCCCACAGGGGGAGAGCACCCCACAGGGGGAGAGCACCCACAGGGGGAGAGCAGCCACAGGGGGAGAGCACCCACAGGGGGAGAGCACCCCACAGGGGGAGAGCAGCTACAGGGGGAGAGCACCCCACAGGGGGAGAGCAGCCACAGGGGGAGAGCACCCCACAGGGGGAGAGCAGCCACAGGGGGAGAGCAGCCACAGGGGGAGAGCAGCCACAGGGGGAGAGCAGCCACAGGGGGAGAGCAGCCACAGGGGGAGAGCACCCACAGGGGGAGAGCAGCCACAGGGGGAGAGCACCCACAGGGGGAGAGCACCCACAGGGGGAGAGCACCCACAGGGGGAGAGCACCCACATGGGGAGAGCAGCCACATGGGGAGAGCAACCCACATGGGGAGAGCAGCCACAGGGGGAGAGCACCCCACAGGGGGAGAGCAGCCACAGGGGGAGAGCACCCCACAGGGGGAGAGCAGCCACAGGGGGAGAGCACCCACATGGGGAGAGCAGCCACAGGGGGAGAGCGGCCACAGGGGGAGAGCGGCCACAGGGGGAGAGCACCCACAGGGGGAGAGCGGCCACAGGGGGAGAGCAGCCACAGGGGGAGAGCAACCCACAGGGGGAGAGCAGCCACAGGGGGAGAGCAGCCACAGGGGGAGAGCAGCCACAGGGGGAGAGCGGCCACAGGGGGAGAGCACCCACATGGGGAGAGCACCCACATGGGGAGAGCGGCCACAGGGGGAGAGCACCCACCTCTCAGCTTCTACCCTGTCAAACCCCCTGAGAATTCTTCTAAACTCCCAATGAGCACAGACCCAACCTACTCAACCTCTCCTCATAAGAAAATCCCTCCATAGCCGAGATCAGCTTACTGAACCTTCTCTAGACTGCCTCCAATGTCAGTATATCTTTCCTTATAAGGGGACCAAAACTGTTCACAATATTCCAGGTGCAGCCTGACTAGTTAGTGCCTTGTATACCTGTATAGTTTTAGCAGGACTTCCCTATTTGTATCCTTCATTTCTTTCCATTTCTCTCTTGGTGATTAACAAGGTGTTTGCCGAATCCTGCTTCCACAGCCACATCTCCTTCCGCAATGACTGTCTCTGGCTACGAATTACCCCAATGGTTTCAAACTGAACTTCCATCCTTTGTTCGGAAATAAAAGATTGTTTTAAGGGGTTTATATTTGTATTGGTAAACATTAGAAATAAGGTAAAGTTTTAAGTGGGTTTAATTTAATGTTTCTGTGCCTGGAAGGGTAAAATCTATAGTTAGATTCATGCTGGACAAAGGTGTTTGGATGTGTGGGGGTTGGTTAAGTTCCAACTGTGTTTCAATTGTGCTTAGAGAGGGCTCTGACATGAATAATAAATAGTAGTAGCAGGGGCATTGCTTAGCAATGGGACCACCTTCCTTTGTTCTTAGTTTTAACTGGAAGCCCGAGCAATTGGAGACAAAGGCTGGAATTTTCCAGCAATTGAGATTCTCTTTTCCCAGTGCACGCCTGCTCCTGGGTTTCCTTGCAGCGCGGGGTGGCAGGAACAGAGAATCCCTCCACCAGCGAAGGGTGCGCCGCGGAGAAACACATGGCTGGGGGACGGAGAATCCCCGTCCAGGGTCTCAGGGAGGAAACATCTCTCAAACATCTCTTAGAAGACTTGTTAGAAACATATTGTGATTTCTACGTATGTCTTGCCTGATGTTGGTGTTTTTTTGTTTTTTTATAAATTTAGATTACCCAATTATTTTTTCCAATTAAGGGGCAATTTAGCGTGGCCAATCCACCTACTCTGCACATTTTTGGGTTGTGGGGGTGAGACCCACACAGACACGGGGAGACTGTGCAAACTCCACATGGACAGTGACCCAGAGCCGGGATCGAACCTGGGACCTCAGCGCCGTGAGGCGGTTGTGCTAACCACTAGGCCACCGTGCTGCCCAGTGTTTTTGTTTTTAATACTATGTCGATTGACCAAAGTCACCTTGAGTACTTAAAAGGGACTTTTTGTGGTTAATGTGACCATTGTCGCCCCAGTTTTCGGATAGATTTGTGGTCGTAAAGCAGGTTGCAATTCTGTATTCCTTGCCATGCAAATGTATGCAGGGCGCGGAATACGACGCGATTCCCAGGGGATCCCGATATCGGGCCGCCAACTTGAGCTGGAAGCACGATCACGGAGTCCTGCAGCCGGCACCCAGCCCCCTTTTCCCGCATCGCCGACCGGTCACAAACCGCCCCCCCCCCCCCCCCCCCCCCCCCCCACCGCAAAATAGGTCATGACCCCTCCAACCACTACCGATCAGCCACGACCCCCCACCCCCACACCCCACTGCCGACCGGTCACGACCCCACCCCCCCACTGCAAAATAGGTCATGACCCCTTCCCCCACTACAGATCAGCCATGACAACCCCCCCCCCCTCCACCACTGCAAATCGGCCACGGCTCCCCCCTCCACCACACAGCAGCCCCCACCAGCAGATCGCTTGGGTGTCCCCCCATAAACCTCAAGTATGGGGCGTGACCCAACCGCTGCCCCCTGCCCCCCGCCCCCACGCAGACCCCTGTAATAGGGGGATCCCCACAGGGATCCCTGTAAAAGGGGGACCCCCCCCCACAGGGACTCCTGCAAGAGGGGGACCCCCAACAAGGTTCTCTGTATGCGGGGGATCCTCTATCGGGACCTCTGTAAGAAAAGGACTCCCCACAGGGGCCCCCGCCTAAAAGAACCCCCATACAGAACCCCCAAAACATACACAGACACCCCCCACACACACAGACAACCCCACACACAGATTCCCTCCCACGCACACACACAAAGACCGCCCCCCCCCCCCAGAAAAAAGACCCCTGTCTAGAAGCTACAGAGCAGTCCAGACCGGGGCTGTGGGAAGTGTTGTTGCTGTAATATTTACCTTGCAGCTCCACGTGTCCATTCCTCGAAGGAAACCAGCTGTGCCTGCGTCTGGCCCCCACAGATTCACTGTCTGCAAGCCATTCATGCCGTAGGAGTAGTGATTTGTGATTGACAGCCCGTAAATACCATCTGCTGCTTTTATCCATTCATATCCCTTTACAATTCAGCGGCCTAAGTGGTGAGAGCTCAATGTTTGTAAACATTGCCCACAGCAAAGAGATGTCAGATTCCAGCATCCGCAGTAATTTGCTATTATCAAAGAGATGTCAGTTGCACTAAGTGCATCCCAATCACTCAAACATGTGGGGCGGGATTCTCCGACCCCCCGCCGGGAGCCGGCGTGAATCCCGCCCCCGCCGTCTCCCGAAGTCTCCGGCACCAGAGATTCGGCGGGGGCGGGAATCGCACTGCGCCTGTTGCCGGGCCCCACCCCCCGCGATTCTCCGGCCCGCGATGGGCTGAAGCCTCGCCGCTGTCATACCGGTCCCGACGGCGTGAATCAAACCACCTACCTTACCGGCGGGACCAGGCGGCGCGAGCGGGCTCCGGGGTCCTGGGGGGGGGGCGCGGGGCAATGTGGCCCCGGGCGGGCCTGGCCCGCGATTGGGGCCCACCGATCGGCGGGCGGGCCTGTGCCGTGGGGACACTCTTTTCCTTCTGCGTTAGCCATAGCCTTCACGACGGCTGACGCGGAAGTGACCCCCTCCCCTACGCATGCGCGGGGATGATGTCAGCAGCCGCTGACGCTCCGGCGCATGTGCGGACTTCCGCCAGCCGGTTAAGTCTCTTCGGCCCCGGCTGGCGTGGCGCCAAAGGCCTTTCCCGCCGGCTGGCGGGGCGCCAACCACACCGGCGTGGGCCTAGCCCCTCAAGGCTAGGGCTTGGCCCCTAAAGATGCGGAGAGTGGTAGAGACGGGTTGCCTTACATCCTTTAAAAAGTATCTGGATGAACACTTGGCACGTCTTAACATTCGAGGTGATGGGCCAAGTGCTGGCAAATGGGATTAGGATTGGCAGATCAGGTGCCTTCAATGTGGTGCAGACTTGATGGGCTGAAGGGCCTTTTCTGCACTGTATTTTTCTGTGGATTGTGTATGTGGGATGGTTTTCTGGCCCAATACATTGAGGAACCAATCAGAAAACAGGCCATCCTAGACTGGGAACTGTGTAATGAGAACGGAATCATTGGCAATCTAGTTGTGCGAGAACCCTTGAGGAGGAGCAACCACAATATGATAGAATTTTTCATCAAGATGTCGAGTGACGTATTTGATCCTGAAACTAAGGTCCTGAATCTTAATTAAGGAAACAACGATGATATGAGGCGTGCGTTGGTTTTGATCGATTGGGGAACGTTACTTAAAGGGATAACAGTGGATAAGCAATGGCAAACATTTAAGGAGGGCATGGGGGAGCTGCAACAATTGTTAATTCCCGTCTGGCACAAAAGTAAAATGGGAAAGGTGGCCAATCCATGGCCTACAAGGAAAATTGGAGATAGTATTCGACCCAAAGAAGAAGCATACAATTTGGCCAAAGAAAACAACAGGTTTGAGGAGTGGGGGCAGTTTAGAATTCAGCAAAGAAGGACCAAGGGATTGATTAAGAAAGGGAAAATACAGTACGAGAGTAAGCTTGCAGGGAACATAAAAACTGGCTGGAAATGTATCTATAGGTACGTGAAGAGCAAAAGATCAATGAAGACAAATGTAGGGCCCTTACAGTCGGAAACAGGAAAGTTTATAATGGGGAGCAAAGAAATGGCTGGCCATTTGGTTCTGTCTTTACAAATGAGGACTCAAATCAGATGCAAGAAATGTTGGGGAATGCAGGGTTCAGTGACAGGGAGGAGCTGAAGGAGATCAATATTAGTAGAGAAATGGTGTTGGGGAAATTGAAGGCCGATAAATCCTCAGGGCCTGATAATCTATACCCCAGGGTTCTGTAGGAGGTGGCTCTGGAAATAGTGGATGCATTGTTGGTCATCTTCCAGGATCCTATAGATTCTGGAACAGTTCCTGCAGACTGGAGGGGGGCTAATGTCACTCCACTACTTAAAAAAGAAGGTAGAGAGCAAACAGGGAATTATGGACCAGGAATCCTGACGTCGCTGGTGGGGAAAATTCCAGAATCCATTATCAATGGTTCTATAGCAGATCACTTAGAAAACAGTGGCAGAATCGGACAGAGTCAACATGGAGTGCTGAAGGGGAAATCACGCTTGACAAAATATACTGGACTTCTTCGAGGATGTAACAATACAGTTAACGAGGGGGAGCCAGTGGATGTGATATATTTGGACTTTCAGAACACTTTGACAAAGACGCGCATAAGAAATTAGTGGGTAAAATAAAATTGAATAATATTAGGCGTAGTGTTTTGAGATGGGTAGAAAACTGGTTGGCAGACAGGAAACAAAGAGTAGGAATTAATGGGTCTTTTTCAAATTGACAGGCAGTACCTAGTGGGGTACCGCAGGGATCGATGCTAGGTCCCCAACTGTTCACAATACATATTAATGATTTAGATGAGGGGACAAATTGTAATATCTCCAGATCTGCAGACTACACCAAGTTGGGTGGGAGGATGAGCTGTGAGAGATGCAGAGATCCTTCTGTGTGATTTGGATAAGTTGAGTGAGTGGGAAAATGAATGGCAAATGCAGTATAATTTGGATAGGTGCGAGGTTATCCACTTTGGTAGCAAAAACAAGAAGGCAGACTATTATCTGAATGGCCATGAATTAAGAGAGGGGCCTGTGCAACAAGGCCCGGGTGTCCTCGTACACCAGTCACTGAAGGTAAGCATGCAGATGCAGCAGGAGGTAAAGAAGGCAAATGGTATGTTGGCCTTCATAGCGAGTGGATTTGAGTACAGGAACAGGGATGTCTTGCTGCAATTATACACGGCCTCGGTGAGGCCACACCTGCAATATTGTGTGTAGTTTTGGCCTCCTTATCTGAGGAAGGATGTTCTAGCTAAAGAGGGAGTGCAGTGAAGGTTTACCAGACTGATTCCTGGGATGGCAGGACTGACGTATGAGAGATTGAATCGGTTAGAATTGTATTTGCTGGAGTTCAGAAGAATGAGGGGAATCTCATAGATACCTATAAAATTCTAACAGGACTTGACAAGGTAGTTGCAGGAAGCGTGTTCCTGATGGTCCAGAACCAGGGGTCACAGTCTGAGGATATGGGGTGGACTATTTAGGACAGAGATGAGGAGAAATTCCTTCACCCAATGAGTGGCCAGCCTGTGGAATCTGTTACCACATCCGTTAAGTCCAAAACATTGTCGGCGGAATTATCCGTGCCTGAGACTAAGTGTCGATGCTGGCGCAAAGTGAAGTTCCACAGCAGCAAAACTGGCGGCGAACGTGGACCGATTCAGCTACTGTATAGTGGCTGGCACCGGCGCCACGTGGAACACTATTGATTCCAATGAGAGATGGTGCTGCACTTGCCGGGCCTGTGATTGACACTCGGGAGGATGGCAAGCAGCAGCAGCATATACACACTGCCCTCCCCACACACACCATCCCAGCCAACATGATGGGAGCGAGGAGAGCAGCTCTACATTTCACAGACACCGAGTTGGAGCCCCTCCTGGACGCCTTGGAGGAAAGGTGGTTGACCCTGTGCCTAGGCCTGGGAAGGAGGCTGCCAGCCTCTGTCGTTCGCCGTGCCTGGGCACAGGTGGCAGAGGTGGTCAGCGCATGAGCAACACCGTCCAGACCGGTCAGCAGTGCTGGAAGTAACTGCACGACCTCCTCCAGCGGCCAGTGTGAATAGGCAGAACTGTGCCCCTGGGATGTCGTCGGTGGCCTGGAGGAAACGGAGGTCGCCGAGCTGGAGCTCAGCCACGGGCGAGGAGGTGAGACCCCGCTGAGTTGTGGTTCCTCATGACACTGTGTCAACCCCACCCCCACACCACCATCAACTCAGATCAACCTCAATCACCCCCATACCACCCTGACTCTCACCCTCACCCTCACCCCCATACCACCCTGACTCTCACCCTCACCCTCACCCCCATACCACCCTGACTCTCACCCTCACCCTCACCCCCATACCACCCTGACTCTCACCCTCACCCCCACACCACCCACCCTCACCCTCACCCCCATACCACCCACCCTCACCCTCACCCCCACACCACCCACCCTCACCCTCACCCCCATACCACCCTGACTCTCACCCTCACCCCCACACCATCCACCCTCACCCCCATACCACCCTGACTCTCACCCTCACCCCCACACCACCCACCCTCACCCTCACCCCCATACCACCCACCCTCACCCTCACCCCCACACCACCCTGACTCTCACCCTCACCCCCACACCACCCACCCTCACCCTCACCCCCATACCACCCTGACTCTCACCCTCACCCTCACCCCCATACCACCCTGACTCTCACCCTCACCCCCACACCACCCACCCTCACCCTCACCCCCACACCACCCTGACTCTCACCCTCACCCCCACACCACCCACCCTCACCCCCATACCATCCTGACTCTCACCCTCACCCCCACACCACCCACCCTCACCCCCACACCACCCACCCTCACCCCCACACCACCCACCCTCACCCTCACCCTCACCCCCAAACCACCCACCCTCACCCTCACCCCCACACCACCCACCCTCACCCCCACACCACACACCCTCACCCCCACAACACCCACCCTCACCCTCACCCCCAAACCACCCACCCTCACCCTCACCCCGACACCACCCACCCTCACCCTCACACGACCCTCACCCTCACCCCCACACCACCCACCCTCACCCTCACCCCCACACCACCCACCCTCACCCTCACCCCCATACCACCCACCCTCACCCCCACACCACCCACCCTCACACTCACCCCCGTACCACCCTGACTCTCACCCTCACCCCCACACCACCCACCCTCATCCTCAACCTCAGCATCACCCTCACCGAACGTGCAGACTCCGCACAGACAGTGACCCAGCGGGGAATCGAACCTGGGATTGGAGCTGTGAAGCAAGTGTGCTAACCACTGTGCTACCGTGCTGCCCATGGTTTGATGGTCCCAGGGTGGAAGCCCTAACTGATTGTTGGTCTCTCTCCTTCTTCAATTTCTTTCAGATACCAAAATGGATGGTGGTGTCAGTCCCGCAGAGTAGGCCCTCTTGCTGGTGACATCGCAGGCGGCCAGACACCAGGGCGGCAGCATCAACACAGACTGCATGCAGCACCCATTCTGCTGGGTGCCACCGCACCCTCTGAAGGCCCGGCTGCCCATCAGGTCGAGGCAGGGCCGGCTCAAGGTACTGGCAACTCGGGCAGTCGCCCGGGGCGCCATGTGCTAGGGGGCGCCATCAAGGAGTGCGGGTCCCGCGCATGCGCAGTTGGGCCGGTGCCAACCAGCGCATGCGCGGTGGCCGCCCTCCCTCAGGCCGCCCCGCACAAACATGGCGGATGGATCCAGGCTCGCCGGTGGTCACTCCGGCCCCCCCCCCTCGGGCCCCCCCGGCCCCGCCCCCCCCCCCCCCCCCCCCCCGCCCCCCCCCCCCCCCCCCGGCCCCGCCCCCCACAAGGGCGCCGAAGTTCAGCTTGCCCGGGGCGCCAGCAACCCTAGGGCCGGCGCTGGGTCGAGGAGGAACCCAGAGGGAGAGGCCAGCGATGGCCCAAGGTGTACAGGCATCGTGAATCTTTTGAGCAGATGATGGACAACATGTGCCACAGGAGACTCCTTCTCAGCAAAGAAACAGTGCGGCACCTGGGCCACGTCCTCACGCACCTGGCACCCTGTGGACGACAACCCCACCTGGTGGCTGTGATTGCCATCACATCCCTGAACATCCCTGAATTAGGCCTCACGGTAGCATGGTGGTTAGCATCAATGCTTCACAGCTCCAGGGTCCCAGGTTCGATTCCCGGCTGGGTCACTGTCTGTGTGGAGTCTGCACGTCCTCCCCGTGTGTGCGTGGGTTTCCTCCGGGTGCTCCGGTTTCCTCCCACAGTCCAAAGATGTGCGGGTTAGGTGGATTGGCCATGCTAAATTGCCCGTAGTGTAAGGTTAATGGGGGGATTGTTGGGTTACGGGTATACGGGTTACGTGGGTTTAAGAAGGGTGATCATTGCTCGGCACAACATTGAGGGCCGAAGGGCCTGTTCTGTGCTGTACTGTTCTATGTTCTATGTTCTATGTCTCTGACATCGTCTTATTCCAGTGCTCGAATGGGGTCATAGAACATAGAACAGTACAGCACAGAACAGGCCCTTCGGCCCTCGATGTTGTGCCGAGCATTGTCCGAAACCAAGATCAAGCTATCCCACTCCCTGTCATTCTGGTCTGCTCCATGTGCCTATCCAATAACCGCTTGAAAGTTCCTAAAGTGTCCGACCCCACTATCACAGCAGGCAGTCCATTCCACACCCTAACCACTCTCTGAGTAAAGAACCTACCTCTGATATCCGCCGTTCCCTTCAAGCCCTGCCTCTGGGGTCTCCGCATACCTCCTGTCAATCTGTGGTATCTCCCTTACCAGTCGGTCATGTGTGGTATTCCACTAGATATATCCCACAGGTTACGGATGGATGCCCTCTCTGCCCGGACAGCTGACTATATCAAATTTGAGCTGGCCCAAGCTCACAAAGATGCCCGAGCTGCAGGATTCTCCACTATCGCCGGGATGCCCCAGGTCCAAGGGGTAATTGATGGTACGCCTTGGTCACACCCGGCATGCCCTTCAATAACAGGAAGAGGTTCCACTCCCTTAATATTCAACTCATGTGCTACCCGCACCTCTGGTCATGCACGTGAGTGCACGCTTCTCAGGGAGTGCGTGACAGCTGGAACCTGGGCCACCCTAAGCATATTGGGTTGGCTCTTGGGGGATAAGGGGCTGATGTCCTGGCTGGTGACACCAGTGCAGAGACTGGAGACCGAGGCGGAGACCCGATATGATGAGGCCAATGTTGGTATCCGGGCTGTCATTGAGCGGTGCCTCAGACTGCTCAGAATGCGGTTCCAAGCCTGAACTGTTCTGGAGGGTCTCCTGCAGCTGGTGGTCTGCTGTGCCCTTCACAGACTGGCACAGCAGCGGGACGACATGCTGGAGGAGGAGGAGGAGGAGGGGCATGCGGCCTTCTCTGAGGGGGAGGGGATCGAGGATGAGCCTCTAGTCGCCACATTCCGGCGCCTGTTCGGGTACACAGAGGGAGAATTCAGAATGTCCAAATTACCTAACAGCACGTCTTTCGTGACTTGTGCGAGGAAACCGGAGCACCCACAGACTCCGCACAGACAGTGACTCAAGCTGGGAATCAAACCTGGGACCCTGGAGCTGTGAAACAACAGTGCTAACCACTGTGCCACTTTGCGGGCTAATTTCCAGTACTAAATGCTGTTAAATACAGGCCGCGATCTCACCACCGTGGCAGTTGAGAAATTCTCCAACAATCGCACCCAAAATGACACTTTTCCATTTATTTACTGGAAGAGCGTATTTCCAGGTAACAGCCCAGCTTTTATGGTACCGGGTTAGGAAGGCCGCTGAAGGGGCTTCTCCCCTCAGTGGGGGAACTTGTACGTGGAGATTAATCGGGTTGTCTCTGTGGGTTCTGGTAGGCGGGTTTATAACAGTCAGCATCTGCAAACTGAATGTCACTGTAGGGAGACACTGACCTGGGCGGGTAGACAGACAGAGCCTCATTTAGGGCAGCAAGTGTGTGGCTTCCTCCCAGCTCTGTGCTTGATAACAGTGTTGGAGTTAACAAAGGAAAATCAAGCTGACTATGGTGTGACCTCGGAATGGAGCCCAGTCCAGGGAACATATGCAAAGGCATGGAAATAGGCACTGATGTAATTGACAATCAATTAAGCGGATCAAAACAATGCCTTGGCAAAAAAAGATATAAAGAAATATTGCACAGAACAGTCAAAGCTGCATGGGTTGGAGCAATTTTGCAAGTTGCAAGGGGCTGGTTTAGCTCACTCGGCTAAATCGCTGGCTTTCCAAGCAGGCTAGTAGCACGGTTCGATTCCCGTACCAGCCTCCCCGGACAGGATCCGGAATGTGAATGGGGCTTTTCACAGTAACTTCATTGAAGCCTACTCGTGACAATAAGCGATTTTCATTTAATTTAATTTAAAAGTTGCTCAGAGGACACGCATGGAGAATTTTGTCAATGATTGACCACTCAGACAGACCTGGACACACAGGGGAACTAAGCAAATGGTGTTGTTGTATTTACTGTTGCTTAGTGGTGTAATAAAGGTGAAACATGGTGAAACTTCACTCAAGTTGTTGTGTCAGTTTTGTCCAGAGTAGAAACATAGGAAGTGTTACCTCAGGGAGAGGGTCGTAACAGAGATTTTCCCCTGCCAGTGTGGTTGTCAGAGCCCCTCGACCGTGTCCAACCCATTTCCTGCACCTCTGCCCTCGCTATGCCTACTCCCTCCCAGAGCGATGATCCAAATCCCCCTTGTCCTCACTTTCCACCCCACCGGCCTCCACTTTCAGAGTCATCTTCCGCTACTTCTGCCAACTCCAGCATGATGCCCCCACCAAACACATCTCCCCCCTCACCCCACCCGTCAGCATTCTGCAGTGACCTCTCCCTCCAGGACAGTCTGGTCCACTCCGCTATCAACCCCAACCCCTCACCCCCTTCCCATGGAATCTTGCCATGCAATCGCAGAATGTGTAACACCTGCCCCTTGACCTCCTCACTACCAGGTGTAGCAGTGATTGACTTGCACTTCTTTCTATTTCGGATTCTATCATATTGTGGTCGCTCATCCCCAACAATATCACTGCAGTTTGGGGTCTATATCTGACGCCCACTAACATTTCTTGCCCCTTGCTGTTTCTCAGCTCGACCCAGAAAGATTCCACATTGTTGGAGCTAATATCCTCCCTCACTACTGTATTGTGTTAATTTCCTCCTGAACCAGCAATGCATTCCCATGGCCTTTTCCTTTTTGTCTGTCTTTCCTACATTCTGAGTACCCCATGACATTTAATTTGGTTGCCAAGACTCTGAAAGGTGAGACTCAGCCGAATCCTGAGCCTTCAGCATCCTATTATCCGTCACTGGGTCCTCCGGGATCCCATGGGGGCGAAATGTACCCCGGAACCTTTCAATCGCGGTCCTGAATGTCATGGAGGTCATCCTGCGTGCCTTCAGCCACTTCAAGTGGCCGTCCACGATGACAAGGAACATGGACCCCTTGAACGGCCCTGCAAACTCTGAATGGAGGCGAATCGATGGGCATCCCGCCCATTCCCAAGGCTCGACGTGCGTTTCTGAAGTTCCTGGCATGTTGGGCAGCTTTGCACAACCCTCTCGATGTCCCCAGCGATACTGGGCCACCAGACATAACTGAACATCAGGGCAGCACGGTAGCATAGTGGTTAGCCCAGTTGCTTCACAGCTCCAGGGTCCCAGGTTCGCTTCCCAGCTTGGGTCACTGTCTGTGAGGAGTCTGCACCTTCTCCCCGTGTGTGCGTGTGGGTTTTCTCCGGGTGCTCCGGTTTCCTCCCACAGTCCAACCATGTGCAGGTTAGGTGAATTGGCCATTCTAAATGTCCCTTTGTGTCCAAAAAGATGAGAAAAAGAAAAAAAATTACAGCACAGGAACAGGCCCTTCGGCCCTCCCAGCCTGCACCAATCCAGATCCTTTATCTAAACCTGTCGCCTATTTTCCAAGGATCTACTTCCCTCTGCTCCCCGCCCGTTCATATATCTGTGCAGATGCATCTTAGATGATGCTATCGTGCCCGCCTCTACCACCTCCGCTGGTAAAGCGTTCCAGGCACCCACCACCCTCTGCGTAAAAAACTTTCCACGCACATCTCCCTTAAACTTTCCCCCTCCTTGTTGTTATATTTTCTGTAAAAAATTCCAATAAAAATTATTTAAAAAAAAAAACTTTCCCCCTCTCACCTTGAAATAGTGACCCCTTGTAATTGACACCCCCACACTTGAAAAAAGCTTGTTGCTATCCACCCTGTCCATACCGCTCATAATTTTGTAGACCTCAATCAGGTCACCCCTCAACCTCCGTCTTTCCAACTAAAACAATCCTAATCTACTCAACCTTTCTTCATAGCTAGCACCCTCCATACCAGGCAACATCCTGGTGAACCTCCTCTGCACCCTCTCTAAAGCATCCACATCCTTCTGGTAATGTGGCAACCAGAACTGCATGCAGTATTCCAAATGTGGCCTAACCAAAGTCCTATACAACTGTAACATGACCTGCTGACTCTTGTACTCAATACCCTGTCCGATGAAGGCAAGCATACTGTATATCTTCTTGACCACTCTATCGACCTGCGTTGCCACCTTCAGGGTACAATGGACCTGAACCCCCAGATCTCTCGGTACATCAATTTTCCCCAGGACTCTTCCATTGACCATATAGTCTGCTCTTGAATTTGATCTTCCAAAATGCATCACCTCGCATTTGCCTGGATTGAACTCCATCTGCTATTTCTCTGCCCAACTCTCCAATCTATCTATATTTTGCTGTATTCTCTGACAGTCCCCCTCACTATCTGCAACTCCACCAATCTTAGTATCATCTGCAAACTTGCTAATCAGACCACCTATACCTTCGTCCAGATCATTTATGTATATCACAAACAACAGTGGTCCGAGCCTGGATCCCTGTGGAACACCATTAGTCACCTTTCTCCATTTTGAGACATTCCCTTCCACCACTACTCTCTGTCTCCTGTTGCCCAGCCAGTTCGTTATCCATCTAGCTAGTACACCCTGAACCCCATACAACTTCACTTTTTCCATCAACCTGCCATGGGAAACTTTATCAAACGCCTTACTGAAGTCCATCCATGTATATGACATCTACAGCCCTTCCCTCATCAATTAACTGTCACTTCCTCAAAGAATTCTATTAGGTTTGTAAGACATGACCTTCACTGCACAAAACCATGCTGGCTATCGCTGATAAGTCTATTTTCTTCCAAATGTGAATAGATCCTATCCCTCAGTATCTTCTCCAACAGTTTGCCTACCACTGACGTCAAGCTCACAGGTCTATAATTCCCTGGATTATCCCTGCTACCCTTCTTAAACAAAGGGAACTTTAGCAATTCTCCAGTCCTCCGGGACCTCACCCATGCTCAAGGATGCTGCAAAGATATCTGTTAAGGCCCCAGCTATTTCGACCCTCGCTTCCCTCAGTAACCTGGGATAGATCCCATCCGGTCCACCTGAATGCCTTTTAGAATACGCAAAACTTCCCCCTTCCTTATGACGACTTGACCTACAGTATTTAAACATCCATCCCTAGCCTCAACATCCGTCATGTCCCTCTCCTTTGTGAATACCGATGCAAAGTACTCATTAAGAATCTCACCCATTTCCTCTGAGTCCACGCATAAATTCCCTCTTTTGTCTTTGAGTGGGCCAATCCTTTCTCTAGTTACCCTCTTGCTCCTTGTATACGAATAAAAGGTTTTGGGATTTTCCTTAACCCTGTTAGCCAAAGATATTTCATGACCCCTTTTAGCCCTCTTTATTGCGCGTTTGAAATTTGTCCTACTTTCCCAATATTCCTCCAAAGCTTCATCAGTTTTAAGTCGCCTCGATCTTATGTATGCTTCCTTTTTGATCTTAGCTAGTCTCACAATTCCACCCATCATCCATGGTTCCCTAATCTTGCCATTTAAATCCCTCATTTTCACAGGGACATGTCTGTCCTGCACAATAATCAACCTTTCCTTAAAAGACTCCCACATTTCAAATGTGGATTTACCCTAAAACAGCTGCTCCTAATCCACATTCCCGAGCTCCTGCCGAATTTTGTTATACTTGGCCTTTCCCCAATTTAGCACTCTTGCTTTAGGACCACTCTCGTCTTTGTCCATGAGTATTCTAAAACTTATGGAATTGTGATCGCTATTCCCAAAGTAATCACCGACTGAAACTTCAACCACCTGGCCGGGATCATTCCCCAATACCAGGTCCAGTATGGCCCCTTCCCGAGTTGGACTATTTACATACTGCTCTAAAAAAACTCTCCTGGATGCTCCTTACAAATTCTGCTCCATCTAAACCTTCAATACTACATGAGTCCCATTTAATGTTGGGGAAGTTAAAATCTTCCATCACAACCACCCTATTGCTCCTACATTGTTCTATAATCTGTCTACATATTTGTACCTCTACTTCACACTCGCTTTTAGGAGGCCTGTAGTAAAGTCCCAACAATGTTACTGCATCCTTCCTATTTCTTAGCTCTATCCATATTGCCTCAGTGCTCGAATCCTCCATAGTGCCCTCCTTAATCACAGCTGTGATATCGGGCGGTATTCTCCGCTCCCGCTTCACGACGGCACGAACAGGTCCCGGGCACGACCTATTCTGGCCCCCATAGGAAGCCGGCACGGTGCTGGAGTGGTTCACGCCACTCCAGCATCCCTATGCGGTGCCAAATGGGCGCAGTTGGGGCAGTTCATTCCTGCGCATGCGCAGTTTGGCCGTGCCATCCTGAGCATGCACGATAAACGTCTTCCGCATGCCGGCCCCTCAGCAACATAGCGCCCGTGATCTGGGGCCGGCCACGGAAGGAGTTAAGCCCGGGGGGGGGGGGGGGGGGGGTAGAGGCCGGCCCGCCGATCGGTGGGTCCCGATTGCAGGCCAGACCCCATCAGAGGCCCCCCCGGTGAAGGAGCCCCCTCTCCCCCCCCACAGGCCGGCAGCGAATAGGGGTGGATGGTGCCGGCAGGAACCTGTCGCTTGGAGCGGCCGCTCGGCCCATCCAGGCCGGAGAATCGCCGCTTGCCATTTGCGCCGATTCTCCGAGCGGCTCGGCGTGATTCACACGCCGCTGGATTCGGTGGGGGGTGGGAGAATCGCGTGCGGGGGTCGGGGCGGCGTGGCACGATTCGCACGGCGCCCCGGTGATTCTCCCACCCGGCATGGGGGGGGGAATACCGCCCATCATCTCTGACCAGTAATGCAACTCCTCCACCCCTTTTACCTCCCTCTCTATCCCTCCTGAAGCATCTATACCCTGGGATATTTAGTTGCCAGTCTTGCCGTTCCCTCAACCAAGTCTCAGTAATACCAATAACATCATATTCCCAGGTACTAATCCAAGCCCTAGGTTCATCTGCCTTACCTGCTACACTTCTCGCATTAAAACAAATGCACCTCAGACCACCTGTCCCTTTGCGATCATCATCTCTTCCCTGTCTACTCTTCCCCTTAGTCACATTGAGTTTATTATCTAGTACCTTACTGGCTTTAGTTGCTGTCTCTTTACTGACCTCTAACTGCCTAATCTGGTTCCCATCCCCCTGCCACATATGTTTAAAACCTCCCCAACAGTGTTAGCAAAAGCACCCCCGAGGACATTGGTTCCAGTCCTTCCCAGGTGTAGACCATCCGATTTTTAATGGCCCTCCTGCCCCCAGAACCGGTTCCAATGTCCCACAAATCTGAACCCCTCCCTCCTGTTAGGTTGGGTTAAGGGGATAAAGGGGGTGGGGTGGAGGTGTGGGGTTTGAGTGGGGTGCTCTTTCCAAGGGCCGGTGCGGACTCGATGGGCTGAATGGCCTCTTTCTGCACTGTAAATTTTACGATGATGGAGGCCAATACTTTCATTTTTTAAAAATAAATTTAGAGTACCCAATTCATTTTTTCCAATTAAGGGGCAATTTAGCGTGGCCAATCCACCTAGCCTGCACATCTTTGTGTTGTGGGGGCGAAACCCACGCAAACACGGGGAGATTGTGCAGACTCCACACGGACAGTGACCCAGAGTCGGGATCGAACCCGGGACTTTGACACCGTGAGTGCTAACCACTGCGCCACCGTGCTGTCCCAGCATTTAAATTTTTGATGCCCATGGACCCTGTGCATGTCCTGTATCAGGGCTTCCTGACCCTGTGGTGAGGGTGACCACACGAGCTCCCCACAATCTAACACCATCCTCCGAACTGAGTCCGCAAAACCTCTGAACAAAAGGCCGTAGGGTTACCGGACGGGCCTTCGTTTGCCGCAGCTCAACAATACGAGGTGAAGGTCCGCCAATCCCTGTATCCACGCACGCACCCGAGCAGCCATCACCGGCAAGGTGTCCAAGACGTTGAGTGTCACAATCATGGGCAATGGAGATGGCTGAGGGCATCCGCATGGGCAATCTCCGTACCCGGACGGTGCTGGAAGGAATATTTGTACGCAGTGAGCAGGAGCACCAAACGCTGCATCCTAGCTGATGCTATTGTCGGGATGCCTTTATCCTTTCCTGAAGAGGCCGAACAGTGGCTTGTGGTCCATTATTATTTTTAAAATGTTGCCTATAAACGTATAGATGGAACGTCTTTATTCCAAAAATCGAATCCTTTTCTATCTGCATGACACGACCCTCTGCGTCCACCAGGATCCTTGAATTGAACACACTAGGGCGATCAGTGCCATTGTCCCAGCCAGGGGCCAGCACCAGCCTGATGCCATGGGGGGGGGAGCATCACATGTTGAAGTTAGAGGCCTCGCCGGATCATAATGCGTAAAAAGCTGCTTTGAAGACGGACGCTTCTTAACAGCAATAAACACCTTGACTTGAGAGGTGCCCTGGCACCTCTCCTGATCTTTCCTCAACAGCACATGGAGCAGAGCCAGTATGGTGGCCAGGTTGGTAGTGAGCTTCCCGTAGTCGTTAACCAGGCCTAAAAACAACCAGACTTCAGCCCCGTAATAAGCCCGTCTTCCAAATAGATGGCCACCGTTGGTAGGCCCTGTACGATATTCTCTATCACCCACTGAAAAATCACCGGGGCGGACAAAACCCCGAATGGGAGGCTGGCGAACTCTAACAGTCCCGGATCCGTATTGATGGTTGCAAACTTCCTGAACTCCAGGTCGTGCTCTATCTGGAGGTAAGCGTGTCTCATGTCCAGCTTCATGAAGTGGCATCCACCAGCCAAATTGCTGTACAAATCCTCGACCTGGGACATCGATTACTGGTCCATGTACAAAGCCTTGTTCACGGTCAGCTTGAAAGCACCGCGGAGCTGGGCGGTCTTACCAGGCTTCATCACTGGCACCTCAGGCAGGGCTCATTCAGCAAACTGAACAGGGCTTATGACTGCAGGCGCCGCAGTTCTACATTGATTTCCAGAATGCGTGCATAAGGGACAGGCCTTGCCATGATATATTGGGACTGACCAGCAGGATCCACCTGGATCTGGGCCTTTAGCCACTTTATCCTGCTCAGACCCTCCTGCAACACCTCGGGATATTAACCCAGCACGTCAACGAGATTCCAGCTGCCCACCCAGGTGATGCCAGTCAAAACGCAGTGCCCATTTCCATCTGCTCCGGATGACCATTGACCTGCATGGTGACCTGGATTGGTACAACTCTTGGAGCCGAAGCACAGTTTAATTGTTATAAACAGTCGCCCTCATCGGGGCTCCATGTGCAAGACATGGTTCATGGCGACCTTGGTGGTTGTTGCGGACGGCGCACACTGTGCCAAACTGGACATCCCTGACCCTCACGAGTCCTTCGATCAAACAGTTGGCAATGCGGCCGGCTCTCCCCATCATCCGCAGGTGAAGTATCCCACCGGGTGGCGGCAGTACTACGGAATTGCCTCAGGGGCTGAACTTGGCGGTTAGATGTTGGGTTGGTGTCTGGCTGGACCTGCACTGTCCCGTGAGCCACAGGGCGTTTGAAAGGGTGAGCGTCCCAAACTATGGACGCGATAGTCCATGGAACCCCGCAGCTCCTTCACACTTTTCTCCATGTGTTCACAAGAGAGGGAAAGATCAATGGCTCATTTCAAATCCACAATGGTTTCAGCCAACAGCTACCTCTGCGTGGCTGTATCATTAATACCACACGCGAGCCAATCCCTCAACACCTCAAAAGGGACTGTCCGAACCCGCAGTGTTCAGCCAGATGCCGTAGGTGGGTCAAGAAGCCTGTGACTAATTCACCAGGAGAGCACCAGGAGAGCACGCCATCATATTAAAACAAGACCATTGAATAATTACGGAAAGCTTGGGGCCATGGCGTTCCAAAACCAAAATCCCATTCACCTGGATAAAGTACCTCATGCACTCTGCATACTGCTGGTTCCAATCTTCCAGACCTGCATCAAAGGTTTCCAACTTTCTGAATAATGGCATTTTAACTGGTTCTACGTGACGTCCCCAAACAGCGAGCTTCCGGCGGCTGGGAAAATCACTGAGCGAACCAGAGTTTCCTTTAATCCTCATCGGCAGTTTAATGACTCGAGAGAAGGCTGGCGGTAAACTAATATAGATTTATTTACACTATTTACAAAGGTCTTCATATCGCTTCCAATACAATCCCAGCTGGGAGGACTAACCACACCAGGCCGTGTTTTGGGCCTGCTTTATGCTCAATTCTAACAAGCCCAGGTGGTTGACCTCTGCCCCCTACCTGGGAAGCTCATACTCCATGCAGGTTCATTAGGTGGGAAAGAAGGCTAATGGTATGTTGGCCTTCATTGCGAGAGGTTTCGAGTATAGAAGCAGGGTTGCGTTGCTGAAATTATACAGGGCCTTTGTAAGGCCACATCTGGAATACTGTGTGCAGTTTTGGTCTCCTTTTCTGAGGAAGGATGTTGCTGTCGAGGTAGTGCAGTGAAGGTTTACCAGACTTATTCCAGGGATGGCGTGACTGTTATATGAGGAGAGATTGACTAGGTTGGGACTGTTCTCGCTGGACTTCAGAAGAATGAAGAGGGATCTCATAGAGACTTATAAAATTCTAACAGGACTAGACAGGGTAGATGCAGGGAGGATGTTCCCAATGATAGGTGTGTCCAGAACCAGGGGTCACAGTCTGAGGTTTCAGGGTAAACCATTTCGGACAGAGATAAGGAGACGTTTCTTCACACAAAGAGTGGTGAGCCTGTGGAATTCATTGCCACAGGAAGTAGTTGATGCTAAAACATTGAATATGTTCAAGCGGCGGCTGGATATAGCACTTGGGGAGAATGGGATCAAAGGCTATGGGGAGAAAGCAGGATTAGGCTACTGAGTTGGATGATCAGCCATAATCGTGATGAATGGCAGAGCAGGCTCGAAGGGCCAAAAGGCCTCCTCCTGCTCCTATCTTCTCTGGATCTATGAATCCCACGGAGAGATCAGTGATGGTTTCCCCGTGGCACTTTGACCTTGTTTTTGTCCGGCAGAATTAGCACTTCGGCTTCCAACAAAACCAGTGGTTCCCCGTGGCCAGGCAGGACCTCTTCAACACCCCCCAGTGTCTCACTCTGCTCCTTCATAGCCCTGACAGTGTTTCCCAACTGCTCCCAGAGAGGGCCCAACGCCTCCTCGATGGAGATTTTCAAAGACTCATTCAGTTCCCTGGCCACCCTCTCGAACCTGCCATCCATATGTCATCCAAATCCTTCAAGCTCCTGTGCTAGCGCCTTTGCCAGGTTGCCAGGGTTTCTCAAGTGACGGGCCCGCCCGATTCCTCCGCCATCTTGTCTCCCTCGTGGGTTTTCACCGGGTTCTCTGCCTGAGGTTTCTTTCCCGCAGTCTTCTTCAATGCCGTTTTGGACATTTCTGCCCCAGTAAGCTTCAGGGTTAAAAACCCACGAGAGGGAATGAAGAAGCCTGGAGAAAAAAAGAAATTCCGAAAAAATCCAAAAAGGGATTCGGGAAATTTTATTTTTTTCTTTCCACGCTGTCTCTGGCCGGATCCTTACACTTGACGTTTCTGGCCTGAAGCTGTTCTAACTTATCCTACCCTATATAATTACCGGGTCCTTGCCTCTCTGCGCTGTTTCAGGCCAGGTCTGCTGCTCTCCAGCTTTCCTCTGATCAGGTCCAATGCTCTCTGCTCTGCCTGTCACCAATTGACTCCTGGCTTAAACCCCCCAAAACATTCCTGGATAAAAACGGGTGAAAAGGACCAAAATATCGGGACATACACAGGAGCTACCTTTAATGTAACCTCCCTCCTACATCGCATCAGAAGTCCTCCTGTCAGAACTATCTTGATGACAAGTATCCATCGAACGCCACAGTGCAGAAGGAGGCCATTTGACCCATCACGTCCGCACTCACCCTCTGAAAGAGCACCCTACCTACCCCGCCCTATTCCCATAACGCCACCTAACCTGCACATCCTTCAACTGTGGGAGGAAACCGGAGCACCCGGAGGGAACCCACGCACACACGGGGAGAACGTGCAGACTCCGCACAGACAGTGACCCGAGGTCAGAATCGATTAGCTTAGTAGGGTTGGACGGCTGGTTTGTGATGTGGAGCGAGGCCAGCAGCGCGGGCTCAATCCCCGTACCAGCTGAGGTTATTCCCGCCTTCTCAACCTTCCCCCCTCGCCTGAGGTGCGGCGACCCCCAGGTTAAATCACCACTAATTAGCTTTCACTCTCGGAGAGGAAAGCAACCTTTGGTCCTCGGGTATATCGTCTTTTTCATTCGTAATGTGACACTTGGAGCAGTTGGTGTTTTAATAGATCGTGATCAAGTGATTCTATCTCTCCCTACCCCATGATCGCTGAGGCTAGGTGTAGCACAACATGCTGTTTACTAAGATCTGTTAACATTGATAGACTGGGGTCAGAGTTGGGCTCTTTCCAGTGAGTGCATTGGGTTCATTCACCTATTGGGCAGGATTTCCTGGCAGGCCCCAGCAGTACGATCTTCCAGTCCCACCGATGGCAACCCCCCCCCCCCCCCCCCCCCCCACCCCCGCTGCGGGCTCCCTGGAGGTGGAGGGCGGGAACAACGAGAAACCCTGTTGATGTGGCTGAACCGGAAGATTCCAAAACCGAGCCCCCTCGGTCGCTGCAAAACACGCTGCGGGGGTGGGGGCAGAAAATCCCACCCGCCGGGAGGAATCTTCCGCTGGTAGGATATCCCACACCCGTTGAAGTCAATGAACTTTCGAATGGCTCGCCGCATTTTCCAGCCCCCCCCGACCCGCCATAAAATTCAGCCCATTGCGACAGACATACTTGAAAGGAAAGTGCAAGATATAAAAAAGAGCACCTTTCATGCACACAGGACATCCCGGCCCTCTTCAGGGCAGTCTTGGGGTGTAGTCGCTGTCATAATGTTTTGGATACAGGGCAGCTAACCCGTGGACTGCAATCTCCCGCGCAGAGCACTGTGAGAATGACCAGGGTTATCTGTTTCAGTGACGTTGGTTGAGGAAAGAATGCTGGGTCAGGGACCCGGAGGGAAGTCTCCCTTGAAATAATGTTTGGACTCTTTCCTGACCATGTGAGGTTTGCCATCTTTCTGACTGCACGGGAGTGTCAGCCAGATTGTGTGCACAAGCCTCTCAGAGTGGGCTCTGACTCAAAATGCATGGGTGTTAACCACTGAACCACTGAAAAAACACGCTAAAAATGTGGGGGGGAACATTGAGATTAGGTTCCTCTATCAGTCTAGACAGTGGTTTAGTGTTTTTTTAACTTTGTTTTACACACGTATTTCCTTTGGTTAGCTGCCATGAAGGGGCCTGACTGACATTCAGCATCCTGTTGGCATTATGAATGGAAGCTTCCTGCAAACGTGTGAGAGGCGAGGAAGCAGCTGAGTTGGTGCAGAGGTACAGTGCTGCAGCTGACCGGCTCAGGGGAGTATGAGGGGAGCCACAATCCAGTGCCCCATCAGCCCAGTGTTGTCCTGGATGGTACATCCCGCAGGTCACTCCATCTTCCTTCAGCCTTCTTATCCTGGACGGGCAGTCAGCTCTGCTCGGCAATTCGCCGTCTGAATGGATGATTCTTGCGAATGGAAGCCGGCTTCTGGTGGTGTTCCACAGGGCTCAGTGTCGGGCCGCTTGCTGTTTGTGGTACAGGTACATAGAAAATAGAAGGCAGAGAAGGCCATTCGGCCCTTCAAGCCCAAAAAGGTAGCACAGCGGTTAGCACTGTTGCTTCACAGCGCAAGCGTCCCTGGTTCGATTCCCGGCTTGGGTCACTGTCTGTGCGGAGCCTGCACGTTCTCCCCGCGTCTGCGTGGGTTTCCTCCGGGTGCTCCAGTTTCCTCCCACAAGCCCCGAAAGACGTGCTGTTAGGTAATTTGGACATTCTGAATTCTCCCTCAGTGTACCTGAACAGGTGCCGGAGTGTGGCGACCAGGGTCTTTTCACAGTAACTTCACTGCAGTGTTAATGTAAGCCTACTTGTGATACTAATAAAGATTATTGTTATTATTGCCCTTGTCCTTCAGGATGATAGTGGTCATGGTTTTGGAAGGTACGGAGCCTTGGTGATTTCCTGCAGTGCATCTTGTAGATGATACATACGACTGCCACTGCACATCAGTGGTGGAGGGAATAAATGTTTGTGGATAGAACAAAAGAAAAATAAAAGTACAGCATAGGAACAGGCCCTTCGGCCCTCCAAGCCTCTGCCGACCATGCTGCCCGTCTAAACTAAAATCTTCTACACTTACGTATGTCCGTATCCCTCTATTCCCATTCTATTCATGTATTTGTCAAAATGCCCCTTAAATGTCACTATCATCTCTGCTTCCACCACCTCCTCCGGCAGCAAGTTCCAGGCACCCACTACCCTCTGTGTTAAAACGTGCCTCGTACATCTCCTCTAAACCTTGCCCCTCGCACCTTAAACCTATGCCCCCTAGTAATTGACCTCTCTACCCTGGGAAAAAGTCTCTGACTATCCACCTATCTATGCCCCTCATAATTTTGCAGACCTCTATCAGGTCGCCCCTCAACCTCTTTCGTTCCAGTGAGAACAAACCAAGTTTATTCAACCTCTCCTCATAGCTAATGCCCTCCATACCAGGCAACATCCTGGTGAATCTCTTCTGCACCCTCTCTAAAGCCTCCACATCCTTCTGGTAGTGTGGCGACCAGAATTGAACACTATACTCCAAGTGTGGTCTAACTAAGGTTCTATACAGCTGCAACATGACTTGCCAATTTTTATACTCAATGCCCCGGACAATGAAGGCAAGCATGCCGTACGCCTTCTTGCCTACCTTCTCCACCTGTGTTGCCCCTTTCAGTGACCTGTAGACCTGTACACCTAGATCTCTCTGACTGTCAATACTCCTGAGGGTTCTACCATTCACTGTATAGTGAATGGATGGGGTGCTAATCAAGCGGGTTGCTTTGTCTTGGATGGCGTCAATCATTCTTGAGTGTTGTTGGAGCTGCACCTATCCAGGCAATATGATAATATCATAATTGACCACTAGATGGAGCTAGATGCAGAACTATATAAAGCACTGACTCTCAAGCTTTTGGGAGAAGGCGGGAGAGGAGACCAGAGGAGCAGTGAGAGAGATCAGAGTACAGTTATAGATAGAGTGTAGAGACTAGTGTTAGTAGAGTGTAGATTACTAGATTATTGTTTACTATGGGGGTAAGTGGTCGAGGTTAAGTTTAAGTGGTGTAAATAAAAGTTAGCTTTGTTAATGAACTTCGCTTCTGTGGTCTTTGTGAACGCTACAACATCCGTCCTGAGAACAAGGACCATAAAGAACACCACAGTCTTCTACTGCAATTGTTCTAACTCGAGGTCACGTCTGCGAGACTGTGTGTCTGATGGCCTAAGTGCATTCTGACACGTAACCAATGACCATTTCCCCTTTCATCGGCAAGTGACAATCTTTATGGCCCGCTATATTTCATGCCAGCTTATCTCGCATCCTTTATCCTTCCAGGTCATCGTTCCCAGACCTTATTTCCATCTCTCGTCTCCGGCACAGTGGGGCCCATCATTTGCTGTCCTGTTTCCTGATGCAGAATCTGCACTCCCAGCTCTTAATGTCTCTTTTGTTTTTTTTAGTGTCTCTGTTATTTGGCCACATTTCCCAGCAGGCTTTGGGCCCGCGCCTACAGAGGCAACTTGATTGAAGCATATAGGATCCTGAGGAGTCTTGACAGGATGAATGTGGAGAGGATGTTTCCTCCTGTAGGGGAATCTAGAACGAGGGGGTCACTTGAAAAAGAAGGAGTCACCCATTCAAAACAGAGATGAGGAGAATTATTTACCCTCGGAGGGTAGTGATTCTGGAACTCGGTTCCTGAAAAGGCAGAGCCTTTGAATTTGATTTGAATAAATATATTTATTAAATTTCATAAACAAACATTCACTGCATTATCATCAAACTAACAACCACAAACTAGAAGTACAGAGTCAAAAATACATTTTTCCTTATAATTATATCAAACAAATTAACTCCACTATAAACTAAACCCCCCCCCCCCCCCCCCCCCCCCCCCACCCCCACCACCACCTCCCTAACAGCTGACGATGTCTAGATCCTCAGAAAATGAGGTAAAAGACCCAGGTCGAATCTCTCCACTGACCCCCTTGATGATACATTTAATTTTCTCCGAGTGCAGAAATTATATAAAATCGCCCAACCAGGCAAGTGCGCTGGGCTGTATGGGAAACCTCCAGCTAATCAATATTCACCTCCAGGCCACGAAAGAGGCACAAACATGAACGTGCAGCCCCCCTACCCCAGAATGAAATGCCGGTGAGTCAGAGACTCCAAATATGCCGATCAATGGACATGGTTCTAGGGCTACCCATAGACTCTTAGATATCGTATTCAAAAAGGAAACCCAGTAGCTGGCAAGTTTGGGCAAGACCAAAACATGTGAGTGTGGTTAGCTGACTCAAGCGAGCAACGATCACACTTGTCTTGTGTTGTGTTATGCTGCTTCCTATTATACAGGCTGCGACTTGATGCAGTCTTAACTAAAGGATGCTCCAGACTCGGAAATGAGTTGACCGTGTTTATTGAACTATTAACACAGTTCTCAAATGAGTTCGACTCTCTGCTAATCTAACTGTAGTAACTCAGTCTAACTGTACCAGCTTGCTATAAGCCACGTGCTGGGGTGTGATGCTGCTGATCAACCCTGCCTAAGACTCTAGATGTCTGTCTGTGGAAAGAGGCAGGGTGTGAATGCCCCATCCCCCCCCCACAGTGTCTATGTCATGCCCCCCCCCGTGGCGATGCCACCCCTGAGCGTCCCGACTGCCCATTGGCTGTGCCCCACTCTGAGTGTCCATTGGTTGCATGCCTGCACATCATGACATCCTGACAGAACCCACTCATCATCGCCTTGGTCCAATGCGTTCTGTGCAAGACCTTAAAGTGAATCAAATTCAGGCTGGTGCAGGAAGAAGTGGAGTTCACCCTGTCGAGGCTCATCAGTAAGCACAGGACCCAGCTCCTTCTCCCACCTTTCCTTCACTTCCTCCAAAGGGGCAGGGTCTGATGTTGGAATAAGGCCATACAAATCTGAAATAGGTCCCCTGTCTGGTAGCACCAAGGACAAGACCCTCCCCAGCAGAGTGGGGGAGTGGGGGGGTCAAGGGAAAAGAAGAAAAATACTTGAGAGAAATCTCGAACTGGAAAATAATGAAAATGGTTGGAATTGGGCAATTGAATTTTGTCGGCGAGCTTCTCAAAGCTGGAAGATCTCCCCTCTAACAATAGGGCGGCACAGTGGCCCAGTGGTTAGCACTGCTGTCTCATGGCGCCGAGGACCAGGGTTCGATCCCGGCCCCAGGTCACAGTCCGTGTGGAGTTTGCACATTCTCCCCGTGTCTCCGTTAGTCTCACACCCACAACCCAAAGATGTGCAGGGTAAGTGAATTGGCCGCGCTAAATTGCCGCTTAATTGGAATTTTTAAAAAAAAGAACAGATCCCCAAAATGGACAAGACCTCTTGCCCCCCAAGACCTGAACGCTGGGTCCATGCCTGAAGGCAAAAAGAGGTGATTATCCCAAATAAGAGCCAAAGAAGACGGGGAGAGAAGGTTGAAATGCTGCCAAACCAGTTTCCAAATCCTGAGGGAGGAAATCACGACAGATTTGAGGAAAATTCTGCAGGTGAGAAGATCAACGGTGCAAAGAGAGGAGACAGGGGTGCAAGATTGAGCCTCCATTTTCCTCACTAATCGATCCAGAGTCGCTAAGACTCTGCAGAATTGTTTGCATGTTGGCGGCCCAATAATGAATGAAAGATTCAGGACGGCCAAGTCCCCCAACCCCTGTGCCTCTGAAGCAGAACACTACAGACTCTGGGACACTTACCCGCCCCAATAAAAGTAGAAATCAATTTGTTGGCCAGAATAAAAAATGACTTGGTCAATAAAGCAGGGATCCATTGAAAGAAAAAGAGAAATCTAGGAAGCACATTCGTCTGAATGATTTTGATCCCACCTGCCAAGGACAAAGGATCGCACGGTAGCACAGTGAGTGGTTAGCACTGTTGCTTCACAGCTTCAGGGGTTCGATTCCCGGGCTGGGTCACTGTCTGTCCGGAGTCTGCACATTCTCGTACCGGCACTGGAGAATGTGCAGAGGAGATTCACTAGGTTAACAGCTTTGACAAAGGGTCATCTGGACTCGAAACATTAGCTCTTTTCTCTCCCTATAGATGCTGACAGACCTGCCGAGGTTTTCCAGCATTTTCTCTTTGGTTTCAGATTCCAGCATCCGCAGTAATTTGCTTTTATTCATTAGGTTAATCCCAGAGCTGAAGGGGTTGGATTATGAGGAGAGGTTGAGTAGACTGGGACTGTACTCGTTGGAATTTAGAAGGATGAGGGGGGATCTTATAGAAACATTTAAAATTATGAAGGGAATAGATAGGATAGATGCGGGCAGGTTGTTTCCACTGGCGGGTGACAGCAGAACTAGGGGACATAGCCTCAAAATAAGGGGAAGCAGATTTAGGACTGAGTTTAGGAGGAACTTCTTCACCCAAAGGGTTATGAATCTATGGAATTCCTTGCCCAGTGAAGCAATTGAGGCTCCTTCATTACATGTTTTTAAGGTAAAGATAGATAGTTTTTTGAAGAATAAAGGGATTAAGGGTTATGGTGTTCGGGCCAGAAAGTGGAGCTGAGTCCATAAAAGATCAGCCATGATCTAATTGAATGGCGAAGCAGGCTCGAGGGGCCAGATAGCCTACTCCTGCTCCTAGTTCTTATGTTCTTATGTGTCTGCCTGGATTTCCTTCGGGTGGTCTGGATTCCTCCCACAGTCCAAAGATGTGCAGGTTAGGTGGATTGGCCATGATAAATTGCCCTTAGTGTCCAAAAAAAGGTTAGGTGGGTGTGGTGAATGTATTCACCATAATGTATGCATGATACCATAACCTGTAACCTGGAAGTGGTGATATGAACTGCTTCCAGGTACTGTACTGTAACCCCAGTATGGCTCCGCCTCTGGCTCCGCCCACACCGGGGCCATATATAAGCCGGTCTCTTTTGGGCGGCATTCATTCTGTCCCAGTGACTCTGGCTAGGCAAGTTCATGACTAATAAAGCCTACTGTTCACTTGCTCTCTCTGCCTCACTGTGAATTGAAGGTATATCAATTTATTAGTCATAGACAGCACTACGGAAGCCGCTCTAAAGCCAGACAGGCTCGAACTGGACGCCCGCGCGTCCGAAGCCAAGGAAATATTTGGCTCCGATGCTTCGAGGCCTACCTCGACTCCTCCACAATGCCTCCCACAGAGTCTCTCAAGCTGCGACTTCTCCACGCCCGGATGAGCCATCGAATCTCTGTAATGATCGAGAAAGCGACCACGTACGAGGCGGCGGTCGCAACTCTCAAGGCACACTTCGTGAAGCCCGTAAATGAGGTGTTCGCTAGACACCTCCTCACTACTTGCCGTCAATGAGCTGGAGAATTGCTGGACGAGTACCTGGAAACCCTGACTCTACTTGCGAGGAACTGCAGCTATCGAGATGTGACGGCGGAGGAACACATGAACTCACAGATCTGGGACACCTATGTAGCGGGGGTCCGCTCGAACTACATCAGGCAACGCCTGCTGGAAAATGGGGACCTCCGACCTGTGTGAAACGGTAAAGCTAGCGACCTCACTAGAGGTGGCCTACCAGAGCCTCAGCGCGTTCCCCTCGGGCCTTCCGAACCCTCGTGGACGCCCTTGTCGCGACCCCCGTCGGCCCCGACTACGTCGCAGGCCTGTGCCGTGTGCCGCAGCCCGGGGAACCGCAGTGCTACTTCTGCGGCCAGGGCCAACACCCCCGGCAGCGCTGCCCAGTCTGCACAGCGACATATAGCGATTGTGGGGAAAAAGGGGCACTTCGCTCGGGTCTGTCTGGGCCGGCCTAAGACTCAGAAATCGAAAGCACACCAGGCTCGACCCATGGACTCGCAGCCCCACAGACCCCGCAATGCGGCTGCGTGCTTGCCCGGAACGCCCCCCTCAGATGCGTCATCGGCATCGTGCGACTCGTGGGGGCCGCCATCTTGGCCGCCAGCCCCAACACCGACCAACACGTGTGACCGATGGGGGCAGCCATCTTGGTCACCGGCCCCAACACCGACCGACACGTGCGACTCATGGGGGCTGCCATCTTGGCCGCCAGCCCCAACACTGACTGACACGTGCGACCGATGGGGGCAGCCATCTTGGTCGCCAACTTCGCCCCAGTTCGACACGTGCGACTCATGGGGGCCGCCACCTTATGACTCCACCGACCACACAGACTACCCGCAGCTGGGTTCAGTCACCCTCGACCAGTCGCAGCCAAAACAGCTGAAGAACTCCATGATAGTCGTCAGGGTCAACGGGCACGAGACCCCCTGCCTTTTCACTTCTGGGAGCACAGAGAGCTTTGTCCACCCCGGCACGGTAAGGCCCTGCTCCCTCCACACCTACCCAGTCTCCCAAACAATCTCCCTCGCCTCCGGTTCCCATTCGGTTCAGATCGGGGATACTGTATCGCCAGTCCCGCGATGCAGGGCGCAGAGTAAACGCGTTTTAAGCTCTATGTCCTCCCCCACCTCTGCACCCCCCCTACTGCTCGGATTGGGCTTTTCAATGTCACCACCGAAGCCTGACCCTACAGTTCAGCGGACCCTTGTCCCCCCTCACAGTGTGCAGCCTCACGACCCTCAAGGTCCCCCCCCCCTCACTCTTTGTGAACCTCACTCCTAACTGTAAGCCCATCGTCGCTAGAAGCAGACGGTATAGTTCGCTGGACATGACCTTTATCAAGTTGGAGGTCCAGCGACTGTTGAGTGAAGGGATCATCGAGGCCAGACACAGCTCCTGGAGGGCGCAAATGGTAGTCATCGGGACCGGGGAAAAGAATCAGATGGTTGTGGACCACAGCCAGACCATTAACCGGTTCACGCAACTGGATGCGTCCCCCCTCCCCCGCTTGGTGGAGATGGTCAACCAGATTGTGCAGTACCGTGTGTTCTCCACGGTCGATCTGAAGTCGGCCTACCACCAGCTCCCAATCCGCCCGGAAGAACGCCAGTACACTGCCTTTGAAGCAGCCTGCCGACTCTTCCACTTCCTCAGAGTCCTCTCCGGTGTCTCTAACGGGATCACGGTCTTTCAGGGAACAATGGACCGAATGGTGGACCAGTACGGTTTGCAGGCTACATACCCGTACTTGGACAATGTGACCATCTGCGGCCATGACCAGCAGGACCCTGACGCCAACCTCCAGAGGTTCATCCAGGCCGCCCGATCCCTCAATCTCGCATACAGCATACAGCGTCTTCTGTACTACCCGACAGGCCATTCTCGGCTATGTCGTAGAGAACGGAGTCCTAGGGCCCGACGCCGACCGTATGTGCCCCCTCACAGACCTCCCCCCTCCCCACAGCCTGAAGGCCCTAAAACAATGCCTTGGGCTGTTCTCCTACTACGCCCAGTGGGTCCCCAACTAAGCGGACAAAGCCTGCCCACTTATTCAAGCCACCAATTTTCCTCTGACGGATGAGGCCCGCTCGGCCTTCAGCTGCATCAAGGCTGACATCACCAAGGCCGCAATACACGCGGTGGATGAGTCCATCCGTTTTCAAGTAGAGAGCGACGCGTCAGACGTCGCATTGGCCGCCACACTCAACCAGGCGGGCAGGCCGGTAGCATTCTTCTCTCGGACCCTCCACGCTGCCGAAATTTGACATCCCTCAGTCGAGAAAGAAGCACAAGCCATAGTGGAAACTGTGCGGCACTGGAGGCACTACCTAGCCAGTAGGAGGTTCACCCTCGTCACCGACCAACGATCGGTCGCCTTCATGTTCGACAACGCACAACGGGCCAAAATAAAAAGTGATAAAATATTGAGGTGGAGGATCGAACTCTCCACCGACAACTACGATATCAAGTATCGTCCTGGGAAGCTCAACGAGCCCCCAGATGCCCTGTCCCCTGCCAGCGCGCAAGATGACCGACTTCGGGCTATCCACAATGACCTCTGCCACCCGGGGGTCACCCGGCTTGCCCACTTCATTAAGGCCCACAATCTGCCCTTCTCCTCCGAGGAGGTCAAGGCCATGACCAGGGACTGCCAAGTCTGCGCGGAGGGCAAACTGCACTTCTACCGGCCAGACAAGGCCCGCCTGGTAAAGGTCTCCTGGCGCTTTGAGCGCCTAAGTATTGACTTCAAAAGGCCCCTCCCCTCCACCAACTGGAATATATACTTTCTCACCGTCATCGATGAGTACTCCCGCTTCCCCTTCGCCGTCCCCTGCCCCGACATGACCTCAGCCACCTTAATAAAGGCACTGCACAGCATCCTCACGCTGTTCGGTTTCCCTGCCTACATCCACAATGACCGGGGCACATCATTCATGAGCGACGAGCTGCGTCAGTACCTGCTCAACAAAGGCATCGCCTCGAGCAGGACTGCGAGCTATAACCCGCAGGGAAACGGGCAGGTGGAGAGGGAGAACGCAACAGTATGGAAGGCCGTTTTTCTGGCCCTTAGATCTAGAAGTCTCCCTATTCCCCGCTGGCAGGAGGTCCTCCCTGGCGCCCTCCACTCCATCAGATCGCTCCTCTGCATGGCCACGAACAAGACTCCTCACGATCATTTGTTTATCTTCCCTAGGAAGTCCATCTCTGGGGTCTTGCTTCCACCTTGGCTGACGACTCCAGGATCTGTCCTTCTCCGGAGGCACATGAGGAGCCATAAGACCGACCCCCTGGTCGAGAGGGTCCAGTTTCTGCACGCCAACACCCAGTACATTGCGCACCAGGACGGATGACAAGATACGGTCTCCCTACAGGACCTGACGGCAGCTGGTTCCCCCGTCAACGCCCCCCCCCCCCACATTCCCTCCCCCCCTGCTGCCCACCACCACTCACAGTGCCCCTGGGTTTCCTGTATTGTCCCGCGCCGACACTGCCGCCACCCATCGCCCCCCTGCCTACCCCCGCACCCCAACCATCTCTAACACCCCGGACTGAGGCTCAAGCTCCAGACACAACGCCCCTGGAGTCACCACCTGTGACAACTGTGCCCGCCGCACCCCCTGAGCTGCGGAGGTCGGAGAGGACGATCCGGCCTCCAGATAGACTGAATATGTAATGACCACACGTCACCCCCGCTGGACTTGATTTTTTTAACAGGGGGTGAATGTGGTGAATGTATTCACCATAATGTATGCATGATACCATAACGTTCTGCACTGTAAATTCTATGATACCCCACTGTGACATTATCATAAATGTAAAGAACTGCAAGGGCTAATGTAATGTCTCAATTAACCACTAGAGGGAGGTAGATGTACAACTATATTAGGCATTGATGTTAAACCTTATGGGTGAGAGGTTGAGGAGAAAGCTAGAGCACAGACTGAAGGAAGATAGTGTGAGTGAGAACAGATCATAGTTAATGTAATAGTGTAGAGATCAGTAGTAGACGAGTGTAGATTATAATAATAATCTGTACTGTCACAAGTAGGCTTATATTAACACTGCAATGAAGTTACCGTGAAAAGCCCCTAGTCACCACACTCTGGCACCTGTTCACTTCCACAGAGGGAGAATTCAGAATGTCCAATTCACCTAACAGCACGTCTTTCGGGACTTGTGGGAGGAAACCGGAGCACCCGGAGGAAACCCACGCAGACACAGGGAGAACGTGCAGACTCCGCACAGACAGTGATTCAAGCCGGCAATCAAACCTGGGATCCTGGTGCTGTGAAGCAACAGTGCTAACCACTGTGCTACCATTATTAAATGTTTATTAAATACTGTGTATTATATAGGAGTAAGTGTTGAATCCGATGAAGAAGTGTGAGTAAATTTATCACTTTGTTCAATTTAAAAGCTATTTGTGGTCTTTGTGAACACTACGCCAACCATCCTAAAATTAGCAACACAAAGAACACCACATGGTACCGGGGTAAAATTTCTACAAATGATATATAGTTACATTAGACAGGTTAAGAAGATTGAAGACAGCAATCATGCTGCTACACCAATCAGAAAATCTACACAGAAGAAGAATTGTAGGATGGAAAGTCTAAAAAAGCCTGACATCTTCAGAACGGTGAACTACGTCAAAACTGGCCATTCCTCAAACAGCAGTTTGAAGTTTTCCTATCTGCCTCCACGCTAGAAAATACTTCCAATCAGAGAAAAATAGCACTTCTTAATTTGGCTATTCATTTTAATGAATTTGATCCCACCTGCCAAGGACAAAGGATCAGCATGGTACTCCAGTAGTTAGCACTGTTGCTTCACGGCTTCAGGGTCCCAGATTCAATTCCCATCTTGGGTCACTGTCTGTATGGAGGATGCACGTTCCCCGCCGTGTCTGCGCGGGTTTCCTCCGGGTGCTCCGGTTTCCTCCCACAGTCCAAAGATGTGCAGGTCAGGTGGATTGGACATTTTGAACGGCCAGGCTAAATTTCCCTTTCTGTCCAAAAAAAAGGTTAGGTGGGGATACGGGGATAGGGTCGAGGTGAGGGCTTACGTAGGGTGCTCTTTACAAGGGCCAATGCAGACTCGATGGGCCGGATGGCCTCCTTCTGCACTGTAAATTCTATGATTCTATGATACCCCACCTCTGCAAATCTGCTTTGACCTCACTGATAAGCCTTGAGTAGTTCATTGTGTAATGCCCAGTTATGGGCTACATGGACGCCCAAGTAACGGAAATTAGTGTTCGAGAGGTGAAACGGCAATGAGCTAAGCTGAGCGAAAGCAGGAGAATTCACTGGAAAACACTCACTCTTATTTACATTCAGCACGGTAGCACAGTGGTTAGCACAATTGCTTCACAACTCCAGGGTCCCAGGTTCGATTCCGGCTGGGGTCACTGTCTGTGCGGAGTCTGCACATCCTCCCCGTGTGTGCGTGGGTTTCCTCCGGGTGCTCCGGTTTCCTCCCACAGTCCAAAGATGTGCAGGATTAGGGGGGTTGGCCATGCTAAATTGCCCCTTAGTGTCCAAAATTGCCCTTAGTGTTGGGTTGGGTTACTGGGTTATGGGGATAGGGTGGAGGTGTGGGAAGGGTGCTCTTTCCAAGCGCTGGTGCAGACTCGATGGGTAATGGCTACCTTCTGCACTGTAAATTCTATGATTCTATGATAGTGTGTAACCAGAGAAGGTACCAAACGTAGTGAGTATCTTCATGATGTCATCCGCAGAGGGAGCCAGGTCTGTAATGTACAGAAGTAGGTCATCCGCGTAAAGCGATACCTGATGCACTACTCCGTGCTGACAAATACCCCTCCACCGATTGGATGCCCACAAGGGTATCGAAAGGGACTTAATAACTAAGGCAAAGAGCAGCGGGGAGAGAGGACAGCCCTGTCTAGTGCCCCTGCCCAAGGGAAAGTATTCTGAAAATACCATGGGTGGAATTCTCTGATAATGGAGCTATGTCCCCACGCCTGTGAGAAAACGGGCGGGAATCACTCTGGACTTTCTCCAGGATTCTCCTACCTGAGGGGGGCTGGCAGGGTCCCAGAGTGCTCCTCGTAGCTCTGCACCTCTGGGAGGGGGTCCACGCATGCGTGTTGGGGCGGCGGCCTGCGGTGGTGGCCCCTCGAAACATGGCGGAGCAAACCGCGGACCGGCCCCAACAATATAGGCCCCTCCCCAGATTGCGCGCCCGTTGATCGGTGGCTCCCGATGGCGAGCCTGGCAATCCTGGAGGCCCCACCCAGTGACAGATACCCCCGCCCCCCCACCAGGGGGCCGCGGACTGAGTCCGCAGCCGCCAGTCCGAGTGCTCCCTGCGCCGAGCGCGATTGCGGCACGGAGGCTCGGAGAATCCCGGCCCATATTTGTGCGAATATTGGCCTGAGGGGTATTATATAACAGACAAATCCAAGGGGCAGATTTAGGCCTGAACCCTAATCTCCCCAAGGTCACAAGGAGTTAGTTCCATTCCACCCCATCAAATGTTTTTTCTGCATCCAAAGACACTATGACTTCAGGTTCCGGAGCAGTGGAGGGGAGAGGGCAATTTTTAAGCAACGTCGAACATTGGCCGACAACTGCCGTCCCTTCACAAAGCCTCTGATCCTCAAACATTAAACCCAGGAGACAAGACCCCACCCGGGAGGCCAGGTCCTCAGCCGGCAGCTTAACGTCCAAATTCAAAAGTGGCATGGGTCGGTATGACCCACATTCTACTGGATCCCCGTCCCCCTTGAGGAGCAGAGATATTGAGGCTTGAGCGAGGGTCAGGAATAGTGACCCCCTGAACAGTCAATGGTGAAACATGTCCATTAATAAAGGTATGAGCCTCTCCGCGAGCCTTCTACAGAACTCGGCTGGGAAGCTGTCAATGCTTAGCCAGATTGCAGCTGCCCAATGCACTTCAATATTTCTCACGGGGGTAAGGGGGAATCCAATTCTTGTCTCCTTCCTGCCTCAATGGTCGGGATATGTAGATCATTTAAAAAACTCATCACAGCTGATATTCTTGGAGGAGGTTCTGGCTCACAAAGCTCACAGTAATACGAACTGAATTCTGCATTAACCTGGAGAGGAGCGGAAACTCGATTACCCTCCTTGTTCTGAATCTTCAGGATCTCTTGAGAGGCAGTTTGCCACTTCAGCTGATGAGCCAGAAGGCATGGCCTTCTCCCCATATTTGTAAAAGGTGCCCCTAGAAGGTGGCCGACAAACAGCCTTACCAAAGATATCAGTTCAATTTGGAGCTGGCATTTTTTTACTGTGTGTCAGCAGCTCCAACGTTGGGGCGAGTGAATATTGACGGACCACTTCCAAAATGGAGTCCACCAGCTTCTGTCACTCCAATCGCTCTGTTTTCACAGTGTTAGCTTTATATGAGGTAACTTCCCCACTTATGGCTGCCTTTTGGGTCTCCCAGAGCATCGAAGAAGTGATCGACTCCAATATTTTGAGCTTAATAAAGCCCACAATGGCAGCAGACAAACACTAACAGAATTTTTCATCGGACGTTAATGGTCTCCAAGTCTAGTCTCCAAGCTGAGCGTTGGGAAGGGCCAAAATCAAAGTGTAAATCAACAAAATGAAGCGTCTTGTCTGAGATGATCATCGTCGATTATTTGGCTGTCAGCACTGAAGGTACTGAAAGGCCTTATCGACAGTAAAAGAAAATCGATTCGGGAATAAGCACGGTGGGTTTGTGAAAAAAAAAAAGAAAATTCTTTATCGTTTGAATCATAGAATTTATGGTGGGGGGTGACGCAAACACCTCACCCTCACCCACCTCTCCATATAATATACCAGTAAAGTAATCAGAGGTGTTGCCCTCTAACCCGCCTGTAAACCCACAATGCGGACATCTTTCCTTTATGACCAGTTCTACAGGTTGCTTCAGCCCTCAGGTTTTTGTCGGTCTTGATTACTGACGTCAAGAGAACTTCTAAGGACGTGATCCAATCACTATGTTCAGAGCGGGCTGTTTCGATGCCTTTCAACGTGGCATCGTTGTTTTTTTCTAATTTTACATTTGTGTGGGCCAGAGTTAAAATACTGCCGCCAAACTTTAGCAATGTTTTTCTAATTCCACCGCCACTATGCGGTCACTGTCATCGGCCATCAGCGGAGTGATCAGTGGCGGAGAAAGAATGTCCACCCCCACCATCTTACTTAGTACCGAGTCCTGTGACACCTCAGAGTCTGATGAGTGATTACGGCCCGAATCCGTCTTACTTTTTTATCTCCTTTTGCCATTTTTCTACGCCAAGTTAGAACAAAGAACAAAGAACAGCACAGGAACAGGCCCTTAGGCCCTCCAAGCCTCCGCCGACCATGCTGCCTGACTAAACTAAAATCCTCTGCACTTCCGGGGTCCGTATCCCTCTATTCCCATCCTATTCATGTATTTGTCAAGATGCTCCTTAAAGGGCAGCACGGTGGCCTAGTGGTTAGCACAACTGCCTCACGGCGCTGAGGTCCCAGGTTCGATCCCGGCTCTGGGTCACTGTCCGTGTGGAGTTTGCACAAACTCCCCGTGTCTGCGTGGGTTTCGCCCCCACAACCCACAAATGTGCAGAGTAGGTGGATTGGCCACGCTAAATTGCCCCTTAATAGAAAAAATAATTGGGTAATCTAAATTAAAAAAAAAAAAGATGCCCCTTAAACGTCCTATACAAGAAATCCAGGTACGACCTCCGCAAAGCCATCCGAGATGCCAAGAGAGAATATCAAACTAAGCTAGAGTCACAAACAGACTCTCGGCGGTTGTGGCAAGGACTAAGCAACATAACGGGCTACAAAGCGAAGCCGAGCAGTATCTCTGGCAGCAGCGCACCCCTCCCCGATGAACTTAACGCATTCTATGCTCGGTTTGAGCAGGTAACCAACAACCCGCTATCGAGTGCCCCAGCAACCCATAATTCACCCATACCCACCATCACAGTTTCCGAAGTCAGATCGGCCTTCCTGAAAGTGAACCCACGGAAGGCGATGGGCCCGGACGGGATCCCTGGTCGTGCACTCAGAACCTGCGCGGACCAGCTGGCAGAGGCTTTCACAGACATCTTTAACCTATCCCTACTCCACTCCGAGGTCCCCACCTGCTTCAAGAAGACCACCATCATACCAGTACCAAAGAAGAACCAGGCAACGTGCCTCAATGACTACCGCCCGGTGACCCTGACGTCAGTTGTAATGAAGTGCTTTGAGAGGCTGACCATGAAGCGCATCACCTCCATACTCCCGGAACGCCTTGACCCACTTCAATTCGCATACCGTCGCAACCGGTCCACATCAGACGCCATTTCCCTGGCCCTACACTCATCCCTAGAGCATCTCGAAAACAAGGACTCCTACATCAGACTCTTATTTATTGACTACAGCTCCGCCTTCAACACCATAATCCCAGCCAAGCTCATATCAAAGCTCCAAAACCTAGGACTTGGCTCTCCACTCTGCAACTGGATCCTTGACTTTCTGACCAACAGGCCACAGTCAGTAAGAATGAACACCAACACCTCCTCCACAATAGTCCTCAACACCGGTGCCCCGCAAGGCTGCGTACTTAGCCCCCTACTCTACTCCCTGTACACACACGACTGCATGGCAAAACTTGGTTCCAACTCCATCTACAAGTTTGCTGACGATACGACCATAGTGGGCCGGATCTCGAACAACGACGAGTCTGAATACAGGAGGGAGATAGAGAACTTAGTGGAGTGGTGCAACGACAACAATCTCTCCCTTAATGCCAGCAAAACTAAAGAGCTGGTCATCGACTTCAGGAAGCATAGTACTGTACACACCCCTGTCAGCATCAACGGAGCCGAGGTAGAGATGGTGAGCAGTTTCAAATTCCTAGGGGTGCACATCACCAAAAATCTATCCTGGTCCACTCATGTCGACGCTATCACCAAGAAAGCACAACAGCGCCTTTACTTCCTCAGGAAACTAAGGAAATTTGGCATGTCCACATTAACCCTTACCAACTTTTACAGATGCACTATAGAGAGCATCCTCTCGGGCTGCATCACAGCCTGGTATGGCAACTGCTCGGCCCAGGACCGCAAGGAACTTCAGAGAGTCGTGAATACCGCCCAGTCCATCACACGAACCTGCCTCCCATCCATTGATTCCATCTACACCTCCCGCTGCCGGGGGAAAGCAGGCAGCATAATCAAGGATCCCTCCCACCCGGCTTACTCACTTTTCCAACTTCTTCCATCGGGCAGGAAATTCAGAAGTCTGAGAACACGCACGAACAGACTCAAAAACAGCTTCTTCCCTACTGTCACCAGACTCCTAAATGACCCTTTTATGGACTGACCTCATTAACACTACACCCTGTATGCTTCAACCGATGCCAATGCTTATGTAGTTACATTGTATATCTTGTGTTGCCCTATTATGTATTCTCATGTATTTTCTTGAATTCTGTTCAATTCCCTTTTCTTCCCATGTACTGAATGATCTGTTGAGCTGCTTGCAGAAAAATACTTTTCACTGTACCTCGGTACACGTGACAATAAACAAATCCAATCCAATCCAACTATCGTCCCCGCTTCCACCACCTCCTCTGGCAGCGAATTCCAGGCACCCACCACACTCTGTGTAAAAAACTTACCTCGTACATCTCCTCTAAACCTTGCCCCTCGCACCTTAAACCTATGCCCCCTAGTAATTGACCCCTCTACCCTGGGAAAAAGTTATTGAGTTTTAAAGTTATTTCGATTGTCCACAGCGCTTCGAAAAAGGCACCCCCCTACATATGTCACCAGATGTCCTCCCAATTCGCGCCTTTGAATATTTTTACGGCAGATCTAGATAGATTTTTGATTAACAAAGGAGGTGAAAGGTCATCGGGGCGAGGCAGGAATGGGGTTGAGGTTACAATCAGATCAGACTTGATCTTATTGAATGGTGGAGCAGGCTCGAGGGGCCGAGTGGCCTCATCCTGTTCCTAATTTATATGTATGTGAGTTCACCACAGCCATACACAAAAGCTCCTTTGGCAGCACCTTCCAAGTCCACGAATATTACCATCTCGAATAACAAGGGCAGCGGACGCATGGGAACACCACCACCTGCAAGTTCCTCTCCAAGCCACTCACCATCCTGACTTGGAAATATGTCGGCCGTTTCTTCACTGTCGCTGGGTCAAAATCCTGGAACTTGCTCCCTCATAGGAAGTATTTGCATCACATCAATAGCAGAAATTCAAAAAGTCAGTTCATCGCCATGGGTGGTTAGGGATGGATAATAAATGTAGGCCTTGTCAGTGATGACTCATCCATGAATGAATAAAAACAGTTTGAGTGGCAGGCGAGAAGGGGAAGGTTATAGGTCACGCATGATAGTGATCTTCCAGCACATTTTTAGCTGAAATGCCACTTCCTGTATTTCACAGCCTCAATTTCTCTGAATTGGGGGCAGCACGGTAGCGCAGTTGTTAGCACTGCTGCCTCCCGGCGGCGAGGGCCCGGGTTCGATCCCGGCCCCGGGTTCGATCCCGGCCCCAGGTCACTGTATGTGTGGAGTCCGCATATTCTCCCCCTGTCTGCGTGGATCTCACGCCCACAAACTAAAGATGTGCAGGGTAGGTGGGATTGGCCACGCTAATTGCCCCTTAATTGGAAAAATTTTAAAAAGAGAAAAAATAAATTCTCTGAATTAAAATGCATCTGATGACTTATGCAGGCAAAGAGAATTCCGTTAAGAGAAATAATGTCCTTTTTTCTTGGGAATCCCCGCTGTTCCTGTTCTTTGAGGAGAATAATCGAACGGAGAAGGATTTCTGGACCTGCTTGTGGCTGGGTTAGAGGTCATCTCGTATAAAAGGCAGATAATTAAAAATGTTAACCAGATGATCGCCTGGACTAGTTTTGATCACCGAAGAGGATCAAAAAGTAATGTTCCCGATTCCATTCTCTTGACCACTGTCAGAGACATGACTGGACAATTTACGACCTTTGTGTCCTGTGTAACTCAGATCTGAGCTTCTGATCCTGGGCACACTCCATCGTAAAGACTAACTACTTCCATCATTATAATAGTGTCCATCTCCCTTTCCCGCCTCAGTCCATCTGCTTTCGAAACCCCCATTCATACTTTTGTTACCTCTGGACTCAAATATTTCAATAATCTCCGACCCTGCCTCCCGTCTCCCACCTCCTCAACTATCAGTTTACCCAAAACCTTGCTGCCCAAGACTGTGTTCCCCCATCTGTAATCCTTGTTGTTCTACAATATCTACCAGTCTAACAGCAAAAACCTCCAACAACTCTGAAAGTAACAGGAGAATGAAAGGGATTCCCCAACAATCCCATCCCTATGATGCTGGCTCTGTTTAGATGTACCCTGACGCTGGGCTCTGTGACCCCATTGCTACCCTAGGATTTCTGCATTAAAAGATGGGTAATGTTTCCAAACAATGCTGCACAGGAAGCAACAACAGGTTTGTTGCAGCATCCAGGACTTGGTAATGGTACAACCTGTACCTAACTACGCTATGTGGTGATATGCCTATGGGCTATATTGTACATAAATGGTGTGCGACGTCCAACCAGCAGATCCCTGTAATAAATAATAATAATCGCTTATTGTCGCAAGTAGGCTTCAATTAAGTTACTGTGACGAGCCCCTAGTCGCCACATTCTTGCGCCTGTTCGGGGAGGCCGGTATGGGAATTGAACCCGCGTTGCTGGCCCTTGTTCTGCATTACAAGCCAGCTGTGTAGCCCACTGTGCTAAACCAACCCCTAGACCAAGGTCATGTGACCTGCGACTCGGCTATAAAGGGAGACACGTCCAGCCATCTTCAGAAGAAGATTGAGAGGGTAATAAAACGTACATGTGAATGGTCAGTGCGATGTGCAAGTTTCAGAGGAGTAGGTAGCAGACTCCATGATAACGTGCTCTGTATCAGATTGCTATCTCACCACACGAGACTCAATAAAAGATTCGGGTTTGGACAAGTCAAAGTGTTTGGTGGATTCCCGTACCAGCCTCCCCGAACAGGTGCTGGAATGTGGCGACTAGGGGCTTTTCACAGTAACTTCGTTTGAAGCCGACTTGTGACAATAGCGATTTTCATTTCATTTCATTTTCATTTCATTCATAAAGCACAAAGGACAAAACATAACACACTATAGTTGACTTGGGGCATTATTTGAAGCCAGAAGAGGACCCAAAATTAAAGGAAATTCATTAAGCACTCACTTGCTAGTACAGGACGTGACTATTTCTGAAAAGCGTGACATGTCTCCGAATCATTTTTGCCCGTACTCATCAGGGAAAACACAAGAATTCCAAATTTCAAACAATCACAACATTTTTTATTACTGAAGGATGTGGATTTGCTTATAGGTGGACTCTGATTGGTGGTGACATTGCCATGGAGAGAACAGTAGGAAACCCAAGTCACCCCAAGCCACCAAGCAGACAAAATATCAACTGTTAGATGGGATTCAGCATTTGGCAGCCCTTCCTGAACAATCCTGTGTGTGCTGTATCAGCCAATTTAAGATAATCATTTGAGGTTGCAATGTGGCTCATTTATACTTAAGAACAAAAGAAAAGCCTCTGACTATCCACCCTGTCTATGCCCCTCATAATTTTGTAGACCTCTATCAGGTCGCCTCTCAACCTCCTTCGTTCTAGTGAGAACAAACCGAGTTTATTCAACCCTTCCTCATAGCTAATGCCCTCCATACCAGGCTACTGTTGCTCGTCCTGAGTTAGTGTGTTTAACACTCCTCCAACAGAGGAAGTGTGCTTAACACTCGCTTGGCTCTGTTTCTTGTTTCTATGCTCTGGAGTCGCCAGGTGCCGTAAGAGACACCGTCACAAGCATCAAGGTCAAGTTCAAAGCAATCAAGCTATACACCAATTAGTAAGTCCAAACAATTAGAGTTTATTATAACAATTATAATAAATACTCATGCACATGCTAAAGACTAACTTACTTCTCTACCATTAAACGACTAATACTTATCTAAGAAGGAACAGGCAAGGTCAGGGAACAAGGCCTTCGTTCCGTTCTGGTCTGCAACTTCTTGTTACTACTGGTCGGCACGGGTATAAGTAATGCCTGGGTCAAGGTAGCGATCGTCGTTTGGCACTTACTGATCGATGGCTGTTGCTCGACGGCTGGTGTAAAAGACAGGATTCTGGAGGCTGGAGTCGGAGGCCGGAGACAGGAGACCGAACCATGTGCGGGACCTTCTTTTATAGGTCCCAGGAGGTCCATGCCCCTTGGGGCGGGCTTCCTCACCTGCTGGGGATCGATTGGGCCTTTCTGGTCACCACATTATAGGAAGGATGTGGAAGCTTTGGAAAGGGTTCAGAGGAGATTTACTAGGATGTTGCCTGGTATGGAGGGAAGGTCTTACGAGGAAAGGCTCAGGGAATTGAGGTTGTTTTCGTTAGAGAGGAGAAGGCTGAGAGGTGACTTAATAGAGACATATAAGATAGTCAGAGGGTTAGATAGGGTGGACAGTGAGAGTCTTTTTCCTCGGATGGTGATGACCAACACGAGGGGACATAGCTTTAAATTGAGGGGTGAGAGATATAGGACAGATGTCAGAGGCAGTTTCTTTACTCAGAGAGTAGTAGGGGTGTGGAACGCCCTGCCTGCAACAGTAGTAGACTCGCCAACTTTAAGGGCATTTAAGTGGTCACTGGATAGACATATGGATGAAAATGGAATAGTGTAGGTCAGATAGGCTTCAGATGGTTTCACAGGTCGGCGCAACATCGAGGGCCGAAGGGCCCGTACTGCGCTGTAGTGTTCTATGTTCTATGTTCTATGTTCTATGATATGATTTGAACCCCCCTATCCTAGGGCCGTTCCTTGATGGCTGGGGCGGTTCTTAGGACTCATTGTCCTGGTTTCGCTGGCTCCATCGTGTCTGCTTCTCTATTGAAAGTATCAATAGATACTTGTGTGTATCTATTGTGCCCGGGACTGTCCCGGTATCACCTCATTAGTATGTAGATGGCTTTCCTATTAGCAGCGCTGCCTGAACTCTGCAGCTGTCGGGAAACCGGTTTTTGCAAGTGTCTCAATGCTGAAAGCTTCTGCAAGCTGTTTGCTTTTGACCATGTCCGTTTTTCCCTGCACTCTTTGCAGTCTTACATCTTGTGTAACTGGTGTCCATCTTAGATGGCTACACTACATCCTGGTAAATCTCTTCTGCACCTTCTCTAAAGCCTCCACATCCTTCTGGTAGTGTGGTGACCAGAATTAAACACTATACTCCAAGTAACTAAGGTTCTATACAGCTGCAACATGACTTGCCAATTCTTATACACAATGCCCCGGCCAATCAAGGCAAGCATGCCGTATGCCTTCTTGACTACCTTCTCCACCTGTGTTGCCCCTTTCAGTGACCTGTGGACCTGTACACCTAGATCTCTCTGACTTTCAGTACTCGTGAGGGTTCTACCATTCACTTGCTCAAGATGGATATAAATTCGTACATAGGGACCCATTCTCTGCTAACAAAAGGAACCTGTTCAATCCTTGCTCCTTTTTTGATTTACCAGGGAGCTTGGGGAGCCAATAGTTCCCCATTGGTTTCTCCATGGCAATGCCTCGCCAATCAAAGCCAACCTGTCAACCGCTCAGCACTTCTTTCTCCTGTCGGATAAAATTGCTGTGACCACTTGCGACCACTTGCTTGTGACCACTCAACACTTCGTTCTCCTGCAGGATAAAATTGCTGTGATCACTTGAAACTTGGCACTCTAGCATTAATCCTGACGAGTCCAAGATGAAAAACTTTGGCAACATGTCTCTCTTTTCAGGAATATTGAAGTTCATTAAAAAGAAACAAGAGTATGCATCTGGAGGATATTGCAGTGGGCTTGCTGGAAATATATCTCAGCAAGTGTCAGCAATGTGAGGAGAGGGAGGAAATTGGCACTAAAATCCTTGATTCCATGCAATTTTTAGCAGTGGTCACATGATAGTTTTTGGCAGTTTCCAGTGAATTGTAACTGCAGAATGTGTGGGCCAATGTTAAGAGCTCACCAGACAGTGTGCCTGAGTCAGATAAGACTGACAGATAAAGGTGTGGCTGCTAAACTGTTGGTCGCACAATCAGCATCAAGAATGCAGATAATGAACAGCAAGGTTGTTCAATAACAGACGTTGATGTGTGAAAACAGACGTTTGTGGTTGTTTTGTTAGTTACATAGAATTAAATGGAATATAAAGCATAGAAATGCCCAGCCGGGCTATATATTGCATGCAGGCCTCCTCCCATCCTATCAACATATGCTTCTGTTCTGTAAAACCTAGATATTCCCCTCTCCATATAGCCAGAGACCAGATGGACCTCAGAAGGTGGCAAGAAATTGCGACAGTCAATTTTTGCACAGCAGCGCCCGCAAACAGCAATTGTTTTCAATTTATTCTCTCACGGGATGTGGGCTATGCTGGCAAAGCCAACAATTGTTGCCCATCCCTAATTGCCTTTGAACATTTCAGAGGAACGTTAAGAGTCAACCACATTGCTGTGGGTCTGAGGTTACATGTAGGCCAGACCGGGTAAGGACGGCAGATTTCCTTCCCTCTGGAAGATCAGTGGGCCAGATGTATTTTCAAAATATATTTTTATTGGGCCTTTAGCTTTTTATATCAAAAAAACACGCTCAAAACTACGCCCAACACCAATACTACAAACCCCCCCCCCCCCCCCCCCCCCCCCCCCCGCTAACAGTGACCAATTCCTTAAAGTGCAAATTGAAAGGCCGCCATCTGTGATAGAACCCTCTGATCGACCCCCTCACTGTAATTTGACCTTCTCGAAGTGTAGAAACTCCATCAAGTCACCTAGAGATAGCGAGGCACAAAGTGGGGTCACCTGTTTCCAGCTCAGCAGAATTTGCCTCTGAACAAGTAACAAGGCAAATGGCAGACCGCCTGCCCCTGCCCCTGTCCTCAGCTTCGGCTAACCCGAGACCCCAAATATATATATTTTCTGATTTGATTTGATTTATTATTGTCACATGTATTAGTATACAGTGAAAGTATTGTTTCTTGCATGCTGTACAAACAATGCATACTGTACATAGGGAAGGAAGGAGAGATTGCAGAATATGTTACAGTTATAGCAATGTGTAGAGAAAAGATCAACTGAATACGAGGCAGGTCCATTCAAAAGTCTGATGGCAGTTGGGAAGAAGCTGGGCGGGATTCTCCCAAATGGAGACAAAGTGCCGACGCCGGAGTGAAAACCGGAGTGTTTCACTCCGTCGTCGGAGACTGCTCCTCGCCCCCTATTCTCCCACCCCCAGGGGGCTAGGAGCGGCGCCGCGCCAATTACGTAAATGGCGCGGCCGGCGGAGCCTAAATAACGTCACCCGCGCATGCGCAGGTTGGCCGGCGCCAACCCGCGCATGCACGGTTGCCGTCCTCCACTCCGCCGCCCCACAGTACATGGAGGATTGATCTTGCAGATCAAAAGAGTAAAAAGAGTGAACAGAGGGAAAAGAGTGCGTCTTTCAGAGACGCTGGCCCGACGATCAGTGGGCACCGATCGCGGGTCAGACCCCTCCTGAGCACCCCCCTGGTGCTCGATCCTCCCCCCCCCCCCCCCCCCCACACAGGCCCCACACGCAGTGGTCGCACGCTGTTCACGCCGGCAGCGACCAGGTGTGCTTGGCGCCGGCGTGAACCGGTCGGATTAGACAGGCCGCTCGGCCCATCTGGTCCGGAGAATCGCCGCTCGACCGTTAGAAACGGCGAGCGGCAATTCTCCGAGTTGTCTGTCGTAAAACGCGACACGCCGTTTTGGGGGGGGCTGGGAGAATCGCGTGTGGGTGCCAGGGCGGTGTGGCGGGAATCGCCCGACACTCCCGCGATTCTCCCACCCGGCATGGGGGTCGGAGAATCGTGCCCGCTGTTCTTGAGTCGGTTGGTACGTGACCTCAAACTTTGGTATCTTTTTGCTGTTGGAAGAAGGTGGAAGAGAGTATGTCCGGGGTGCGTGAGGACCTTAATTATGCTGGCTGCCTTTCTGAGGCAGCGGGAATTGTAGACAGAGTCAATGGATGGGAGGCTGGTTTGTGTGATGGACTGGGCTACATTCACAACCTTTTGTAGTTTCCTGCGGTCTTGGGCAGAGCAGGATCCATACCAAGCTGTGATACAACCAGAAAGAATGCTTTCTATGGCGCATCTGTAGAAGTTGGTGAGGGTCGTAGGTGACATGCCAAATTTCCTTAGTCTTCTAATAAAGTAGAGTCATTGATGGGCTTTCTTAACTATAGTGTCAGCATGGGGGGGACCAGGACAAGCTGTTGGTGATCTGGACACCTAAAAACTTGAAGCTCTCGACCCTTTCTACTTCGTTCCCATTGATGTAGACAGGGGCATGTTCTCCACTACTCTTCCTGAAGTCGATGACAATCTCCTTCATTTTGTTGACATTGAGAGAGAGATTATTGTTGTCACACCAGTTCACCAGATTCTCTATCTCATTCCTGTACTCTGTCTCATCATTGTTTGAAATCCGACCCACTACGGTGGTGTCATCAGCAAATTTGAAAATCGAGTTGATGGGGAATTTGGCCACACAGTCATAGGTGTACAAGGAGTATAGTAGGGGGCTGAGGACACAGCCTTGTGGGGCATCGGTGTTGAGGATGATCGTGGAGGAGGTGGTGTTGCCTATCTTTACTGATTGTGGCCTGTGGGTTAGAAAGTTCAGGATCCAGTCGCAGAGGGAGGAGCCGAGGCCCAGTCCACGGAGTTTGGAGATGAGTTTCATAGGAATGATGGTGTTGAAGGCTGAGCTGTAGTCAATAAATAGGAGTCTGACATAGGTGTCTTTGTTATCTGGGTGTTCCAGGGTAGAATGCAGGGCCATGGAGATGGCGTCTGCTATGGACCTGTTGCAGCGGTAGGCGAACTGTAGTGGATGAAGGCAATCCGAGAGGCTGGAGTTGATTTATGCCATGACTAACCTTTCGAAGCACTTCATGACGATGGATGTCAGAGCCACTGGACGATAGTCATTAAGGCACGCTGCTTGGCTTTGTTTTGGTACAGGGATGATGGTCGTCTTCTTGAAGCAGACAGGGACCTCAGATTGTTGTAAAGAGAGGTTAAAGATGTCTGCGCATACCCCCGCCAGCTGATCCGCGCAGGACCTGAGTGCCCACCTGTAGCCACGAGCGGGCAGGGCTCTAGATCAATATTTAGGATTGCCAATGTGGTGCTAAAGAAAGACAGCCGCCAATTTCCAACAGGAGCAGAACATGTACGTGTGATTTTCGGGCCCCCTGGAACACCACTCACTCCTATCCTCAAACCCCGCACAAATCGACTCATTCTGGCCTTGGTGAGGTGCACCCTGAACATCAAGCTCGACCTCGTGCAGGATGATGTCACATTCACCCTGTGGAGGGACTCACTCCACACCTCTTCCCCTCCTCTTCCCACCTGGCCTTCACCTCATCTATCGGGGCCTGCTCCTTCCCCAAAATCCGTCCATGTATCCCGGAGGTGCTGCCCTCCTCCTCCGACCCTGTGTAGTAAAGAATCCTCGCCAGTAACGTAGACGGTGGCGCCACAGGGAATGTCCTACAAACAAGGTCCCGTACCTGGGAAGTATCTAAACTTATCTGCCCACACGAGTCCTGCTTTCTCCTTGAGCTCCTCCAAGGTGGCAAACCGCCTCCCCAGAAACAAATCCTTTACTTTTCCAACCCCGTCCCACCCACGAAATGTGGCGTCGAATTTCACCGGCTCAAACAAATGTTTCTTGCAGATAGGGGCCCGCCTTGACACTGCCCTCAGCTTGAAATGCTGATGGATTTGCCGCCATATCTTCAAAGCGGAGACAACCACTGAGTTTGAAGAATACTTCATCGGTGCAAATGGCAGACACGCCATCGCCAGTGCCTCCAAGCTGGATGACCCCGACTCCATCCACACCCAGGTAGCCCCCTGTTCGCCACGGTGCTATGTCTTTTCGTCCGACGTCATTTTGTCCAACGTCTTTTTGTCCGCCCGTCTTTTGGTCCAACGTCACTTCGTCCAATTATCCAATTACAAATTAACTCCGTATAAAACCATTCAATTGATAAAATGCAAGTACAATACAGCAAGTGAATTTAGTTGCTAAAATGCAAGTAATTGATAAAATGCAAGTAAAATGCAAGTTGAAAAATGCAGTTTAAAAATCTAAAAATGCAGTTAAAAAATCTAAAAGTTTACTAATAATTTTTTTTGTCTAAGACTTTTTGTAACTTGACTTTTTGTAACTTGTAGCACTCCACTCCACTCCACTCCCCACATTAACTTTTTATGCAATAAAGGATTTTTATTACCGGTCCCTTTCCTTTAACGAGCCTCGTTAAAGGATAGTTATTATCGTTCTCTTTCCTTTAACGAGCCTCGTTAAAGGATAGATATTATCGTTCTCTTTCTTAATTCGCCCATCCCGAAATGGCAAAGTTCATTGTGTCAACGAAGAGTAAAAGGAAAGTAGCTGATGGAAATAACTATATCTACGATTTTTATTCGAGCAGTCCAAACCTAGGAAAAGAATACTGGAGATGTGAGAAAAGAAGGCTGTGTTCAGTGCGGATTCACACGGTAACGGAAAACAATGAGCCGAAAATTATTTATTTCTCTAATGAGCACCTTCATCCAGCTGATGTTGATTCGTTAAATGCTAGAAAAGCAGTTGCAGAAATAAAGCATGAAGCAGTGGAAAACATAGCAGCAAGTTCGCGTAGCATACTAGCGGCCAAGTTTACGCAGCTATCAGAAAATACCTGCTCTCAACTCCCTAGGTTGCCCGTCGTCTCAAGAACTATTCAAAGGTGCCGACAAAAAAATTCTGGATTTCCCGCTAATCCAGCGGCTAGACACGGTTTTGAAATACCTGACAAATATTGTAGACTTGACAATGGCGAACAGTTTCTGAGATACGATTCGGGCGCCGAGGATCAACAGCGCTTACTAGTATTCGCATCAGAAAGTGCTCTTCAGAATTTAGCATCATATCGTCATTGGGCATGTGATAGGACATTCAAGATTGTGCCACAACAGTGGTTTCAACTGTTCTGCATTCATGTACAAGTTAAAGGAAGCAGTTTTCCACGGGTCTTTGCATTACTGCCGAATAAAAGAAAGCAGACATACAAATTATTCTTTGACCAATTGAAAATTATGCAACCTAATGCAGATCCGATTGATATCATGGCAGATTTCGAAGTTGCAGTTCACAAGGCAATTAATTCATCATTCCTTAATTCATCTGTCGTGGCATGTTTGTTTCATTTGAGCCAATCTGTGTTTCGAAAAATTACCGATTTAGGCCTCAAAGAAAAATACAACACAGACTCTGAATTCTGTCTTAAAATTCGATGTTTTTCAGCATTAGCTTTCCTCCCCATTGAAGATGTCGAAGAGGCTTATGAAGATTTGATAGACGATGAAGAAATACCTGCTGAATTCATCGTTTACTTCGACTTGACTTACATAGGCATTGTGAGAGGATGTGGTGCCAGACGAAGGAGAGAAACACCTACATTCCCGACAGCTGTATGGAATGTTAATCAGCGTGTTCTGCAAGATCTACTGAGAACAAATAATGCTGCTGAGGGGTTTCATTCTGCCATAAAGCGTTCGGCGGGTGGAGCTCATTTGAATATCTGGAGGTTAATCAAAACTCTGAAGGAAGAGGAAGGGTTCGTAATAGGCAAAAAGGCTCAAATTCTTCGGGGAGATCAGTCGACTTCATGTACGCGATATAAGAAAATAACTGAACGCCTCAAAAGATTGGTTGTTGAATATGATTCTACAACAAAAATTGATTTCTTGAGGAATGTTGCTTACAATTTACATCAATTTTAAGTAATTTCAGGAATTTGAAGTAATTAGTAAACTTTTAGATTTTTTAACTGCATTTTTAGATTTTTAAACTGCATTTTTCAACTTGCATTTTACTTGCATTTTATCAATTACTTGCATTTTAGCAACTAAATTCACTTGCTGTATTGTACTTGCATTTTATCAATTAAATGGTTTTATACGGAGTTAATTTGAAATTGGATAATTGGACGAAGTGACGTTGGACCAAAAGACGGGCGGACAAAAAGACGTTGGACCAAAAGACGTGGACGAAGTGTCGTTGGACGAAGTGACGTCGGACGAAAAGACGCGACACGGTTCGCCACACCACTCCAACACCTTCTCTGCATTGGCTGCCCAATATTAAAACAACAAATTCAGCAGCGCCAACTCCCCGCCTGCCTTTCCCTCTGTAAGAATCCAGGGAGTCCTCCCCGCCCATGTCAAAACATTCCTACCCCCGAAAGAACAACTTTGGCAGAAAGACTGGGAGGCATTGAAATAAATACAAGAATCGCGGCAAGATGTTCCTCTTAATGGATTGAGCACGACCTCGGTAAATCGTCCCTGACCCTTCTTGCCAGGCTAGTGTGATGTAATTTATGAAACCGCTCCCAATCCTACACCACCAGGAGTCCAGATACTGGACACTAGACGGAAAAGAAGCCCCACAAACCCAAATCCTCCTCTCGGAGGGCTAACCACAAAATACTCGCTTTCCCCCAAATTTAACTTATCGCCCGAGAAGGAGCTGAACCTCTTCAATATACCCAGAATTCCGCCGAATCCCTTATGTACAAGAGAAGGTCATCTTCATACCGGGACACCTACCCCACACCCCACAATTCCTCTCCACTTGTCCGAGGCCCTCAGTTCAATAGCCAATGACTGGTCAGGTGGGCTGATCCGTGGCAAATGGAATTCAATCTGTATCAGTGAGAGGTGATGCACTTGGGCAGGACGAACAAGGCAAAGGGAATGCATGATAAACAGCAGGACCCTGGGAAGCACCAAGGATCAGAGGGACCTTGGTGTGCATGTACACTGGTCCCTTCAGGTAGCAGAGCAGGTGGGCACAGTGGTTAAGAAGGCATCAGGTAAACTTGTCTTTATTAGCCGAGGCATAGAGTTTAAGAGCAGGGAGATTATGCTGAAATTGTATAAACCTTGGTTGGGCTACAGCTAGAGTATTGTGCGCAGTTCTGGAAACCACATCACAGGAGGGATGTGATAGCACTGGAAAGGGGGCAGAGGAGATTTACCAGGATGTTGCCTGGGCTGGAGAGTGTTAGTAATGAAGAGAGATTGTGTAGACTGGGATTGTTTTCCTTGGAGCAGAGGAGACTGAGGGAGGACATGATTGAGATGTATAAAATTATAAGGGGCATAATAGAATGGACAGGAGCAAACCTTTCCCTTTGTGGAGCGATCAATGACCAGGAGACATAGATTTAAGGTAAGGGGCAGAAGGTTTAGAGGGGATGTGAGGACAAACCTTTTTACCCAGACTACTTAAAGTTTTATTATTTAACAATTGCGTGGTAAAGATAACTATAAGAATATTATCAAAAACTACTAACTATAATAAGTTAACTAGGAGCTACTACAACTATGACTGTCCACTACAAAGACTCTATCAACTTCCTGAGGTAGCAGTGTCATGTGGCTGTTCTCTACTGCCACCTGTTGGTCTTGTCTGTCACTATATACATAACTGCTTATGCATAATAATCTTTATTGTCACAAGTAGGCTTACATTAACACTGCAATGAAGTTACTGTGAAAAGCCATATCCCTGCCTCCAGGAAGGGACAGTACAGGTTGGAGAAGGGCTGAATGGGTGGATAACATCAGAAACTGGATGGAGAGAGGAATGACAGTGTCATGGAGAATTGCAGTGAACAGAAAGACATGCTCGTGGGCTTTGGCTAATCTTGGATGGATGGAGAGAATGGGCTGGATGTTATCAAATTCCTGTGTTTCCCTCCAATCGCTCTCCATTGCCATAAAATGCAGATACTTTCTAATATTTAATTACAACTACACAGGAGAGCAAAGTAAAACTAAGATACTGCAATGATATCCCAAAACCAACAGAACCGACAGCAGGGGGGACCTCACATTCTCGCTTTCTCAAAATTCTAAAAGGGGCCGTCTGTAAGTATGACAATGCATGATTCACGTTTTCTAAAAATCCCCTGCTGTCGGTGAATTCTTGTCAAAGCTTGCATCCTTGTTAACCTCGAGACCTTCTGTTTGACGCAGTGACGGATGTGGTTACGCTGGAGAGAGTGCAGAAGAGATTGAGCAGGATGTTGCCTGGGCTGGAGCATTTCAGCTATGTAGAGAGGCCAGATAGGCTGGGGTTGTTTTCCTTAGAGCAGAGAAGGCTGGGGGAGGTGTATAAAATTATGAGGGATATGGATAGAGTGGATAGGAAGAAACTTTTCCCCTCAGCAGAGGGATCAATAACCAGGGGTATAGATTTAAGGTAAGGGGCAGGAGGTTTAGAGGGGATCTGAGGAAAAACATTTTAACCCAGAAGGTGTTGGGAACCTGGAACTCACTGGTGGGAACCCTCACAACACTTAAGAAGCATTATGATGAGCACTTGAAACACCCTCGCATATAAGCCTAAGTGCTGGAAAAGGGGACTAGAATAGATAGGTGCTTGATGGCCAGCACAGACATGATGGGCCGAAGAGCCTCTTTCTGTGCTGTAAAATCTCTATGACTCTATGACTACCAACCCTTTGTTGCCTGATTCCAAACTCCAAAGTGGAATGTACATATTGCAGTCAAATTGATAGCTGATTTCACACAGACCGCTCATGCACAAACCTGCACACACTCAGACAAGCAGAAACACGTACAGATACGCAAGAATGCACTCAAACATAGGCGTGCACGTAACTACAAAACACACACCTACAGAAACATGCAGGCATCATATGCGCAGAAACACAAAATATGTACTTAAGCATGCGCACAAGTACTCAAACATGAGCATATGCATTTGTACGTATACACATCCCAGCAGCCTTGCTGATATTCACTTCCCTACTTAGAGACTCCTACTAACAATAACAGGAGATCCTTTGGTCTATACAGCCCATCCCATGCAAACGAGGTGCCTTTTGCGTTACCATATATATACCCTCCAACCCCCCCATCTTTTAGGAGACCCCACCCTTTGTTGGCAGATTTCCACTGTTGAATCCTCAGCCCTGAGTCAGGAGATTGTGGGTTCAAACCCCACCTCCCCCAGAGAGGGAGGACAACAGATAACTTGCATTGTTAAAACAAAATGAAAGTTGACTTCACAACGGGAGAGCAGGGGGGGGGGGGGGGGGGAGGAGGGAGAGACTGTGGTGCCGGACAATGCATTCCCTCAATTTCCCCTCCAAAAAGTGAGTTTTCTGATATTGGGTGCAGTGACCAGCACTCAAAAGGTTGACAGGATAAAAATGCTGGGGTAAGCTGCCTGGATCGTCACTGCAGAGTGAATTGTGTCACACTGAGCAGAACCAAATGCAGCCTCCTACTGAGACTTTGTCCTTAAAACCCTCGGCTCTTTCTCAATAAATAAGCACAAACACAGTGTTTCAGCCAGCAGCATTATTTTGGGAGGTCAGCAGGACGTTACAATACAAGAAGGTTATTCGAGGAGAAAATCTCCAGGGTGCAGGGTAAGCGGTCATGCAGAACCAGAGAAACCTCGTGCCCTGAAGTGTTTAATCTTTATTCTGCGAATATTTGATAAAACCATAGAATTCCTACAGTTCCCGAAGGAGGCCTTTTGGCCGATTCAGTCAACACCGACCCTCTGAATGAATACCCTACCCAGGCCCACTCCTCCACCTGATCCCTGCAGCCCCACCTAACCTACACATCTTTCGGGACTTGTGGGAGGAAACCGGAGCACCCGGAGGGAACCCACGCAGGCACGGGGAGAAAGTACAAACTCAGCAAACACAGTGACCCGAGACCGGAACTGAACCCGGGTACTTGGTGCCGTGAGGCAGCAGTGCTAACCACTGGGCCGCCATTCCTGCGGTTCAATGCAAGGGGATAGAACATAGAACATAGAACATAGAACGATACAGCGCAGTACAGGCCCTTCGGCCCTCGATGTTGCACCGACATGGAAAAAAAACGAAAGGCCATCTAACCTATACTATGCCCTTATCATCCATATGCTTATCCAATAAATTTTTAAATGCCCTCAAAGTTGGCGAGTTCACTACTGTTGCAGGTAGGGCATTCCACGGCCTCACCACTCTTTGCGTAAAAAGAGTGATCTAAGACCTTGTGGAAGTGAGGACGAGGTGGCTAGTGTCACGACTGATTCCCAGGCAAGGTTCGACAAATTTGTTAACCTGGACGAGATCCCTCAATTTTCTGTCTTTCTGCTGACTGCGCGCTCACAGACATCCTCTGATCGGGGTCTGCATCGGGAGCTTTTGATCTTGGACCACTGTGCCCGGGAGGGGGGTGGGCGGGGTGGTTGCGGGCGGCGGAGGGGAGAATGAGGTGTAATGATATATATATATATGTGTTTATAACTAAAGGGTTAATTATAACATCTAGCTGTAACACTATCACCAGAGGACACCACTAGGTCCACCTATAAGTATCAGCTCCTAGACGATCGTAGTCTATTTCCAACCCAGGAGTGTTTAGTAAGCAGTAGTGTATGGTAGATGACCCTCAGTATAGTTAGTATTTATAGTTGTGAATCAGTTCATACAATCATATTTAATTACTTGATTTCTAGAGATAGTTCTTTAGAGTCACGAACTCAAATATAATTAATCGTTACTTTAATAAATTAGTTTACATAAGTTTAGAACATAGAGTACAGAAGGAGGCCATTCGGCCCATCAAGTCTGCACCGACCCACTTAAGCCCTCACTTCCACCTTAAGTCCGTAACCCAATAACCCCTCCTAACATTTTTGGACACGAAGGGACAATTTATCATGGCCAATCCACCTAACCTGCACGTCTTTGGACTGTGGGAGGAAACCGGATCACCCGGAGGAAACCCACGCAGACACGGGGAGAACGTGCAGACTCCGCACAAACAGCGACCCAGCGGGGAATCGAACCTGGGACGCTGGCGCTGTGAAGCCACAGTGCTATCCACTTGTGCTAGCATGCTGCCCTTCCGGATCACACTATCAGACCATCTGTATCAACAGCAACTAGGAACGATACATATTACTGGACCCAGTAATATAACAGGAGGAACAGGGGTGGTGGTGCAGGCAGGCCTGTTGTGAAGATTAAGGTGACAGAGGCTTCACATGTATCAGGTGTTCCATGTCTTAATAGTGAATATTTTACATTCCCCCTAGCTACAGATAGTGTTCCCCTCCACCCCCAAATACCCATTCAGTCATCCTCAATCTACTTGATCTTTTGTGGTTTAGTGCTACATCTGAACATCAGAGGTGAAGCCAGTTTGCTGCTTTTCGCATCCTGAGGCCTTTGATGTCCTTGGCGGCCGACTTACTGGTGTCACTGGCTTTGCCCTGCCACCCTGTCCTGCCCCCTGCCCTTGAGATGTGCTGCTGTCAGGAGGGGGGATTCGGAAGAACTAGAGACCGCCGTGGTCTCCTTGTTGGCAGGGCCCGGATTGGCCACCAATCCCGCCCACCAAGGGGTGTATCTCTGCGCTGGTGGAAGGTGGGGTGTTAGCTGTGACACCTTGATGGTGGTCTCCTTGGAGCTCTCCTGTGAGGTGGTCTCTTGGTTGGCGGGTGAGATGACTTTGGAAGGCCCGACCCCATCAGATGGAGATCCTGCCAGACAATGGACATGTGGTCAGTGAGAGGGAAGGATCATTTTGTAGAACATCAACAACTCAGTCTCGACGGGCCACCTGGGTGAAGGGGCAGTGCCCTCACCTCTCTGGCACAGGCCAACCTTGCTGTCGGTGACAGCTCTCTCCTTGGGCAGCCCTGCGATCTCCAGGGCCGGTTCCTCATCGGGGGTGAGGACTCTGATCTCTGGCATCCCGCCCTTCTCCTTCGGCCTTTCCCTCTTATTATTGGCTATCTTCTCCTGCAGGGACAAAGAGAGGACATTGTGAGCCGCACACTTGATGGGTTAGAGGGCTAACCTGCACAACTTTGGACTGTGGGAGGAAACCGGAGCACCCGGAGGAAACCCACGCAGACACGGAGAGAACGTGCAGACTCCGCACAGACAGTGACCCAAGCCGGGAATCGAACCTGGGACCCTGGTGCTGTGAGACAACTGTGCTAACCACTGTGCTACCATGCCGCCCATCTTATTGAAACATACAAAATACTCAATGGACTCGGCAGAGAAGGTGCTGAGAGGTTGACTTCCCCTTGTGGGAGAGATGATTGAAAATGACGGCTCTCCCATTTAAGATGGAGGATATTTTTTTCTCTCAGACGATCGAGGCTCTCTCCTTCCCAGAGAGCGGTGGAGGCAAGGTCACTGAATATTTTTTTAAGGCTGGGTTAGGTCGTTTCTTGATTGGCAAGGGAGCCAAAGAGGATAAGGGGGTAGGAATGTGGGGCTGAGGTTACAAATCAGATCAGCCGTGATCTTATTGAATGGGGGAGCAGGCTCGAGGGGCCGAGTGGCCTCCTCCTGCTCCTGACTCACATTTTGGTATGATAAAGAGGAGGAGAGAGGAAATAAAAGTTTGCAAGACATTAAACTGTCAGCTGATTGGCCATCCTTTGTTCATTTAAAAACCTTTATGAAATCTCTTGAGCTTCCCCATGACGGTCGCTAAAGAGTGTCAGTATTTCACGGTTTCTCTCTGTCACTACAGTTTCTCATCCTTGGCATCTTCCCGGGTCTGTGTCTTACACTCTCAACAACTTCAACGTCCAGTTGTGAAAGCCTCACAGAGCCACACTGAACTCCATTCCCATTCCCTTCTGCATCTCGGCACAAAGCAAGGACATTGTTCAAAAGCAGGATTAGTTCATAATCCGCAGAACAACTGAACTTTGAACCTGTTGATCCCCATGTCCAATCACGTAGCGGTACAGTGCTTCATTGAGAGAACTTACAAATGAAATCTTGGAACTATTGTCTTTGACCAAGTTAAACAGAGTCCAAGAACGGAGGTAAAGAGAGTCCATTGTTACTCATGCACAACAGCACCATCTCCTGGTGGAGACCTTACAGTACCGCAGGAAATCCACATTCTATTTGTTCTCAATAATAATAATCTTTACTGTCACAAGTAGGC